>NW_021703786.1:26146270-26401548 GCF_005190385.1 Monodon monoceros
TGCCTTACTTGATGCAGGTGTGTTTGACCTTGCCTTACTTGATGCAGTCACGGTAACTCAGCCACTTTAAGGTTTCTGTCTGGTGATTCTACCACCTGGGTCATCTCAGAGCTGGCATCTGTTGACCGTCTCTCTCCTTGCATAATTTGGGGTTGTAAACTGGACATTTTGACTGTTGTGTAGGCTCTGGGTCTGGAGAATGTTGTTCTGCCTCAGCAGCCCATCAACCTGGTTAGCTCAGACCACAAGCCCCACTTGCCTTCAGTGGCCGGTGGTTTCAGTCTTAAGTTCAGTTATCAAAAGCTTTTTGTGCTGCTTTGGGTCTGTCCTGCGCATGTGTAACTTGGAGGTGAACCCAAGACTTCTGCTGGTTTATCTAGGGCACAGGTCCCTTTCTCCAACTCTCTCCTCTCCAGGACCCTTGCACTTTCCAGAACTCAGCTCCTCTGGTAGAGTTCCTCTTGCCAGAAAGGCAGAGTTCTACCAGAATTTTTGTTTGGTGTTGCTGTGTGGTCCTGCAACTGAGGCCGCCCACAGCAAAAAGAAAAGAGAAAATAAAATGGAAACTCCTCCCCACATGGGTCACAGCAGCAAGTCTGAACTTGCCTCCACAATCCACCTGCTTTGGTTCACTTTGCAGAGTCCTTAGGGAGCTCCTTTTTTTTCCCCTTGAGTTTTCAGTTGTAACAGTGACAGAGATGGGCTGAAGTGAGCTTATGCTACCATAACAGAGCCAGACACTCCATATATTACTTTAAAATGTAAGAAAAATAATCTGGAGATGATGCAGTTAATCCCAAACAATTGATTTGTAGAATTTCTACTTTGTTTGAGGTTTCAGCTTTACCTATTACTCAGAACTTCACTACGTCCAAGTTCCCTTGCTGGCTGTGTGCCACATAAGTCAGAATTAAAGTGTGTTTTTGGGCATAGAGGGAACATACCTCAACATAATAAAGGCCATGTATAACAAACCCACAGCTAACATTACATCAATAGTGAAAAGATGAAAGAATTTCCTCTAAGATCAGAAACAAGACAAAGACACCCACTCTTGCTACTTTTATTCAACATAGTATTGGAAGTCCTAGTCACAACAATCAGAGAAGAAAAAGAAATAAAAGGAATCCAAATTGGAAAGGAAGAAGTAAAACTGTCACTGTTTACAGATGACATGATACTATACACAGAAAATTCTAAAGATGCCACCAGAAAACTACTAGAGTTCATCAATGAATTCGGTAGTTGCAGGATACAAAATTAATATACAGAAATCTTTTGCATTTCTATACACTACCAACAAAATATCAGAAAGAGAAATTAAGGAAATAATCCCATTTACCATCACATCAAAAAGAATAAAATACCTAGGAATAAACCTACCTAAGGAGGCAAGAGACCTGTACTGTGAAAACTATAAGACACCGATGAAAGAAAATGAAGATAACACCAACAGATGGAAAGATATACCATGTTCTTGGATTAGAAGAATCAATATTGTTAAAATGACCACACTATCCAAGGCAAACTATAGATTCAATGCAAAACCTATCAAATTACCAATGGCATTTTTCACAGAACTAGAACAAATAATTTTAAAATTTGTATGGAAACACAAAAGACCCCAAATAGCCAAAACAATCTGGAGAAAGAAGAACAGAGCTGGAGGAATCACACTCCCTAACTTCAGACTATAAAAGCTATAGTAATCAAAACAGTATGGTACTGGCACAAAAACAGACATATAGATCAATGGAACAGGATAGAGAGTCCAGGAATAAACCCACACACCTCATAGGTCAATTAATCTATGACAAAGGAGGCAAAAATATACAATGGAGAAAAGACAGTCTCTTCAATAAGTTGTGCTGGGAAAACTGGAAAGCTACTTATAAAAGAATGAAATTAGAACATTCTCTAACACCACATACAAAAATAAACTCAAAATGGATTAAAGACCTAAATATAAGACTGAATACTATAAAACTCCTAGAGGAAAACATAGGCAGGACACTCTTTGACATAAATCAAGGCAATAATTTTTTGGAACCGTCTCCTAGAGTAATGGAAATTAAAGCAGAAATAAACAAATGGGACCTAATTAAACTTAAAAGCTTTTGCACAGCAAAGGAAACCATAAACAAAATGAAAAGACAACCTGTGGAATGGGAGAAAATATTTGCAAACGATGTGACTGATAAGGGATTAATTTCTAAAATATACAAACAGCTCATACAGCTCAATATCAAGAAAACTAATACCCCAATCAAAAAATGGGCAGAAGACTTAAACAGACATTTCTCAAAAGAAGACATATAGATGGCCAACAGGCACATGAAAAGATGCTCAATATTGCTAATTATTAGAGAAATGCAAATCAAAACTACAATGAGGTTTCACCACACACCAGAATGGCCATCATCAAAAAAGTCTACAAATAAATGCTGGAGAGGGGTGGTAAAAAGGAAACCCTCCTACACTGTTGGTGGGAATGTAACTTGGTGCAGCCACTATGAAGAACTTTATGGAGGTTCTTTAAGAAATTGAAAATAGAGTTACCATATGGTCCAGCAATCCCACTCCTGGGCATATATCCAGAAAAGACAAAAACTCTAATTCAAAAAGATACATGCACCTTAATGTACACAGCAGCACTATTTACAAAAGCCAAGATATGGAAGCAACCTAAGTGTTCACTGACAGATAAATGGATAAAGAAGATGTGGTGTATATATATACACACACACACACACACACACACACACACACACACAATGGAATATTACTCAGCCATAAAAAAATAATGAAATACTGCCATTTGCAGCAACATGGATGAACCTAGGGATTATCATATTAAGTAAGTCAAAGACAAATATCATATGATATCACTTATATGTGGAATCTAAAAAATAATACAAATGAACTTACTTACCAAAGAGAAACAGATTCACAGACACAGAAAACAAACTTATGGTTACCAAAGAGGAAAGTGGTGGTCGTGGGGAATAAATTAGGAGCTTGGGATTAACATATACACACTACTATATATAAAATAGATAAACACAAGGTCCTACTGTATAGCACGGGAAACTATACTCAATATTTTGTAATAACCTATAATGGAAAAGACTCTGAAAAAGAATATCTATATCTATCTATATTTCTATATATATCTATATCTCTGTATATATCTGAATCACTTTGCTGGACACCTGAAATGAACACGACATTGTAAATCAACTATACATCAATTAAAAAAAAAGTGTGTTTGCTTCCCCTCACTTCCCTTCATGCCAGTACACTGAGGGTAGGCAAAGCAACAGATGCACAGGATAAGCCACAGGTCACCTCCTCCACATGAGGTTGTTCAGTCGGTAGTACAGGCACGAGGTGTGCCTCAGTGGGTCAGACGAACGGTCCGTGGGAAAATGGGTTTCCTCTGGGTTATCACCCTTGATAAGGAAGTGCCCACTTCCCCTTGTATAGACGTATGTGTTCTTATGGCTTCTTTAAATCTACAGCTAAACTTAGGTTAAATGCTACTGATTTGGAACTAATGTAGAGAAACTGAGACGGGTATATTTTTATATTATTTATTAAAAAATAAGTGGAGTAAGCAAGACTACAAGGGGGAAACTACAGTACTAAGGCAATACTGTATTTAAGAATGTATTGTTTTTTAAACACACGAGGAGAACAATATATAAAGACACACAGAGACCCTCTCTCGCTCTGCAGACGTCACCGGGGAATGACACGTTCTGCCTGAGGAATTAGACGGCTGCAATCTGCCTGTTTAGCCAGTGAGCACTTTGGAAATGTCGATCATCGTGAATCGAACACAGCTGTGGGGGTACCTATTATATGAGCACATCAGCACTCAGGAGGCGGGGGCAGCACAGCAAACACGTCAGACCCGTCTCTGCCCTTCTCCGTGGCACTGTCTGTTTGCTGAAGCAGAGAACCTAGTCTTTTATTGCTGACGCAGGGGCAGCACTGTAAACGTAGCTGGTGAGGGGACTGCAGCATCCCACTAAGAGGATATTCTAGTGGTGAAGCCTAAGGTTCCATCGAAGATTTAGCAGCTGCACCCACAGTTCACCTGCAGAGTTTGCAAGCAAAATTCCCAGACCTTCTTCAAATACATCGCTACCAAACAAGGCTTTAACCTATAAACCCACACACTGGCGGCCTTTATGGGACTTAACACGTCCTTTGTTAACACATTTGTCTGGGGGCTTTGGTTACCACTGGGGCCATCATCTTGAGTGTTGCTCACTCTCTTGCTGCCCCTCTCAGCTTGGAATCACAGCATGGGAGATCTTCTCCCTCTGCTGCTGCAGAGCCACTGGCCAGTTCCCGCCTGGCAGCAAACCCACACACGATGATGCCATTATCAAGCTCACATTTCACGACGGAATCCACGGGAACATCTCAAAGACTGACAAGTGCAGCTTGAAGACCGGGTGGGCCAGGCGTGACCTGGCCTGTCAGCCCCACCCCACCCTGCTCAAAAAGAAAAGTAGAAGAAGGGAGAAAGGTAGGAAGGGATGAATGGGAAAGGAAAAAGAAATGAGCTGGATTTTGTTCAAAAACTTGTAAGAACTTGTTCTTCCTGTTTTTAGTATTTTAGGGGTGGGAGTGGAATAGAAACATATAAAATGAAGATATCCATTTCTATTCAACCCTGCCCTGGAGGTCTCCGCCAGGGAGATTAGGCAAGGAAATGAACTAAAAGACATCCAGTTTGGGAAGAAGTAAAACTATCTCTATTTGCACGTGATATGATCTTGCATATAGAAAATCCTAAGGGTTGCACTAAAAACCTACTAGAACTAATACACAAGTTCAGCATGGTTGAAGGATACAAGATCAACATACAAAAATCAATTTTATTTTTATACACTTGCAGTGAATAATCTGAAATTGAAATTAAGAAAAAAACTCCATTTACAATAGCATCAAAAAGAAGAAAATACTTAACAATAAAGTTAACAAAAGAAGTATAAAACTTACACTCTGAAAACTATAAAACATTGTTGAAAGGAATTAATGAATAAATGAAAAGACACTTGTGTTCATGGATCATAAGACTTAATATTGCTATGATGGCAGCACTCCCCAAATTCATCTATGGATCCAACAAAATCCCCATCAAAATCTCACCTGGCTTCGTTCCAGAAATTAACAAGCTGATCCTAAAATTCATATGGAAATTCAGGAGACCCAGAATAGCAAACACAACCGTGAAAAAGAACAAAGTTAGAGGATTCACGCTTCCTGATTTCAAAACTTACTACAAAGCTACAATAAGGATATAAGGATAAACATATAAATGGGATAGGATTGAGAGTCTGCAAATAAACTCTCACATTTGGTCAACTGATATTTGACAAAGGTGCCAAGGATTCAACGGGGGAAATAACTGTCTTTTCAAATGGTACTAGAATGATTGGAAAAGAATTAATCAGTAAGCTTCCACATTAATGAAAGTTGACCACAGTTATTCCCGAATAAACAGAAACCAACTCTAGCCGCGGAGCAACTAAGCCCATGCGCCACAACTACTGAGCCTGTGCTCTAGAGCCTGTGAGCCACAACTACTGAGCCCGTGTGCCACAACTACTGAAGCCTGTGCACCTAGAGCCCGTGCTCCGCAACGAGAGAAGCCACCGTGAGAAGCACGGGTGCTGCAATGAAGACTAGCCCCCGCTCGCAGCAACTAGAGAAAGCCCACGCACAGAAATGAAGACTCAACGCAGCCAAAAATAAATAAATGCAAAATAAATTTATTCAAAAAAAAGAAACCAACTCTAAAAAACAAAAAAAGAAACCAACTCTTAAAAAAAAAAAAAAAAAAATCCTGGGCTTCCCTGGTGGCGCAGTGGTTGAGAGTCCGCCTGCCGATGCGGGGGACACGGGTTCGTGCCCCGGTCTGGGAAGATCCCACATGCCACGGAACGGCTGGGCCCGTGAGCCATGGCCGCTGAGCCTGCGCGTCCGGAGCCTGTGCTCCGCAACGGGAGAGGCCGCGGCAGTGAGAGGCCTGCGTACCACAAAAAACAAAACAAAACAACAACAAAAATCCACGTGCAAAACAATGAATTGGACCACCAACCTAACATCATATAGAAAAATTAACTTGAAATGGATGAAAGACCTAAATGTAAGCACTAAACTATAAAACTCTTAAAAAAGCCCCATAGAAATAAATCTTCATGACCTTGGATTAGGTAATGGTATCTTAGATATGACACCAAAAGCACAAGCAACAAAAGAAAAAATAAACTGGACTTCATCAAAATTAAAGAACACTTGTGTTTCAAAGGAAATTAGTAAAAATGTGAAAGGACCAACCCACAGAATGGGAGAAAATTTTTGCAAATCTTATATCTGATCAGAGTCTAATATCAAGGATATATAAAGAAGTCGTGCAACTCAATAATAAAAAGACAACCCAATTAAAATGAGTAAAAGATCTAAACAGACATTTCTCCCAAGAAGATGTACAAATGGCCGCTAAGCATAAGAAAAGATGCTCAACATCATTAGTCATTAGGAAAATGCAAATCAAAACCACAATGAGATAACTCCTACTAGGATGGCTATAATGAAAAAGATATGAAATAGCTAGTGCTGGGCAGGCTGTGGACAAAGTGGAGCCCTCACACCTGCTTCTGGGGATGAAAGATGGTGCAGCCATTGAGGAAAACATGCAGCACTTCCTCCAGTGGCCAAACGTTAAGAGTCACTGCATGACCCAGAGTGGAACTCACTCTGGGTTTATACCCAAGAGAAATGAAAACTTGTCTACACAAAAATGTGTACAGAAAGGAGCATTATTCATAAAAGTGAATAAGTGGAAAAAACGCAAATGTCCATCAGGTGATGAACAGATAAAATGTGGTCCGTCTACACAATGGAACATTATTCAACCATAAAAAGGAATGAAGAACTGATACACACTCCAACATGGGTAAACCTCAAAAACATCACACTAAGTAAAAGAGGCCAGACACTAAAGGTCATTCATCGTGTGACTCCACGTGTATGAATGTCCAGAATGGGAAAATCCATAGAGACAGAAAGCAGACTAGTGGCTGCCAGGGACTGTGGGGAGGGGAGATGAGGGCACTAGCGAGAGGGTACAAGGTTTCCTTAGGGATGATGGGACTGTTCTAAAATTGATTGTGGTGACGGTTGCACAACTCTGAGAACATAATAAAAATGACTGAACTGCACTATCAATGAAGCTTTTACCAAAAAACCCACAAAAACGAAGTGAAGATCACTCTTCGGGTGTCAGAGCGCCGGGTGTCAGAGCGCCGCGAAGCACCTTGCATCCACAGTTCAGCTTCCACGGTCCTCATTCCCTGTGCTCTTAGTCTTTTGAGTTCGTTTCAGAACTTCTGCTTCTTAAGGAAGGTTTACTTACTCCATAAGCCAGATCAGAGGCCAGTGTCGCTCATGACCCTTAAATGCCTTCCCTACACTAGCCTGTGCCTGCCTCAGGAAAGAACACACCTTCCTTCCTTCCAAGACCAGTCCTCAGACTCCTCAGGAACAAGATCACAAGTAGCGAGAGCAGCCCTGGAGGACGCCACAGCCCCCAGCCTGAGACCTGGTCCTTGGGGAGGGCGGGGCACCAGGGATGAGATGGGGTTGTGTGCAGGGTCACTCAGGAAAGCTGGGCAGAGAGGGGGCAGATGACTAAGGAAGAAACATCTGGAGTGTTCCCATTTTCTCACTGAGATCCCCAGACACAGGGCCGCAAGGATGCTAGGGATCGTTGAAAGGGTGAAGCACATGCCAAGGTGACAGCTGTCCTGGCCAAGGGGTGCAGGTGTCCACTGGGGAGGCCCCAGGCTGGGTGTCTTGGCTCACGCAGTCAAGGCTCTGACTGGGGCCATGAGGCCAGCTCCACCTGCTGACCTGCTGCCCCCACCCCAGTGGCCAAGCACCAGCAGAGATGCAAGGGGTGGTGGGGTCTCCTGCTGAGTTTGGGGATGTGGCCAGTGACCTGGCTCTGGACCTCTCCTGGGAAGGCAAAGCTCCCGTGTTGTCATGACAACGCCCCACTTGACATCACCAAGCTCTCCCCATGGGCAGGTGGGGGTCACCGGGAGACCCCATGGGGCAGCAGTGGGTAGGGGGGAGGGCAAACACCTCCCCAGGGCAGGGCACACAGTGCAACCAGGACACGGCCCCCACCCTGTCTAGGCACCTCCCATTCTGTCTCCCCTACCCTGTCCCAGTAGTACCCCCACCCAATCCTGGGTGCCCTCTTCCCCCAACTCCCCATCCCCTGCTTTTCTACTTTCCACGCTGCTTGTACCACAAATGTGCCTCCAGCCAAACGGTCCTGGTCCCTGGGTCCTTTTCTCTACTGTCCCAGTCTATCCCTTCTAGATGCCAGGCTTGCCAGCTTCCCAGGAAGTCCTCTCTGTGGTCAGAAGGCCCCCATGGCTCCCCCTTACGCCCCTCTCACCCACCAGGCACAGCTGCTACCAGGCCCTCTGCAGGTGGCTCACTGCGGCCTCTCCTTTTCCTCCAAGCCCCCCACCAGGCCCCCACTGATCTTGGGCAGGATGCCAGCTCTGCTCCCAGATTTTGTACTTAACTGTGACTGGTTTGTGATCGTCATGAGTTCTATGCCCCCCAGATTAGGAGGTCAGGTCAGGCTCACACAGCTGGTATTTTAAGACTGGGGCTCAGCGCTGGGCAGGAAGATGTGAGTCTCATCCTGGCTGCATGGGCTCCCCCTGCCCCAACACACACACAGGGGGCCTATGAGCCAGGTGACCTCCAAGGCCGGAGCCCAGGAGTCAGCTCTAGGTCAGCTGGGATTCAGAGTACGGCCTCCCTAGGTCCAGGGATGAACTTTTACAAAGAAAAAGGCATGTTGGTTGGTACGTGAAATCTCACTTGTTGACAGCAAGAGGATGAGGCTCCCCTCCCCAACTCTTGGGTTGTTCCACACGAGGGTACCCCTTGCCCAGGTCAGGAGGAGGCTGGTCATGACCTTCCTGTCCTGGGAACGGGTGTATCCCAGGGAGCTGGGCCACACACACCCGTGAGCAGGTTCTCCAAGCGCTCACCAGGGCCAGGGGTTGGTGCCCCACAGCCCACCACACAGCTCCCAGTGGTGAAACGGTTTAAGAGACGAGGCAGGGCACTGCCATGGGCAGCTTCCCAGGCCGCCCCAAGCTCTGGGTCCTGGGAGGCAGAGGGAAAGGGGAGGTGTCCACCCTGCTTGTGGGGTATGGAGAGGCTGCCCCTCCCTCCCCCAGCCTGGGACCCACTGCTGCAGAGGGATGGGTCACTCACAGGCAGGAGAGGCAGGACCTCCTTCCCCTCCTCAATCAGAACTGCCCCTAGGACTGGGGTGGGGCCCAGCAGCCAGAGTGGCGCTGGAAAGGTCGGCTTCTGGCAAAATCCTCCAAATCAGCTGGCACAGAGCCCCCTCCTGGCTGAGGTGTGCATGCACCCGGTAAGGGTGCTTTCACACAAAGCAAGACTGTCCGCTGAAAGCCTGGGTTTCTAGCTCCTCTTGAAGAACTCCAGACCTGGCAACTTGGCCACAGCCCACCATGCCCTCTGGGTGGAGGGTGTGGAGGCCCCCCTCAGGTGGGACACCCACTTGTCTGTCCTTGCTGTTGCCTGCTTGCTCCCTGGGGCATCTGGCTTCCTACCTAGACATCAGGACTCCAAACCAGACCCCCACACCCCAGAGGCACCAAACTGCACGCCCTCCCAGCCACCAGCCACGGGAGTCACACAAAACCCCTTGAAAAATGAGAAACCACCAGCACCCCTTCTAAGGGAGGTGGGGCCAGAGTACCGCCCTGCACCTTGCTGCGGGCAGGTGCCCACAGGTGACTGCCTTCCACCCACAGCCGGGCAGGGCTAGAACCTGGCTCCTGAGGCCCCAGCCCCTGTATGGCACTGACCAGCCAGGTGCCAAGTGCCCCGGGAGGGTCAAGGGACTGTGTTCCAGGGACCTGAGGGAGGAACCACACCAACCTGCCCTTCCACGGACCCCAGTCCACAAGGCAGCAGGCTGTGTGGGTGTCAACTTTAATATGGGGCTGGCCTGTCTGGGGGGCTAAGAGGGTCCCCTTTGTCTTCCTGTTGGGAGTGAAATCTCAGGGAGATTGTCTAATTCCAAAATGAACTGTGAACTAGGGAAGTCATTTCCATCCTTCCCAGTCTCCACTTGGCTGCTAACAGCTCGAAGCTGGCAGCTCGGGGACCCGCAGCCACACCGGCCGGCTATCCTGGAATGTCCGTCAGCAGGACTGGGCCTCTGTATGGCCCCAGGAGTGATGGGGTGGGCAGACCTCCTAGAGTCATCAAAATCCAGCAGGGATGCACCCCTCCTGGTCCACCACCCACAAACGCCGAGGTGGAAGCAGAGAGGTTACCACCCCCAAGTCTACATGGAAACTAGGCACGTCCAGGAGCCAGGCCAAGGGAGGGCCCCCTTAACCAAAGCCCTGCCAGCTAATGGGAGCAGCAGGAAGAAGGGAAAGGGAAGGGTGGGGAGGCCAGGTCTGATGTGCCTTCCACAGAAGACAGGGTGGCGGAGACACTGGCCCGTGGAGCCGCGCGACCCGGGACGGGAGGTGTGACCAGCACCAGGAGCGTTGGGCCTGGCCGTGGCCCATGGGAACCACAGCTGCAGAAGCTGCGTTTGGCTGGAGAGTTTGAATGTTGCCATTTAATCCAGAAACGAGAGCAAGACAGCAGCGCCAGGGAAATGCTCCGTAGTCATCCTGATCAGGAGCCCTGTGGGTGCTGTGCTGCTCCGTCAGCTCCCGGCCCGCCTGGCCCGGCGCCAGCCTCCTGGGAGCCCGGCCAGGGCCGGACATGCACCCAAACTCTGTGGGCCCCAGTCCTCTGGAATCCCCGTGAGTCCCACACAAGTTACGAGGCTGCCACCACTTCCGCCTGTCGGGGCCTGGCCTTGACGGGCACTTTCTCTGTGGAGGAAACATAGAGATGTCTGTCGCGTACAGAAGACCCCAGAGGCGGGAACTTCCCGAAAAGGACAGGAGGCAGCAAGGAGCCAGGTCAGGGCTTCGCGCTCTGGGAAGAACGGGCACAGCTCTGAGAAAGGCGAGTTACACACAGAAGCCGGGAGGGATGACAAACAGCAGGCACTGGGCACAAGCACTCAGGACGTGCACCCCTAACCCACGGACCCCAGAAAGGAGGCCAAGCAGCAGCAAGGGAGCAGAAAGAACTAAGGAGGAATCGCGAAAGACGAGTCCGGGCGGATAGAGAATTTCTGAAGGCGTGTTATGCGATGCCACGGGGAAGGTCGTCCCAGTGACATTTAGTGGACGGCTGGTCCTGGGCTGGACCCAGAAGAGCCTGCACAGCTCAACTGGCCCTTTCCCGACTCTAACTTTGGGATTCGCCTCTCTGAACGGGGTCTGGCTCTTACTAGGTTACCGAAACTGCTCAGAAACCTGGGCTCAACCCCAGGGCGAGGCCCGCACTCCGCCTGAGCTGGTGCCAGCAAGCACGCCCACCAAGCAGGCAGGAAGGGCAGGGCCCAGAGGCCAGGATATTTTGCTTTGCTCTAGAACGCACGGTTCTCCAAAGGACATAACGAGGAGGGTACCTGGGATCTTTTCAGGAAGGGGCTCTGAAGGAACCTCTGGCAGCTCTATCTGTTCCTGCAAGAAACAGAGGATAAAGGCTGTGAGATACAATCACCTTGTCCTTCTCTTGGAGAGAACAGCATCCTGTTCACTTAGCCGCTCTCAGCGGGATTTAAATAGGACACAAATCCTCCAGCATGCAAGCCCAGGGTGCATCCTCCCTGGCTTCTGGCATCTCTGCAACTCATATCACCGGGGGCACAGTGACCACAAAAGGTGGCTGCTTCCAACAGCCCAGAGCCTGAGGGGCTCCCAACCCAAAGTTCCATTCTGAGTCTGAGACAAGGGCTTTGAAACAGGCACCCACGCAGGTCAGGGGCCCCAGTGGCGCCTCTGCCTCAGGTGGTGGTACCTGGGTGCACCTGTTGTTCCAGCGAGTGCTGGTCTACCTCTCGGGCCTTGGGAGGAAGTAATTCAGCAGGCAGGTGCACATAGGGCCCCCAGGCAGCGAGCAGCAGTGCTAAGGACCTGCTTGCCTGGCCTGGTCTATGGCTGGGGGTGGCAGGCTGGTGGGCACGGTGTGAATTCGGCTTGCTTAGGCAGGGGCCCACAGAGATGGAGATGCCCTCCATCAGGGAGCAAACACAGACTCAGGGCCTGAAGTGATGGCTGGCTGGTTAGAGGCCTCTGGGCCAACACATGGAGGCCCTGTGTGTGACAGCAAGTGACCGGCCACAAGAGGGAAAAAGCCCCCATTTGATCTAAAACCCACACACTGCCCACTGGGGAGGAAAGGGCTGAGGGAGCTAGGAGGGTCGGCATTCTGCTCTGTCCTGGCACCTGGTTCGCTCTGAGGCCTGCAACACCTGGGTGGACAACCTGCAAAATGTTCTTTCCAGGCCAGTCCTGCCCTGCAGTCAGCCAGGTGGATGGGGAGAAGGGACCTCAGTTTAGCACAAATGCCAGTTGTTTTAGGGAAGAAAACCAGCTGCAGAACCAGGGCTGTGTGCTCAAGTGAAACCTGACACAGTCGCTTGCCGAGGCCAGTGAGCAGAGTCCTCCTGGAGGGGGGTCCCTACACCTGGGCCTGTGTTAGTGCCGGGGGTCCTGTTACCTGAGTGATTGCGTCCAGCTCCTCCAGGATGGCATCTTCGTCCTCCTGAGTGAAGCTTCCTGCCAACAGCTCATCTATTTGCTGCAAAAGGAGGAGCAGGGGTGAGGAGCATGGCTGGGCTGGGGTGGGGGAAAGGTGGGCCCTCATGGAGGAAGGAGACAACCCCAGCTTAAGGCTCCTCTCACTCGAAAGAAAGAAGGCAGCCCCCACGTGGTGCGGGAAGGCCTGGCCCTTGAGGGTGGCGCAGGACATTCAGCGAGTTGGCCACTGTCCTCGCTGGCTGCCAGATGGCGGGCCCCGTGGTGCGGCAACACCTACCCGCTGGTACTCCACAGCCTCCTGCGTCTCGTCCAGTATCCGCTCCACCTCTTCTATGGACATCACCTGATCGGTTACAAGTTTTTGAGTCTTGTCAGTGAAGCACGTAACAGAACCCCCTACACGAAGGTCACCTGCATTGGCAGGGCGCACGGCCTAGCCCCTCTGTTCCTGTTTAAATGAAGCCACGCCAAGCGGGATATAACACATCTTTGGTTATTTCTGTCCCAGGCAGGGCCCGTCCACAGAGGCATGGAGCTGTCAGACAGTCTTTTCAGAAGCCTCAACTGACCTCCTTGGACTCCTGCTGGCCCTTCTGGCATCCAAATCAACCCTAGCGGTAGTCAGAAGTATAAAAATTTTTCCCTGGCCAGGTGACTTGATTTCTTTTGGGTTCAAAGCGGCACCTTTGCTTGACTGGTCACCACCACATTGGACAGTCAGAAAGGCAGTGTAACCTCAGCTCTCTGCCCAGCCCCACTGCCATCCACTCATCAGGAATGAGACGGGGTGGGGGCCGGGGCATGCCATCTCTGCGCCTCACCTCTCCTTTCACCATCCACCTCTGTGCTGTTTCTTGAAATGAAGCTGTGTTCACCTCCTCCAGGAAGTCCTCCAGGTTAGTTCACCCCCCCACCCCCCCCACTAAAACCAGACTGTCCCTCTAGTCACTTTAGCATCTCTGGATACGGTACAATTTTTTTTGTACCACTAGACTGTCACCCTCTCCCATCACCCTCTCCCGGTAGTGACTGGCTTTCTCTCATGCCCAAAGGCCTGCGTGCAGGTGTGGCCTCAGGGACTAACCCTCTCCTTGTTCCACTGGCTGCCCTTCCTCTCTTTCCCCAGTCCTGCGAGACTTACCTGGTGCATCTTATTCAGACACTCATTTCCAAACTGCAGCCCCTCAATCACCTTCATTTCAATCTGAGTGAACTCAATACTCTGGACCTGAGGAAGAAACCCATGTGGTCAGGGGCCCACCTTCTCTGCCGCCTCATGTAGACCCATGGAAGGGAGTTAGGATCACACTATCACTGACAAAGACTGCTGGGCCTCAGAGCAAACTGTCTCTGCCTTCCTCCTCCTTCTATCCTTTCCCGCTGCCCTGACCAAAACTTAGGCAGAACTGAGAGGGCGTGGGAGGAACCGCAAAGTAGACTGCTTATAACCAGCAGCTCTGTTAGCAAAAGAGCAGAACTAGAGCTCTGGGTCCTGAAACTGGATCATTTTGGGAGCCTCCTGCAGATCCCAACACCTCTTCAGTCACTGGGGCAGACTCCCCGCCCACTCCACCACCCATAAGTGGCCTAGTCCCCCAGCCACCATCCTGCAAGAGCCAACCTGCTGCAGCCCCTTAAGACGGTCAGGCTCCCATCAAAGATTCTCCTCCACCTCCAGGCCTGACCCATTCCATAGCCGCGGGCTGAGAGGTCCAGGAGAGGAAAATGATAGGTTTCAGTCCTCTGAGGGGACTCTGGTGCCTACATGGTCCATGGTCCACACCCCCCGACCCCTACTAGGCCTACCATGGTCTCCAGGCTGGTGATCTGGTTTTCTGTCTTGTCCAGGAGCTGCTCCCGGTATCGCTTCTTCTTGAGCAGCAGCTTGGCCCGTCTGCAGAGGGAACCCAAGCAGTGACCCAGCAGCCATGGCCATCAGCTGCCCTGGCCTGGCACTGACCAGCCTCCTGGCCTACCCCACCTCTGCTCTAGGCCGATGCGGGACAGAACCCATCTCCCGAAGACTGGCCCCCAGCCCCACTCACTCCTTCCTGCCGTCGCGCAGGAGCTGCCGGGCAATCTCCCGCTCCCGCTCCAGCTGCTGGGTGATCCTCTTCTGGTACTGCTTCAGCTTATCCCGCTGCTGCTTCAGTTGCTGCCGGGAAAGCAGGCCTTGTGTTGACACCAAGCCCCCTCAGGGCACGCTGGACACTCACCGGGCTACCCGGTGTCCAGGAGAGCCAGTACAGAGGCTGCTGGGGTCACTGAAGGGCCCCCCACAGGCCAGGCTGCCCCAACTGTCACCAATGGAAGCACATCCTCTGAAACTGAGTTCTCCATGGGGACAAGTTTGCCCCCCAGGGCAAGTGGGGCACTATCTGGAGACATCCCTGGCTGTCACACTGGGGATGCCACTGGCATCTAGGAGGTGGAGGCCAGGGATGCAGCTCAATATCCTACAAATCTCCCCCACCCCAGACAGAGAGCCAGTCCTAATGTCCTCAGCACCGGGGTGGAGGGCATGCTCTCACCGCCGTCATGGCGCGGCATCGCCGTCATGGCAGGGCATCGCCATCAGCGAGGAGTGTGAGCGCTGGTCAGGGAGTGTGGCCAGCACCTCCGAGGCGAAGAGACGACGCAGAAGTCACTGGTGACAGTCACCCGAGTGCCACCATCCCAGCCCAGCCATGGCTGGAGACTGGGGCCTTCCCTCCCAGCTTCACTCCTCTGTGGACTTCAGCCATTTGCCATCAGCTCCCCTGCTGTTGACACTTATCACCATACGTGAGTGGACAACAGATGGTGCACTGAGGTGAGAGGTTCACGTGACCGTGCCAATCACCTAGGACCCCAGTGTCCCAAAAAGGATGCAAGGCCATTTACACGCCTTAGTCTCTCCTTCCCTATTTTAAGCCATTTACATTTCTTGCAGATTTCATCATTTCAGGTAACGCTACAGTGAGCACCTGCAAGCACAAGGCACTTCTCAGATAGAAAATTATGTCTTCAGGGTCGGTTATGGGGAGTGAGTTAACTGGGTCAAAGGTGTGCACATCTTTAAAACTCAACATGGTGAGAAACTAGCCCCCAGTGTAGACGTGGTCAGTCTGTCTCAAGCGGCCGCTCCCCAGTTCCCTCCACAGCTCCATTCTCTTTAGAGGCCGTCTGCCCCAGCGCAACCCATGGCCGGTGGGTCAGGCTCGGCGACAGCCGCACGTCCTGTCCCTGCTGCCGTGAGAGGCGCCCGCCTTCCCACCCCGTGACCAGCCTGCCCGCTGACAAGGTACAACCAGGAAACAGTGAAACGCGGGCACCGCCTCCCGGGACCCGAGGCACAGCTCAGTCGCCGCACTGGGACCGCCTACACCCGCAGCGACCGGATTCGCTCAGACTCGCTGGGAACCGGACCCGGACACGCTCCCCACCGGGAGCCCACCGCTCACCGCCCCAGACGGGCTCCGGGGCTGCGGCCCCGGCGTGGGGCTGGGCGGCCGGAGGGGCCGAAGCCCGTGGCGAGAGCGGAAACGCAGCCGGTAGCCGCCGTGCCTCGGTTTCCCCGCCCGGCCCAGGTGTCCCCGGCTCGCGTCCACCCGCCTGCGGGGCCCGGCGTCTTACCAGGATGGCTTTGTCCTGCTCCGTGACCCGGCTCTGCTGCTTCTTACGGCCGAACAGGTTGCCCATGGCGGCCGGCGCGGCCCGGCCCGCGCCCCGCGCCCCGCGCCCCGCGCCCCGCCGCCCAGCCCGGTCGGCTCCGCACGCCGCGGCCACCGTAGTTCGGACCCAACCCACCCCCGCTACGGCGGCCGCGCGGGGCCAAGCGCCGCAGAACGCGGAACGCGGCTGTCCGCAGACGGAGGCCCCGCCCCGAGAAGCGGCCGGGGTTCTGGGGCCCTGGATCACGTGGTTCACGTGCATTTCCAGAATGCCTCACCTGCGCGGACTTCAAGACTAAAAGTTCCATCTCCCACTACGGTGGGACCCTCGCAGGGTGACAGCGTGTACCGTCTCCCGGGCGGTCAGAAATCTTGTTCACAAGTCACTGCGCCGCCGGCTCGGACCACAAAATGCTGCGTTTAGTGATGTTACAACCCTGCGCGTCAGAGTGTCCGCTGAACCGCGCCCTGCGCAGCATGCTCCACCCGCTCTGTCCTTCGGGCCGGTGACTAGTCCCCGGAGGAGCCCACCTTCTGGTTCCGTGGGCCCGGGCAGAAGCCCCTACGGGGCATCGGGGATATAGGGCGGGGCGCCACGTACACCTGCAGCCTTGGCTCCCACCCGTGTGTCCTGGCTGGGGTGGGGGTCATAGGATGGCACCCAGCCCTGTTTGGTCTCCCCAACTGATCCCGCAGCCCAGTCTGCATGGGCCCCGCCACCTTTCTAGCAGCCTAGCAGCTCCTGGGCGATGGGGTCATGATAAGATGAGGCGTCCCATGGCATGAGTCCAGCGCTCACCCCTTTCTGTGAAATGAACTCCTTGATCAGAAGCAGTGCTGCGAGGACACCACGATGGGCCTCTCAGTCCACAACAGTGCCGCTGGCAGAAGCCCCCTGGGCGAGGGGGAGGCAAATCTGTATCCAGAGTGTCTGTTCCCGTGAGGACACATCACTGCCCCCTGAGGGAAGAGTCCTGATTAGCTAATCTGCTGTTTGGCAGCTGGCTGGTCCCACAGGTAATAATGCCATCTGGGGGGCTCAGTGCTCTTGACCCACTGGGCCCTCAGCAGCGGTGGCCAGGTGAGCCTCAGTGAGGGGAAGTCCATGTAACTGAGCCCCGTAGAGCCTCCATCCCTGCCCACATGGTCACTTTGTCCATAGGCCCATTGACCGAGCGCTGGGGGCCTGGGAAAAGCCGTTGGCTCATGTCCAGAGATTGTGCACTGCATCCACCTGGCCATGGAGAGCCTCCTGGGCAGAGGGTGCTCTTTTGTGAGCCTTCCCTGGGACACAAATGTGTTGTGTCCACTCTGAGAAGTCCATCCACATCTCTCCCCCAAACTTCCTGTGACCAATCTTCCAGGTCCTGTTTCTTCCAAGTCCCTGCCCGTTCAGTCACACCTTAGCAGCTGCCTGTGATTCAATACAGATGTAACTTCTTGCCACCCCTCACCGCACACATACAGGCACGACTCCAAGACACTGAGGGTTCTGATCCAGACCACTGCAAGAAAGCAAATATTGCAATATTTCACAGGAATTTCTTGCTCTCCCAGTGCATATAAAAGTTATGTTTTATGGTATACTGTAGTCTATTAAATGTGCAGTAACATTATGTCTGAAAAAAAGATGTACATACCTTTATGTACATACATTAATTTTTTTATACCTTAATTTAAAATGCTTTATTACCCCCAGTCCATCAAGAGAGACATTGGAAGAGAGAAATTGTGTTCTATGGCAGGATCCCCAGGGGCAGCTGTCTTGAAATACTCAGAGGTCTTTTTGTATAACTGAATCACTGAGTTGTCCACCTGAAACTAACACGATATTATAAATCAACTATACTCTTTTTTCCATTTTTTATTACATTTGGACCTTTAAGAAACATATACCATCAGTCATACCACTATTCAGTAAAAATCTATTTTAGTTTTTAGAATTAGAAAATAAGACTCAAAAGTATGAAAACCACATGGGCATATATAGTAAGTGCTCAACAAATGTTGGCTTTTCTTATTATTAGGTGATCATGGGATTGACTTTCACTAATTTGCTCTTGAGTTATAAGCTGCTGTTGACCCAGGGATAGTTTCTAAGAAGACCAAGTTCCTGACACTCCAGGGAATATAAGGGAAATACAACTTCCCTTTAGTGCAGTCTACCCCAAAGATGGACTGGATAAAGCCCCAAAGAGCTTTATCCAGACTACTATGTGGGATCCTTCAGGTGATTTTAGATGGTGTGCAGACCTTTTAAATAATGTTCTTTAAAATACTATGTATTTAAGGGGCTTCCCTGGTGGCGCAGTGGTTGAAAGTCTGCCTGCCGATGCAGGGGACACGGGTTCGTGCCCCGGTCCGGGAAGATCCCACATGCCGCAGAGCGGCTGGGCCCATGAGCCATGGACGCTGGGCCTGCGCGTCCGGAGCCTGTGCTCTGCAGCGGGAGAGGCCACAGCGGTGAGAGGCCCGCGTACCGCAAAAAAAAAAAAAAAAAAGCTTTATTGCTGGGACTTCCCTGGCAGTCCAGTGGTTAGGGCTTTACCTTCCAATGCAGGGGGTGTAGGTTCGATTCCTGGTTGGGGAGCTGGGATCCCTCATGCCTTGCGGCCAAAAAACCAAAACATAAAACAGAAGCAATATTGTAACAAATTCAATAAAGACTTTAAAAATGGTTCACATCAAAAAAATCTTTAAAAAAATGCTTTACTGCTTAAAAAATGCTGAAACAGGGAACTCCCTGGTGGTTCAGTAGTTAGGACTCCATGCTTTCACTGCTGAGGACCCGGGTTCAATCCCTGGTTGGGTAACTAAGATCCCATAAGCTGTGCAGTGCAGCCAAAAAAAAGGGGCCAAAACAATTACAATATAGGTGTACCTCGTTTTATTTCACTTCACAGATATTGCATTTTTTAACAATTGAAGGTTCATGACAACCTTGTATTGAGCAAGTCTATTGGCACCATTTTTCCAACAGCATTTGCTCACCTCCTGTCTCTGTGTCATGTTTTGCTAATTCTCACAATATTTCAAACTTCTTCATTATTATATTTGTTATGGTGATCAGTGGTCTTTGATGTTACTACTATGACTCGCTGAAGGCTCAGACGATGGTTAACATTTTTCATTTTATTTGTTTTGAAATTTTTTGCCAATTGGGTCTTTTAAAAAAAATATTTATTTATTTATTTAGGCTGCACCGAGTCTTAGTTGTGGCATGCAGGATCTATTTCCCCCACCAGGGATCGAACTCGGGCCCCCTGCACTGGGAGCGGAGTCCTAACCACTGGACCACCAGGGAAGTCCCTTGGATTTGCTGCTTTTTCAGTGACCTGCCCACCTTAGCTCTGGGCCTTGCCCCACTGGGTTCCCAGGAGAAATCAGGGACCCTGTTTTGAGGGCAGCACCTCTACCGTCATGCCTGGCCTGCAGACTTCGGAGGGCTTTTTAAGAACCCGAGGTCCTCACCAAGGGCTTTCTTGGGGCCTCTGTCCAGTGTGTGTGCTTCGGGGCCATGAAGGGCTCAAGGAGCTGGTTGCACCTGATAAATTCATGTCAAGTCCTTGTCTGCCCCAGCCCTTGTAGGCTTTCCTCTGTATTATACCAAGAAATTCCTGGCACCTTAGCTGGGCCATGTTAAGTTCAAGTTTCCAGCAACAAAGGAGCTTCTCACAGACACAAGCAAACAGTGGGGCCCCGAGTCTCAGGTGCCCATACTCTGTCCAGCTCCCTGGGGGTCGGCTGCCACGGGCACCTGTGAGGGACGCCCCCGCAAGACTCTCCAGTGTGAGTCAGCAATATCTTGGTATTCTTGGGGCGTGAAGCAGGTAGCTGCTTCGGTGGGGTCTTCACGAGTGGGGGCGGGAGGGCTGCCTCAGACAGGGAGCAGGGTTGCTTCTGCTGGGAGGCAAGGCTCAATGGGATTATGGGGGGTCACGATCAGTCCACTCAGCTCTCTCCATCTGACTCTTTCACACTTAAAGCTCTGACCTGGTGAGGCTGAGAATTCAATTTACATTGTAATCCTACAACCCACAGGATAAAACTTGGGGAATGATTTCCAGACACAGCAGTCTTGCTACAAGAAACAAGATTTTCTTTTATAGTAGTCCTACGCATTTTCTGCTTTTCTGACTCTACCTTGAACAGAGAATTTAAAGTCTCTTGCTTGTCATTTAAAAAAATGAAATCTTCCCAGTGTGGTCAGAAATCACCAGCCCACCCCACAGTCCGGATTTCCCCCAGGGTGTTGCTTTGCGGCTGCTTGGGCTCCCAGAACCTGGCTTTCAGGAAACACTTCCTTCCAGGTCATCACAGAAAAGTGTGTGGCTGCAGCATGTCTCCACCACCCGCGTCCAATTTGCCACAGACTGTATTAGTCTCCCTGGCTGCCATGACAAATTACCACGGGCTGGGCCACTTAGACAACAGAAACTTATTGTCTCACAGTCTGCAGGTTGGAAGTCTGAGATCAAGGTGTCAGCAGGGCTGGCTCCCTCTGAGGCTGTGAGGGGTACTCTGTCCCAGCTTCTCTCCCAGCTTCTGGTGGTTTGCCAGCAAGGCCTGGCATGTGGAAGCATCACCGGGCCTCTGCCTCCATCTTCACGTAGCCTCCTATCTGTGTCCAGATTTCCCCTTTTCATAAGGACTCCAGTCATGTTGGATCAGGGCCGACCTGAATGACTTCCTTTTAACTTGATCACCTCTGTAGAGACCGTCTCCCTAAATAAGGGCATATTCTGAGCTGTTGGGGGTTAGGACTTCAACATCTGAATTTTGGGGGGACACAGTTCAGTCCATAACACAATAATGAGATCATCACTGTGTACAACCAGTTCTGGGTTTCTGTCTTCGAAGGGCTCTGTCCTGGACTGACTTCTGGCACTAACTATGCATCATGGAATCCTCTGTAAACTGGCATCTCTCTGGGAATTTCAAGCAGGAAGGTGTTTATTACAGAGATTCAGCCCTTCAAAACCAGGGTTTCAGGAATGAAGGTCAGGGGTCCCATCACTGGATCCTGGGGGCGTGGGAGCTTTCGTAGACTCGAAAGGAAAGGCTCGGCACAGTGACCCCCTGCCTCACAACCACACCTGCCAAGGCCCCAGTTGGCCGCCCCTACACCTCTTCCACCATCCACAGCTCGGATGGAACACTTAGTACCGGAGGAAATTAACCTGGAATCCTGATGGGAGGCCTTCCAGGGAAGGTACAACGGGATGGCCCTTACCTGACTCGCAGACTGGGGCAAGCAGGCGGAGTGCAAGTGCGGCCGCGCGGGCCGGTTTGCTCACAGGTGTAGCTGACAGGGCCTTGCGGGCCGGGGTGGCGGGCCAAGGAACACATGGCAGGACTCGAACCTCCACCAACTGAGGCCACCTTGGGTGACCAGCGCGGGAGGCCATCCGGGACCTCCTGCCCCTCATCGTTCCTCAGCCTTCATCCTCCGTCCACCTTCTCTGCCCACCTCTCAGCCTCCGCTGGGTGCCCACCTTCCCAGGCCTCCAGGTTTCACTCCCAGACAAGGGCTCTGATTGGTTCTCTCCAGGCCAATCAGCTGTGGCCTTGCGGGCGTCATGCCCTCACCTGAGCCAATCCGCAGAGGGGTGGGCGGGTGCTCGCGGGCAGAGAGGAGGGAATTTCCTCCAAAATAGGCGCTCTTCGAGGCCACGAAACACCAGCGATTCTGGGACAAACCCGACATGAGAATGTGGGTCATGCCGATGCCTGGTCGGGCTAGGACACCCCAGGGAGGACGAGCTGGGGGGCTGGCTGGGGGTGAACGTGCAGCATGTTAAAAACTGTCAGTGTCCTGGTCAGGGGTCCCCAGGGTCAGGGGTCCTGGGGGGTCAGACTAAGGAGGCGGTGGGTGACAGCAGCAGAGAACGCGGGGTGAGCCAAGGAATCTTTTGGAAGAAGTCGGAAGAATCCAGGCCAAGTCCCAGACATTGGGTATGAGCCCAGGAAATAGTGCTGAAGACACAGATGAGGTGTTGGCGGGACCAGCTGCATGGACGCTACGTGGGCACAGAGGATGGGGTAGCCCCGGGTGCGGGCCGGTGGGAGTTCCCAGGTGGGCGTCCTGGGAGGGGGGACGTCCTGGGGAAGGGCGGAGCTCAGAGAGGCCGCGGGGAGAGGGGCTGCAGGGGAAGGCCCTGCCTGCTGGTGACCCTCGAGGGACCCATGAGTGGGGACGCTGGGCCGCAGCGGGTCAAGGGTTGAGACACATCTTTTGGGGGCTTGAGAGCAGAAGAAACGCGGGGCCTCGGGGAGGGGTGCAGGGCCGCAGGGGCGTCCACCTTCATTCCTGGAAGTGTAGCGCAGGACGCTCAGCCGGGCTGCGGGAGGGCAAAGGCTAGCCCCGCAGCGGCCACGCGGTGGCGCTGCAGGACAGCCGGGCGGACGCGGGACAACGCCGGGGCCTGGGATGTGGGCCGGCTCCCTGCAAGGCGGTACGGATACCCGTCCCCCAGCACTCCGCATCCCAGCACTGGGGACCTCAGCACTCCCACACCTAGAACCCCGCACCTCACACCCCACACCGGGCACCCACCCCCGGACACAGGCCATCTGGTACCCCAGCACCTGGCACCCCTCACCTCAGCATCTCGGACACTGTGCCCCGTGGGGGCAGCACCCCACATCCCAGCACCCTGCACCGGTCCCAACACACCAGCCACCTGGCACCCCAGCATCTGGCATCCCACACCCAGCAACCGTAGCGCCCTGGCATCCCTGCACTACAGCACCCAGCACCAACAGGCAGCGACCCCTGCAGGGCTTTCAGGAAGGTGGGTCCAAGAAGAACAGATGGGGTGGGGGGAGGATCTGCCATGGGTCTGCCCTAGCTGGGAGAAGCTGGGAGAAGCCACGTCCTTTGAGGTGTTCTGCTGATACTGAAACCCCCACCAGGTGGAAGAAGTTAACTGTGTGCTGCCCACAAGCATGGAGACCCCAGAACGAACGATTGGAACCAGAAGGTTGATGATGTTGACTCCCAATTACCTCACCTCCAACCAATCAGAAGAATGTTCACGCGCTGATCACCCCCTGCCCCCCCCACCCCCGCCCCGTCTTTAAAAACTTTTCCCTGAAAGCCTTCAGGGAGTTTGGGCCTTTTAAGCACTAGCTGTCTGGACTCCTTGCTTAGTGCCTACAATCAGTGCTGTGCTCCTTAACCACAACCTGGTGTCAATAGACTGGCTTTACTGTGTGTGGGCAACAGAGCCAAGTTTAGTTCCATAACACATCTTCTTTGGAGAAATGTCTGTTCAAGTCCTTTGCCCAGTTTTGAATTGAGTTGTTTGTTTTTCAGTTGGTGAGTTGTGAGAGCTCTTTATGCGTTCTGGATATTAAACCCTTATCAGATATATGATTTGCAAATATTTTCTCTGTAGGTTATTTTCTTTCACATTCTTTTTTTTTTTCACATTCTTGATGCATGAAATTGTTTCACTTATATGAAGTCCAGTTTATCTAGTTTTTGTGTTGTGCTTCTGGTGTCAAATCTAAGAATCCATTGCCAAACTCAAGGTCATGAAAATTTACCCCCATGTTTTTTTTTTAGGAATTTTATAGTTTTAGCTCCTATATTTACGTCACTGATCCATTATGAGTTAGTTTTCGAATATGGTGTGAGGTAAGGGCCCACCTTTTGTGTGTGAATATTCAGTTGTCCCAGCACCATTTATTAAAAGACTATTCTTTCCCCAATGAATGGTTTTGTCACCCTTTTTGAGAATCAGTTGCCAATAGGGAACTCCATGTGGTTCTGCCTGGGCTTTGGTGATGCTTGTTGCTGGCGGCTGCCACCTTCCCTGTGGAACTAGGGCTGCTGTCCAGTGTGGCCGGGCTCTCTCACAGCACAGCCCCCAGGCCACTCCTCCTGCAGGGCAGGGCACAGTGGGTGCTGGTGACAAGCTCTGGACCGGGCCCCTCCCTCCTCACCCCAGTCCCTCCCCCGCAGTTAGGGGGCCTCTCTGGGAGCTCCCCTGTCTTGTCTCCTGTGTGGAGAGGCACTGGGCAGGCTCTGCTGGACCAGAACCTGTGCCCCCCGGGTGTCTGCCCCACACTCAGGCAGTGGCTTGTCCCCTCAGCTCCTCTTTCACGGCCTCTCCTCCTTCACACAGCAGCAACGTCTGGGTCGGTGTATCGGATGCCTCACCCGGATTTCTGATCCTCAGCCACTTGTCCCAGCTGCACACTTTCAGGCCGTGTGGACGTGGGGCTGCGGCTTCCTGTGCTGGCCCCTGGCTCCCTCCCTGCACATCAGCCCTGGGGACCAGGGGGGCTGGCGGGTGGGTGGGTGTCTCAGGATGTGCCTGCTGGCCGGGGAGAAGGGTGGGGACATGAAGCCCACCTCCCACCATCGGAAAGAGTCCCGGCCCCACCAGGTGGAGGCAAAGGAGACCTTTGCTCCAAGACGCAGATCCAGGGGCTGCAATCAACCTGTCAGGGTGTCTCTTCCACCTGATGCTGCTGAGGAGAAATTGGTGGAAACCAACTAGCTCAGGGGCTGACAACAGCCCAATTCGATCTCTCCCCGAAGCCCCACGCTGACCCTCAAGGCCGGGCCACCTGCCGGGACCACAGGGCTCGGGAGGGGCCTCTGCCCTCCCCACCCAGCCTGGGTCTCCCACATCCTCCCCCACTTGCTTCTGGTCCTATGAGACTCGGCCTCAGAGCCACCTTGTCCGTGCCTGCACCCCATGCTTTCGCCAGAGTCCCTGTCCCCACCCACCAAGCGCCACTGTCCCCCCTGTCCAGCACATGGCAGGGGCTGTGCCGAATTGGCCCCTCCAGACGGGGCGCTGGGGCAGGGCTGCAGGGAGTTAGGGGGGTTCAGACTTCAGCCTGAGTTTAGAGGACACAACTGGGCACATACCAGCTGCCAGCCTCTCTCTGGTCCCCCTCTTCCTTCACCTGTTCTGGTCGTACCCCATCTTCACCTGCCCCAGGCTGTGAGGCACTGGCCACTTTTTGGGGCACATGGGCCTCCAACGAGCTTGTGCAACTGAACCTGAGAAACAGAACAAACTTGAGAGGTCAACCCCTCTGACCCCTTCCCAGAGGAGCACCTGCAGAAATTCCAGGAACAAGATAGTGGCCGGCCAGCCTCATGGCACCCCCAGTCTTTGTCTGTAGTCACCTTCTCCCAAACTCCCTCTGCCGGCCCCATATCCTGAGATTGGAATCACCACCGCCCGCCTGCACGCGCATGTGTGTCTGCGTGTCGGCCGTGGGGAACACGTCTTTGCCGGGAATTCTTGGCCCCTCCTGTGTGTGGAAGCACAGCGTCAGCACCGGCAGGAGGACCAGCCTGCGGCCACGTCTCAGGTGGTCCTGTGCCGAATGCTGCTGAGCCAGGAGGGACCTTCCTGGTTCCAAGTGACCCACAGAGCAGAGCCTTGCCGAGCTGGATGACCTCATGAGATGCCACTTCCCTGCCCACTCTCTCCTCGGCTGGATGGCTGTCTCTGCACAGCTGCCCCATACAGTCGTCCCTAGCTCCTGGCCTGCAGGCCGACACTGGTCATTTGGTGCAGCTGGGCTCTCTTTTCCGGCCCTTCACCGCGGCTGTGCGGGGCCGAGTGGAGGGTGTGGGCCTGGGCCTGGCCTGGCGCCCTCCTGTGGTAGCTCCTTCCACGTGCCCATCTTTCATTTTTATGAGCACTTGATTTGTACTCAAGTGCTGGTGACAGAATAACTGATGCTAATGGGAAAAATATTACTCTCTCCACTGAAGCGAGTCGGGTGCAGCTGAGTAAATGCTGGGTATCCTTCTTGTTTAAAACAAACCATAATTTAATTCAGGAGTTCCAGCTGCTCAGACCCTGGGTTTCCATGGCAACAGCTCCCCTCCCCACCTTGGAGCAGGCGCTGGCTGTGCTGGGGAATCCACCCACTTCCCGGCAGCCTCCCTCATGCGCCAGGCCTGGGGGACTCCCCAGGGATGTGGGGGCAGCTGGCCCTGCACGGATGGCTCTGGAGAGCAGGGGCCATGGCCTGATGCCCTTTTCCCAGTCCTCTCCTGGCACTGGGAACAGGGATTGACGTCTTCCTTCCCATCTCAGCGTCCATCCACCTCCTCTTGGCCAGCCCCCGCCCCTTGGCCTTTGGGGGCTCTGCTTGGTGGGGGACTTGTAGACAGAGAGAGTGGTCAGCAGAATGAAGTCTCCCAAAGGGGCCCACATCCTAATCCTGGGAGCTGGGACCTTGTTAGGTCGGTCACGTGGCAAAGGGGATTAAGGTTGCCAATCGGTGACTCGTGTGGGGAGATTGTCCTGGATTATCCTATGGGGCCATGTCATCACAGGGTCCTTGAAAGAGTGAGGGGGCAGAGTCTGAGTCAGAGTGATGCCCTATGAGAAAGACTTCACCAGCACCGCCGGCTCTGAAGGAAGAGGAAGGGGCCACAAGCCAAGGGATGAGGGCAGATTCTAGAAGCTGGAAAAGGGGGAAGAGGGATTCTCCCCTGGAAGCTGCGGAAGGAACCTTGCTGACTCCTGGTTTTAGGTCCGGCGTGGGGCTCTCCAGGATCGGGAGGGTAAGTCTGTCCTGGCTAACACGTTTGGAGTGATTTGCTACAGCAGTCATGGGGGCTGACATGGGGGCTTCATTGGTCTGGGACCAGGGCCCGGGTGGCCCGCCTCCTTCCCAAGTCCTGGCCCCTTTCTTCCCCCTGTGCCCCCGGCAACTGAGTCCCTTGTCACAGCCTACCTGGTCTCCCCTGGGGCCCGCCCCTCGTCCTTGGTCAGGTCGACCCCGTCTAGCCCAGTGAACCCCATTCACTTCCGGTTGCCCCTTCAGCCCCACTGTACATGGCTGGTACCCGATGCCACCTGCCTCCCCGCCCACCACAACCCCTCTGCGGAGCGAAGGTCTTTCTCCGGGCCTTGAGGTCAGGATGCCTGGCTGGGATGCAGGTTCCTGCCACCACCCAATGGCTGTGGCTTTGGGTGAGTTACTTAACGCCTGGGCCCCATTTCCTGTCACGGGGGCAGCAAGAGCCGGTGCCCAAGCCGTCTCCAGTGGGACCCACATCTCAGTGGGACCCCTGAGATGTGAGGTGCGCTTGAGGGGCCGGGACCCCACGGGCCTGTTGACCGCATCTGTGCGAACATCCCCACCCAACCTCAGGAAGTGTCCAGGGATGGCAAGGCCTGCGGAGCCACAGGGTCCCGTCTAGAATCAGGAGCCATTTGGAGCAGGGGGGGCCTGCAGTAGATGACGTTCCAGCCCCCAAAGGGGGGACGACCCTGGACCACCAGGTGGGCCTGAGGAGTCATGCGCTGACAGCGGAAGACCTTTTAGGCTGGGGTCAGAGGGGATGCTGGCTGAGGGTGGAGTTGCGGTCCCCGAGCCATGGGATGGGCGTGGGAAGGCAGATGCCCAGAATAGAGCGGACGCAGCCTCCTGGCCTCTAACTGCAGGTGGTAAATAAAAGAGACACAAGAAGTGGCAGCAGGAATCCCTCTGGGAGCCTGGGCTCACAGGTAGAGTGGGGTGACCCCACATTTAAAAGGCACCCCAAGTGCCTTTTCTTGGACCAACTGTCCAAGCCACAGGGCTGGGGCTGTGCCTAAGGGGAACTAGGGCCGAGAACCACCTGCTTGGTGCCTGGAGTCCCCGAGGGCACAGAGGACTTGCCTTAAAAGACAGAGCCTCCAGCCAACCCTCTGCATATTTATCTTTTATTAACAGTTTATCGCTCTTACTCTCGTATTACAATTCCATGTTTCATCAAAGTCTTTCAATTCTCATTTTGGTAAAATAAATAGAGATAAATGAACCCTTAGGTCACGCTCTCTCGAGACTCTGTAACTTCATGATTGAATTTTCGCATCAGACCTTTGAAGACAGCCCCTCTGCGGGGCCTCTGCGCTTGGCCAGGGGATGGTTTTGTCTCAAAACAAACAGAACTGCATATGAGCTCAAAATCTGGAGTGGAACCGCTCCGTGAATTGGCTGTGGGTAGTCAACTCTGCATCTGTGCGTGGAGCTCAGCTTCTGGAAGGTTCCCAAGTCGCCGTCTGGAGCGCCGCGTGGAGGTGACCGGCTGTGTGCGGGGGAGCTGAGCTTTCTGCGGTCTCCCCGACCCCACGCTGCTCGCTTGCCCAGAACATGGCGGATGCTGTCCTGGAACTTTCTCGGGGGAGCAGGCATGGCCTATGGGCTGCAGAAGGGCTGTTCCCCTTGCCCAGCCCTGCGCCCCGCCAAGCCCACCCACATCCACAGCATGGCTCTCCCTCACATTCTCACTATTATTGGCCTCTTATTGGCAGAAGTAGCTAAGCCAGCTCATCCCTCTATTTCTGAATAATCCTGATTCCCAAGGAAAATGGAAAAAATGCTTTTCAAAATATCATTGTGGCTGTGTCTCGTGTTCCAGGTGTGGCTGCTCAGCGCGCCGTCACAGACGCGTGTGCATGGACATATGTGAAGCTGCTGCCCTCCCGGGAGCTCTCCGGTGTCCCTCGCAAGAGTGAGCTGCACCCCTTTGTGTGGGGACAGAGGGCTGGGGTGGCACCGTTCACCCCGATACTCTTGGGGTTTGGTGGCCCCTCCATGTGTGCTCGTGTGATGCGTGTGGGGTGCAGGTGGGGAGGCCACGGTTCCCACACCTGCTGGGGAAGAGCAGCACTTGAGAGAAACAAGCTCTGTGGTCCACGGGACCTGTCTCTCCTTCCAAACCAGGGCCCCTCCTGCTGACAGACCTGCAGCAAGAACAGCTGACACTCAGACGGAAGTCCTGCCTGCGGGGAGGGTGGCTGTGTGGGGAGGGGCACGCTCGGCCTCGCCGTTTGGCCGGATGGGCCCGGGGTGAGGACCCAGTGGGTGGCAGGCCGCCTCCATCTGTCCTTCACTCCATCTCAAGCTCATCCAGTGCGCTCAGACCATCCCCAGGAGGACACCCGGGGGTGGGGGGGAGGGGGCACGACGTGCAGCCCCGGGAGGCTGGCTTCCGTCTGGAGCCTTTGTGGACTAATGCATCACTCGGAAAACAAAACAAGTGTTTCCCCCTTAAAAACCTCAGAAGAAAACAGGACGGGAAGGGGACTGGGATGTACAGCTACTGTGTCCTCAGGCCAGGAGCTGTGTTTCATCAGAGCAGCAACCATCACACCGAGGACTCCAGCAGAGCCCCCTTCTCTGGGCTCCTGGGCATGACAGCGAAGACAGACAGACAGACAGTGCGGGCCCTCTCGAGCCCTCAGCAGCCAGGTCAGGCAGGTGCTCAGGGCAGTGCGGTGGGTCCACTATGTACATGGCGGCCTGTGGGGAGGGGCCGCTATCTGACGCGCTTCTCCACCGAGTACACGGAGATGTAGTAGTCGTTGCTGCCCACGGCGAGGTGAGGCTGCAGGAGGGAGCAGAGAGCAGGCAGTGAGCATCCAGGGGGGTGCCGGCCGGGCCCTGACACCCCAACTCCGCCCACGAGGCAGGCGCAGGAACGAGGGCCCATCGGCTGCGGCTTCTGCATCATCTCCTCCCTGTCACAGGGAATCCGCACACTCCCCATGCCTCCCACACTTTTTTTTTTCAGGATGGCCTCCCAGGGACAGCTCTGGGAGCCTGATGTCGTGCGTTTAGGCAGAGAGCCACACGCCAGGCTCCCAGGGAGCCTCACGCTGCACGAAGGCAGGTTGGCAGAATCCTAATTTAAAACACAGCAGCCCCCAACCACACGGCCGACTGTAACGAAGGACGGCGCTGTCAGCCGGGTCACAGGGGTCTGGGCTGCTCCTACCCCAGTGGGCTTTCCAGGGGGAAGTTTCTCCAGGACTTGGGTCTGTATAGGGGCCGAAGGGGTCAGAAAGGGCGGGGCTACTTCACATCTGCTTTGATTGACAGGGAATTTGGTGCTGCTTCTACAGTGAGTGCAGTCTGGGGGCTACGGCCCCTGGAGACCCTGGGCCACACTGTGGTGTGGGGAGGGGCCTGGCTGCAGCACCCCTCCTGCTGCTGCTGCTAGCCTCCCGCCCGCCCTCCTCGCCTCCCGCGGGGACACAGACCCAGTGTGGGTGGAAAGCCAGGCAGCTGATGGCGCCGACTCGCTGGCCCATGAAGCCGTCGTAGTACTTGATGTGGTTGATCAGATCTCCGCTGCCATTGTAGATGGCGGTGAACTGGTTCATGGAGCCACTGCACACGAGAAGGCCTGGCAGTCAGCGTGGGGAGGCGGGCGTGCTCACAAGGAGATGGGGCTCCTCTCTGGTCACCCCCACGAGAGGACTTGGGCCTCAAGGGCCGGGAGGCCAGGCAGGTGAGGAGCAGCAAAGGGGCCACACACTCAGTCCCTCCACCCAGCTCTCCTCCACAGGTGTGGGGGCGGGCAGTAGTGCCTGCGGTTTACACAGGGCCCCAGGAGTTGGTCAGGCAGGGCGGGGAGAGAGAAGAGGGCCGGCACCTACCACGCGATCAGGTTTGCCTGGGGGTGGATGTCAAGGGCCGTCAGCCCCTTAATGATCTGCAGGACGTTCACGGACTCCGGCATCCGAGGGTCGAAGAAGCGCACGTCCCCGTTGACGCTGCCGAGAGGGTGTTGTGGTGACGCTGGGCGGGCCTACCGGCCCCAGGACGGGCCATGTGTGGTCAGGGGCCGTCCACACGTGCAGCTCAAGGCCATGGCCCCCTGGACCCTCAGAGTGTCCAGGGAGGCCCCCGGATGGCACATGGGCCCACCCCACCGACCCTGGCAGCCAGGCCTGCTGCCGAGCCCCTTGGACCCCTCCCCAGAGCCAGAAAGGGCCCAGCTGCCGAGGCACGAAGCAGCGGTGAGCAAAGACACAGGGGAGGCTGTGAGTTATTCATTTCCGGCCGGAGATTAGATTTTGTGCAGCTGGGGATGCGGTGACGGGCGGGAGGTGAGGACAGTAGGCCACCTCTTCCCTGCCCTGGGCCTGGCGGAGATCGTTTTGAGAGCTATGTTCTGTTTTCACGTTACAAACAAGGGCAGAGCATCTCTTTGAAGAAATGGTGGCTTTGTGACAGTAAATTACATTTTCTGTCCCTTTAACGGGCAAATAAACATGCGCTGCTCTCAGCACAGGACTTACCGGCAGCAGGAATGGACTTATGGGCAGACAACGGATCCGCACAGTGATACTGGCACACGCCAGGCAGATGCCGCTGCTGCGGGGAGGCTTTGCCCAGCCGCCTTGCCACCCCGTCCCCTGCCGCTGCAAGTCACCCACAGGCAAAGTTCTCCAGTGGGAGGACCTGCTGTCCCCACCCTTGTGCCGGCTCTGACCTTTCTGGCCAGTCCCAGAGCAGAAGTTAATTACTACCCTGAAATGCCATCATTTCCCAACTGTTTAAATACCAAGGACATATTTTAGATGGAGGGAAAATAATGTTTTTACAGCAAAATGTCTCATGAATATTCCATGCTCATTACCTGACGCTCATGATGTGGCCCTCAGGGTGCTTCTGGAGGTAGGCCTTCACCACCCAGGCCGTGTGCTCCCGGTATGTCATGACGCGGCTGGAGGGGAGGAAGGTGGGGTCAGGGCCCAGTGACAACTGTGGGTGTCCCTGATGCTCCGAGGCATCAGGATGGGAGGCAGGGTGGACTTTGTTTTGAGCAGAGGGAACAGAGCATTTATTTAAAGCATCCGGGGTCCACCGGTGCTGCGAGGTCTGCCCTCACCCTCTTGTGTTCACTGTGAGTGACTGAACCCCCCAGGTACGCCCCTCCCTGGGTGCCTCCCAAACACCTTGGGCCACGCTGGGACCTCTGGAGGCAGGGTGGCTGTCATGCCCTCCCGGGGCCTGGGCACCGCCAGCCCCCCTACCAGGACTTCACACTGGCATCTCCCTGTGGGTTTGAGGGTCAAGACCAAGAAGCCCAGACTCTAAGGCTGCCGAAATGGAGGGGCACAGGGGCTTTCCCGGAGGCCTGGTGAGGGTCCCTGACAGGGAGTACGGGACGGGGGATGCACGTGCTGGGGAGGTGGGGGCAGAGTGTGACATCTGGGAAGGCATCCAGGACACAGGTCACACCCAGCACACATAAGTCTCGGTGCCTGGGGATGCACAGAAGACCCCACGTCTCTGTCCTCAGACCTTGGGCCAAAGAGGGGGCTCTGGAGACCCCAGCCCCTCCCTCACGGCCGTCCTGTGACCCTCAGATCTTCTTGGGTTGGTTTGCCAGTTAACTGCCTGCCTAGAGAGGCTTCTTAAAATAACAGTTTGACTGAGATTTGATTCACATACTGTAAGACTCTCCCTTTAAAAGCACATATTCAGTGACTTTCGCACATTCTTACAGCTATGCGCCCATCACACATCTAATTTTAGAACATTTTCATCACCCCAAAAAGAAACCCTGCTCCCCCACCTCCACGATGGCTGCTTTTGGTGGGTAGTGTGGGTTTTCAGTGGGCACCCTCCCATAGAGACCCACAGGGAACATGCAAGCCAGGGGCTGCCTGGGCCCACTCGCCATCCAAGCCTCAGGCCCAAATTCCCGCCACAGTCTGGCTGACGCCTCTGCTGCCTGCCTGGGTCCTGCACCGACTCCCCTGACTGCTCCCGGCCCTGCAACCTCACAGCTGCCCTCTCTTCCGGCTGGGGTCACTGATGGTGCTCGCCTGCTCTCAGGCCCAGCTCAGTCCTGTCCCCTCGTCCCCTCCCACGAGGGCTCCTTTAGCTCCTGTGGCTGCACATGGGCCCACCTGCTGCTTCCCATTCAAAGGCCAGGCCTGTTTTCAGGGACAAGGTGGGTGTTGAGTAAACATCGCCCGGGAGCCCGCGACGGCTGGGCCTGGGTTCCAGCGTTGCTCTGCCATTTACCATCCGTGTGTGACTGGCGTCTGGACCTCCATGCTCACTGGCCCACACAGGGCACGGTGCTGGGCCCCACCTGGGCCTCAGCCCAGGGCTGAGGGGCAGTGCCCAGAAAAGCCGTGACAATGCATGTGGCCCAGCGCTGTACAGCACCCACGCGTGTCCCTGACGCCATCTTCTTGGCTATTCTTGAGTTCAACCTGGGAGGCAGTAGCCTTCTCTATGTTCAGGTGGGAATGGAGCCCAGGAGGGCAGCGCCTTGCTGGGACCCCCCGACCCCCAAACCTGTGTTCCAAACAGCCCATCCACAGCTGGTGGGAAGCCGTGCTCCTCCACACGCTGGGGGATGTGGCTCTGCGGGGAGTGCCCAGCTGGCTCTGGGGGCTGGCTCTGTCTGGCAGAGGGAGGGGAAGGCGTGGCCCAATTACCATTCGCTGAGCGCCATCCTCCTGTCGTAGACGCGGATGGAGCCGTCGCCGAGCCCAGCCACGATGAGGGAGCGGTGGGAGTCGCAGGACAGGCTCGTCACGCAGCTGTCGGCACCTGTGGGGATGTCCTAGGGCCGACACAGACCCCATGAGGCACCCTGGCATCAGGCCCCCCACCCCACCCCCACTAGCTGCTGGATCCCTTTTACAGCCGCCGTGGGTGCGTTCGTCACCCTGGCGTGGAGCTGCTTCCTTTCTCTCCACCGGGGAAGCTGTCAAGGCCTGAGGAGCTGGGCCCCAGAGGGAGTCAGGCTCCATCTGCTTGAGTGACAGCCCGGGCACCCGAGGCCCGCAGCCAGGAGGGCAGGGCAGCAAACACCTCTGCGCCCATTAAACTTTCCAAAGTCTCCCTCTCTCCTAAGAAGGAAGACGAAGCATATATCGGCAGGAGGAATCATCGTCGGCTCCCTCTTAAAACTCCTAATTAGTTCAGGGAAGGGTCTAGGGGGAGTCCTGCCGCCCATAAACCATCTCCTCGCCTCTCCTCCTGGCAGCTGTAAACGCTGGAGAAGGGAAGGAGGCGTGATGAATGCGCGGCAGGAAAGAGCAGGAGACAGGAAATGGGCCCCCAGACGGGGAAAAGTGCTTTTCCAATCAGAAAAGGTTTTGCTGCTCTCAGGCACACACAAGGAAGAAATCCAACACGGATGGAAACCGAATCATCGTATCCCTTTAAAAGGTGGGAGGCAGCCTGACTTGGCCCCGCTTCCCCTGCCCCCCCCCACGCCCCGCAGACACCACCTGCTCAGAGTACTTGCGGCGGGGTGGGGTGGGGGCGCTCGAGGACCCTCATTCTCAGCCTTCGACCTCGAGGGCGATCGGAGCTGGGGAGGACGGCAGGGTCTGCGCCCACCGGCCCGCCTCGCCCCCAGGGAGGCCCCGTGAGGGACGGTGTGCTTACCTGCACCTTCATCTCACGATCCGTGTCCCAGATCCGGACGATACGCACATCTCCCGAGCTCATGAGGAGCCCGGTCTCCTGTTCCCAGTCCACCACCATCCCAGCTCCTGGAGAGACACAGACGGGCACCGGTGTCACCGAGGGAGCCTGTTCTGGGCAACAGCTCAAGCAGTCGGTGCCAACCCATAAGGTGGGTCCCCAACCTCATGCAAGCTTGAAGTCGGGGTGACAATTCAGAGCCTTCTCTATATCTCTGCTGTACCCAGGCATCTACCAGAGAGACAGCAGGATCTTAGGACCGTTTGTCCAAGATGCCCACCTTCCAGGACACCTGGGCATGATCGGCAGGTCTGGAGACTTTAGAATGGGTGTCAGAGGCACAGAGATGTGAGTCTCCTGGGTCCCGCAGTCTCCTGGGGGTGAACAGCTTTGCAGCTGCCCCTCACGGAGGCAGGGGGCTGACCACAGACGGTCAGTGGTGAATGAATCGAGGACTGCCCTTCTCCACACTGGACTGGGCGGGGGGCGAATGCCTTCAGCATCCCTAAGGGCAGCACTGACCTCACAGGAGGGACTATAAGATTTAAGATGTTTAATTATAGTATTTCAAACACACAGAAAAAACACAACAGAAACCCCTGTACCACCACCCAGATCTAAGAGCTGCTAATATCTTATCATTTTTGCTCTTTTTTTTGTTCTTGAAGTGAAATTTAAGACAGTGAAAGCCTCACTTGCCTGTCCTGTCCCCAGACAAATCACCCACAGGCCTTGGGCGCCCTCCCAGGCTGGCCCCCGTGCACTCCCCTGCAAGGGCACGTGTCCAAAACCATGAACCACATCTCCCACATTTCAAAAACGTCGCCAATTTCAAACGGGGGTATATTTTCCAGCAATGTGCGTTTTTCCAGTAAGGTTACGTTTTGAGGGTTTATCCAACCCAACGGATGCAGATCTGGTTAATTAGTACTGAACTTCTGGGTAACACGCCTTTGGAGAACGAGCCCGTCACTTCCACGATTCCCTGCCTGTAAACCACGCCACACTGACGTTTCCACACGCCCTTGCACAAGGAAGTGGCAGCACCGGGAAGGGGACATATCCCTGTGCGTTCCACCTCCCCAGGCGAGGCCGTTTCACTCCCAGAGTGGATGCTGGTCTGCAGTCTCATCAGAAATGGACACAAGGTGTGATTTCCCCAAATCCTGGTCGATGTTGGTGTGTGCAGCCTGTATGTTTTAATATACATTCTGACACTGATGGTTTAACTCATATATTGCAAATATCCTCTCCTATTCTGTCACTGACATTATAACTTTGTTTATGTCTTCTTTTGGTCATACTGAAGTCTGAAGTGAAGTCATCATGCTTTTCTATACATTTGTCTCTACTTTTTGTGGCAGCAGCTCCTGTGTTTGCCTCTGTGGTTTCCCCTTCTCTCTGTGGGTGCCCACTTTTCTCCTGACTTCCTGAGTTGGACAATGTGACCTTCACTTGTTCTTTTCTGATATGCCCCTTTCAGGCTATGGAGTTCCCCCCAAGTGCCCGATCTCTCTCCCGAACTCCAGACTCCCATCTGTATGTGTCACTTCAGGTTCCTGCTTGGATCTGAGCCCCTCAACCCTCACTCCAGAGACCCCCAATGGCTTCCCATTCTGCCCTGGCCCCTGCAAGGTTCGAGCTCCAAAAGTGACCAGGCTGGTCCTCTTAACTGACAGTGGGCCCTGTGCCTGGAACGCCCCTCTCCTGACGTCCATGCAGCCCCTCCAAATCGTGCTCATTCACCTCCTCGACCATGTGAGGCTACGACTCACCCTGTTCTGTCTTATACCTGTTCCAGATGTGTCACCTGGCACAACCCCTCCCGTCCTCCCTGTTTTGCTGGCGGCTGCCATGTCTACCCTGCAGAATGTCAGCTCCACACAACAAATGGACGAGCCTTTGTTTCACCTTTTAGAATGCAGTCTCCCCACTGCCACGCCCCTGACCCCAGGCAGGAGAATACACCCTAATGTGCCAGAAAGGCATCTACTGGTGACAAGGCTGCAGGCGAGGCCTCTCACCTGTCACCATGATCAGAACTGGCAGGGGAGAGGGCAGGGCACGTGGCCCCCACTTCTGTCCGGGACAGCCCAGTCACACTGTGACCAGTCAGCCCACAAGCAGAGCCTGAAACCACGCCACCTGCTTCCCCTCACCATGTGCCCGGTGTGCATGATGTGAATGAATCACAGAGGACGCGCCCACCCACGACCTGACTTGGGGTGCTAGGTCACTGCAGAGGCTCACAGACTCCTGTATCCATGGACCACTGATGGGGTGCCCTGTGTTCTCGGGCATCCTTAACTGCGCTTGGAGCTCTGTGTCAGCCCTGTGGGGCTTTCAGGAGCCGTGTAATTATGAGAGCACGTGGCCAGGTGACATCTGGGATGCTCTGGGGTCACGGGAACAAGCTGGGGAGGGTCTGGGGGGACCACAGAAGGACTGGGAGGGGGGTCTCAGCTCCATGCCCATGCAGGAAGCAGAGAGGAGGCCGCGGCCACTCCCAATGGGGTAAGAAGCCTGACCTGGTCTCCAAATGAAGTGGTGGTGGCTTCCTTTTGCTGAGTCTCCTTCATGATGGATTCAGAGCCAGTGGGGGCCCGCCCTGCATTAGTGCCCACCCAAGTGACCTCATTTCAACTGAATCCTTCTCTCAAATACAGTCACCCTCTGAGTGCTGGGGCCGAGGACTCTACCACGTGAATTTGGGGAGACACAGCTCCCACACAGGGCCCCAGCATCTCCATCTGCACTGGAGGCTCTGGAAGGTGTGCCCATGTGGCCGTCAGAGGACCTGGGGACGTGGATCACGTGAGCTCTGAGTCCTGTTTTAAATCTAGATTCTCTGATGCGGACCAAATGCTGGTTTAAACCAGTTGTAAAGCATGGTGAAGCCAGCAGAGACAAGAAACGTGTTTCCTAAGGTCTTCCCAAGTCCTGTACACGCCGGGGAGGCAGGCGTCCTATGTATACAGACAAATCTGGGCGAGGCTGCTTCCTTAGCTCTACCAGACTGTTTGTGGAAGCTGTGTCACCTAAGACAGTGAGCTCCTATCCGTGGAAGAGTCTCAGATCAACGTGAAAACTGCTGGGATAAAAACAACAGTCTGCTTGCACCCTGACCGACCTCATGCGCCTGCTGACCTCCACCTCCTGTAGATCTGGGGTCCTGGCCCGTCCTCCTGCCCAGAACGGAATGCAAACACTGGCCTTCTCACTCGAGACCTTTCCCAACCAAGCCTGTGTCTCGACCTCCAGACACAGCGGAGGAGAGATGATCTGATTCATCACGAGTTGGTAAAAGATGATAAAAAGGGTGACACTCTTCCTTGACGTGTTGAGCACAAGGAACAAAATTGATGGCTATGATTTAAGTAAAACTCATAAGACAGGAACACTGTGACTTTGAACCAGAGTGAAGATTCCAATCACTTCGTTCCTGGGGAGCACGGTCTCAGCAGTGTCTCCTCCTTCCCCATCCCCAGAAAAGTGACAGCTGTGGGCAGAGCCTGTGCCCCTCCTCCCTCCCCCGGGCCTCCTTGGCCTTTTTTTTCTTTGGGAGCAGGCGGGCTGCTCTGGGCTCCCCCCAGGAGGGCCCCTCCTCCCTGTCGACGCTGCCGCCTTGACACGGAGAGTGCTCGACTGATGGAGGCTCCGCGCGTGCTGCAGCCTCTCCCCCACTGGGCGAACTCCAGCACCCTGAGTGCCTGAGATCACGGTCCATCCATCTCACTGCCTGGGGCCGGGGGTGGTGGGCGGCCCCCACCAGGATGCAGAGATTCCCGTCTGACTTTATCCTGGATATGAGCCCTGCTCACATGTTCCCATCCAAAAGCTGGCCGTAAAAAAGAGGGAATTTCTTCATTAAAATATAGACGTATGGCACAGGGATGGCTGTAGACTAGGAAGCGGGAACGTGTAAGTCAGGGACCAGACAGAACCCTAGGCCCAGGAGACAGTGAAAAGAAGAAACACGTCGTTTCAGAGGCTTGGGTCCCTGTGATGTCCATGATCAGCCCTCCAGGCTCAGAGGCCAGTCCAGACTGACCTCTAAGGACCCTGTCATCTGGAACGGACCTCTGAGAACCCAACATGGGGATCTGACCTCTGAGGACATGTCATGTAGACCTGATCCCTAAGGACACATCAGCCCCAACCTGAAACGCCCTTAGGAGCTATGGTTCTGGAACTCCGAGGAGGAGGGGCCAGCCCCTGCCCAACCAGGCACGTGTGAGAACCTCCGACCTGTGGGATGGCGACCTCCATTCCCTCCCCAGGGATGCAGACGCAATGCCTCCCCATGGGATCAGGCCTCCCTCAGGGCCCATGAACACCTCCTGGACAGCCGGCAGGTTCAGAGACACAGGACAGGGCTGGCAACAGAAAACTGGGCTCCTCGGGAGCAAATGATCCCACCTAAACTTCCACTTCTCACCTGGGAGGTGGGCGAGAACATGTGGTAGCTGCTTAGGGTCAGAGGAGACAGGGTGGGGCACACGCCTCCTGGGAGAGGAGGGAGCCGTCGTTCCCCACGGCCAGTGCCCCGTCCTGCGTGGGCCCACGGGGGCTGCTACCCGGCCCCGCGTCCTGCCTCCTGCACTGAGAGGGCTTCCTGCTCACCAGGTCCTGCTAATTTTAGACTCTGGATGTGCTTGTGACCCCGGAGGAGGAGTGAGGCTGGGAGGGGAGGGCAGCCGTGACTCCCCCCGCCAGCCACCCCTGTGGTCTGCCGTCGGCGCCCTGCTTGCTGCCCAGATGCTCCAGGCAACGAATACTAACAGCTGCCCCAAGGCCCAAGGTTTACGTCCAGTTCACACACACACCGGTGCTGGACGATCTGTTCCCTGCCCTCCGGGGTGGCTGCTGCCCCCAGGCAGCTGACAACCAGGGGATGGGGCTGCCCTCCTCTGGCCGCCCCAGGTCCTGACCGTGAAAGGTGTCCCCTGGCTCCTCTTCAGGATTTCAGGGCAAGTGACCCTGTCATTCCTCTGAGAACCCAGGAGGCTCTTTCTGAGAGAAATCCTTCCTGTTACAACCACCGCCGTCACTGCTGGCGGGAAGCAAAGGAGTGAAGATTGAGTCAGTCTCGGGTTTTCTCTTTTTCCTTCCTTTTGAACTTTTTACTAAAAGAGTCCTTTGTAAAATACGAAACTGTGAGTTTGTACATCTGTAAGGACATCGTGTTCTCAGCCTCCTGGGACCTGCTTCTCTACCCACTCCAGTTCTGATGGCACGAGGGACCCCTTCAGACCCATAGCCACATGTGCCTTCCTGCAGGGAACCCTTGTTTAGGGAGCGACTAAAGAGAGACCAGAACAGAAAGTTCACCAGAAGGCTGGTCATACTCTAAACTCAGATGCTGCAAATTAAAGGTCAAGAATTCTATCTGCTGCCTGGATTCATAAGGCTCCATCTCTTTACAATTTACCTGACTAGTGAGCTTAGGAGAGAAAAGGGCTCGTTTTGAGCAGGCATATGGGTTTGCTAACCCAGTGTTACCATGTGTATCCACAGTCAGTTGCACATAGGTGTTTTAGTAACTATCAAACTTGTATATGGATTTTCAGATGGAAACAGATGCTTTAAGAGACTTTGCATTAAATTCTGAAAAAGATTCTTTTCTGAAAAATTTGGTGGGAATGCAAATCTCAATCTGGAGCGACTTTTCTGTCCTGATGGAGTCGTGAAATGTGCCTCCTCCCTGCGAGCCTGCGGAGCTGCGCCATCCTCACTCCAGCAGGCTTGGATCTGGACTGTTTTCCATTCCCAGGCTGTTGTGAAGGTGGCCTGGAACAGAGAACTGAATTGTCCTTGAGCCAGCCCAAGAGTGAGTGAGGCCACCAAGGAGGCCGGGAGGTGCGACCATGAGGCCTCGGCTCCCAGGGAGAGTCCTGTCTACGGCTTTCGTTAAGATTTCTTCCCAGAGCCTCACACAGTCAACCTCATTCATCCCATGAGATCTCAGTGCTCAGCTGGTGATGAGTTTTTGTATTGGAGGAGACTGTGTGGATGGAACGAATAAGAAAAACCACAGCCCTGATCCTCTGCTGCCTGAAGAGCACAGCGGGCTAGTGAGCATCCTCAGGCAAAGCAGAGGAGCGGCTCCCACCCCGGCACTCACAGATAAGGGAGAAGGCACTCACCTCCCCGCTTACTGCGGTCAAGAAAGATTGAGACCTTTCGGGCCAGACCTGCGAGGAAACAGGGATTATGGGCTGGATGCAAGGGAAAGCAGGCCAGCCAGAGCAAAATCAGCCAAAATCACACAAACCACAAACGGGAGCAGCCGAGAAGGAAACAGGAGGGAGCGGCAGACGGTGGCCCAGGCCACGGCTGCAGTGGGAAAAAAGGGCCAAATGTACCTATGAATGTGAAAACCCAATTATAAGGGGCTTTGGCTAAAAAGACTCTTTCTAGACAGGAAATTGGAAGCGCTGTGACTTGGGGGAAACATGACCCGACACGGCGTGGGCACTTCCAGTGAGTGGAGGTTAGTGGCCGGATGTGCACTCAGTTAGTGCAGCCCAACCAGCAGGAGCTGACCCACTGGCCAGGCCCGGAGGAGGCAGGCACTTCCGTTTAGGTCCTTAGAGCGAGGACAGCTCTTCATTCACGGGGCCCAGCGGTCAGTGAGGAGGCCTCTGGGGGGTGGGAAGTGTGCTTCCATCTGGGTGTCTGTGGGCGCCGTGGCCCAAGGACGGGCGGTCCCACCATCGGTTCTATTTCAGAGCACGGCTCGCTCAGTTCCGGGGGTGGCCGTGAACCCAGACTGACTTCAGTTCTCCTGACAGCGGGGTACCCCATGAGGGGAGTGTGTCCCCAGGCTAACTGCACATGCATGCATGCATGCCCATGCCTGTGTGCACATGTACACACGGGAGCCAGGGGCATGCTAAGACGATGCGGAGACCCTGCACATTTCACATGACTTCCGAAAAGCAGGGGTAGGGCTCCTGCAAGAAACAGTCTCTTTAGTCACAAACCACGGAATCAAATCTTTGCTAACAAGCTGCCACGACAGCGACTTGGCGAGCAGATTCTGAGCTGGAGAGCGCGCAGGAGAACCTCACAGGCAGACTTTTCTAACTGTTCAGGGAGTGCCAAGTCCTCCCTCCCACGTGCCCTACACAGCAGCATTCACAAATGAGACCCCCTACGCCCTCTGTAGCTGAAGGACACGGTGGGCCAGGCCTCATGGGGTGCACAGCTGTGCAGGATCCCCCATCACAGGCGCGTGGAGGAGCTGATGACCGCAGCCCCCCCAAGGGCGCCTCTTCCCCCCCCCGCAGCTCGTGGCTGCCTGGGACCCGAGACCAGGCGGAGGACCTCACTGTGGAGCACAGGGAGCTTCACGTGCCTGGGGGGCGGTAATCTGGAGCAGGGAGCGGGGGCTGCTGCTTCTGCCCGACAAGGTCCCGGGGGAACACAGCCAGAACTCTGAAGCTGTGGGGGTCCCCCCAGACGCTGACAAGCAACTGCTGTGGAAGCTGCTAGCTCTCCCCACAGGGTCCCAGCCCACAGCTCTGTAACTGTCAAGTCAGAGGCCAAGGCGGGTGAAGAAAAAGAAACAAGGTGCTGATGGGCAGAAGGCAACGAGAAGTTGGCACAGGGGTCAGAATTCCACCAGACCTGCCCCTCGGTTACTGAGCTTGAGCTCCTGAAATAGAAATTACAATCGGGGGTCTCTCCAGCCCTGCTGGGGCTGCGATCCCCGTGCTGCAGAGGGAAGCTGTGGAGACTGAAGGATGTGGGGCCCGGAGAGGCTCCCCGGTTCTCAGTGTGCCCCTTCTGGGCCCTGAAGCACACAAGCCCTTCCTGTCTTGATCCTCTAGAGCAGTCAGCCTCCCAGGCTCACTACCCCTTCCACCTTCCATCCCCCTGAAAGAACAAGGAAGTAATGTCTTCCTTTTTGCTAAGCCCACAGCTGCCTGGTCAAAAGGCAGGGGACAGACCAAACGAACTCTGGCTTAGCCGCCAAGGAGTGCTGCGTGCCTGCCCAAAGCCCCCCTCACCCCACCTGCTGATAAGGACCTGGTGGTAAGACCCCCACCAGCTTCCTGACCCCTCAGCAACAATGCCTCTCCAGGGGGGCTTTCTGAAACCCAGGAAAGGGAGAGGGTCCAGCAGCAAGGAGTCTGTAGCAAACATGTCTACAGCAGTGGAACCACTCTCAAGTTAGGGCTGCAGTGCACACCTGGGCCAGGAACAGCTCTCCACACACAGGTGACATCTGGGGGAGACAAGTGCAGGGGAGCCCTGAGACTGTACTGCTGTCACCTCAGCCTCCTTTCCTCCCAGCTAGACTCTCTGCCCCCCTCCCAAACTGCATGCTGCCCACCCTTGCTCTCACCTTCACTAGAGCAAAGGCAAGTGGCATTGCGGGTAAAAAACCACAGACACATCATTTAGGGGTGGCAGGTATTTGGGGGCGGCAGGTAGGTAGGCCGCTGCAAGAGGAATAAACTAGACAACAGTGTATCCACTGGGCTGCCAGTGGGCTCCCCACTTTCTCATCCTCTGGCCCTGCCGGGAGGCTGACACTGCTCTCGACCAGCCCCTGCCTTCCCCGCACAGGGGTCTGCAAAACGGCGGGAGCCTGGGGTGTGTCCCGTCCTGCTGGACGGCAGCAGGAAGCTAAGGACTGAAAACCACGATTCAACTCGTCCAGCGTGTCCCGCAGTGAAACAAACCTGTGAGCGTGAGCACCTGAGAGCCACGGGGAGGCCGTCAGCCACCTGCTCTGCCGCAGCCAGCAGCACTGAGGCGGGCCTGAGGTGGGGCTGGGGGCTGAGCGGGTGGGAGGCGGGGGCGCTGCAGGGCAGGGATCAGGCTTTTGCTCCAATGTTGGAAAAAGCAAGAGAGAGACAGAGGGACCTGTGACGGCAGCTGTCATCCATGTTAGCCCAGGACCGGGCCCAGAGGGGCCTAGGCAACAAGAAAACGGCTGTGTTGGGTCCTGTGGAGGTGGGTATGCATGACCATTTTGTTCCTGAAGAAAATGTAAAAACATGGCTATTTTAAAAATTAACACATAAGGAAGTGTCTGCCGTGGAGCCAGCTGTGCCCCCAAGGGTCGGCGTCTCCCTAGGACAAGTGCTCTGATGGAGGGGAGAGAAGCAGCCATGTAGGCACCTGATCGGCCACGCGAGGACATGCAAAGACCCCAGGCCAGCAGAGGGGCTGACAGCAAGCCGCTCCGGCCTCCATCTGGCAGCGGCTTTGCGACCACATTGGAGGGTGGCTCCGGCTGAGGGTGTCTCTGGAAATCCAGACCCACGGCCGCATTAATGCTGTGTGAACAGCGAGCGCGGGGCTGAGAGGTGCAGACCTCCTGACAATGGGCCTGGACCCAGAGACCGGAAGGCGGTGCTGGTGTCTCTCACCCTGGGCGTGGGGCAGCCATGCACACCGACAGGCAGCATGCACAGCGGTGGCCGGTGGGTGCTGCAGCCATGCCTCTGTCAGCCCAGGGCAGGCAGGCAGCGCACTGGCCTCCCCCGTAGGACCAGACACAACTGGGGCGCCTGCTGTGTGCTCATCACCGAGAGGCGATTAACTCGGGCACGAGGGGGCACAGAATGCAGCCCCAGGCCCTGCCGCGGCCACGCTCTCACAAGCAACATGAGCTTCCAGCCAAGGACGGGGGCTGTGGGCTGGTCAGAGCTCGGCAGGACTTCCACCCGTGAGCAGAGTCTCCCAAGGAGGAGGCTGGCTGGGTCGTTACTTGGGGAGTCTGAGTGGACTGAGCGCCTGCAGGACCCCGGGGAGCACCCACCTCGGGTGGTGGGCAGCATGTCGGAGAGCCCCTGCCAGGCCGTCACCATTTCTGGATTTTTTTCCAAATCAGCAAAGTTCTTCCAGACTCTGATGGCACCGTCATCTTGGGGAGACAAGAGAGGATATTCAAATGCAGGCCTGGCTGCTCTGGGGAGGGGAGGAGGGCCCTCCCCCGGAGGCACAGGAGGACAAAGGCTGCCCAGCCCGAGGGACAGATGGGTCTCTCGTCTGGTGAGGAGCCTATCAGAGGCAGAGTGAGGCCTGTTCTGGCCTGACCTTGGGCTTCAGGGCTGTGCCTCCGCCTCAGCATTCCCGATCCCCCCCGAGGGGATCACCTGCCAAGAAGAGGCAGTCTCAAGGGGACGGTGCTCAGGGCTTCTCCCCACCTGCCCTCACACGAGACTCAGGAAATGGGCGGGTTGTTCCTCCTGCCTCTCCAGGCTCAGAACGGGGCAGAGGCCCCAGTGTTCTCCGGCAGATGGGCAGCCAGGTGGGCCTGAGTGTGTGGGTCCACCACCTGGCTGTCTGTCCGTCTGTCCTTCCTTCCTTCCTCCTGGTGTTGCTTGCCCCCAGGACCCTGCTCTCTGGCCTCACTAGCCCTTCACACGAGGCCCTCAAGGATGACCTTGCCTCAAGCTGCAGAGGGAGGATGAGGTCATCTGGGGACACACTGGGAAACACTTGCCTGATCTCTGCTGAGAAGTGAAGCCTCGTGCTGCACCTCCACTGGGACCCGACTCCTGAAGAGCCCTGGGTTCCTCTGCTGTGTCTCTGCGCCCGGGGAATCACCCTCTCTGCCTCCTCTTTGGCGCTCAGAGAGGCTCAGTGTGATCTGTCCTCAAACCCCCAACTGACCCTACTGGCTGCCCGCACCACTCTGGGTTTTCGTCCTCCCCCTCCCTGCCTGATGTCTGCCAGGGGGCTGGCTTTGGGCCGGGGCTGGACTTTATTTTCCTGGGGAGGGCTGCCAGCAGGACCTCTCCCCATGGGTGTGCCTTTAATGATGGAGGCCTCCACCTGGGAGCGGTTAGTCCCCTTTGCCAGAAGAAACAATCGAGGTCACAGGAAGCTTTGTGCCAATTTGTGCTGGGGTCTTGCATCTGTCCCCCACCACCTCTGCATTGGGGTTTAGGTCCCCACCACACAAACCCCACTCACCTGTGGCTGTGAGCAGGAGTGAGCAGTCCTGGCCATTCAGATACTCCATGGCCGTGACCCTCGTGTACCGAGGGTTTCCGTTGTGGAAATAATCCAGCTTCTCCCCTTTCTCCCAGTCCCAAAAACTTCAGGGAATAAGAGAGGAATAAGGCTAGTGATCAGGGAAATACAAAAACCACAAGGAAATACCACCTTACACCCACCAGGTCGGCCACCAGCAAAAACACAGAAAGGGACAAATGTTGTCAGGGATGTGGAGAAACTGGAACGCTGTGCCCTGCTGGTGGGAACATAAAATGGTGTAGCTGCCATGCGAAACAAGAGTGGTTCTTCAAGATAACTAAACACAGAACTACCGTTTGGCCAGGATTCCACCTCTGGGTATACACTGTGCACCCAGGTTATATCAGTGTCACTCACAACAGCCAAAGGGTGAAAGCAACCCAAATGCTCATCAATGGAGGCAGGATGTAACAAAATGTGGTCCATACACATGGACTATTATTCTGTCTTAAAAGGGAAGGAAGTTCTGACACCTGCTTTGTTAAGTGAAATAATCCAGTCAAAAAAAGGACAAATACTAGATGATTCCACTTATATGAGGTTCCTGGAATAGACAAATTCATAGAGACAGGAAGTAGAGTGTGGGGTGCTGGGCCTGGGAAGTGGGGAGGGGGAGTCAGTGTTTCATGGGGACAGAGTTTCAGTTTAGGGCGATGGCCTGGAGACGGACAGTGGTGATGGCTGCACAACAAGGTGAATGTGCTTAATGCCACTGAGCTGCAGCCTTAAAAACGGAGAAGACAGTAAATTTTATGTTATGTATAAAAAAAGGAGAGGAATAAGAAACAGGTAAGAATTCTATCCATTTTGGGCTTCCCCGGTGGTGCAGTGGTTGAGAATCCGCCTGCCAATACAGGGACACGGATTCGATCTCTGGCCCGGGAAGATCCCACATGCCGTGGAGCAACTAAGTTCGTGTGCCACAACTACTGAGCCTGTGCGCAGAGCCTGTGAGCCACAACTACTCAGCCCACGTGCCGCAACTACTGAAGCCCGCGCGCCTAGAGCCCGTGTTCCACAATGAGGGAAGCCACTGCAATGAGAAGCAGCCCGCGCACCACAACGAAGAGTAGCCCCCGCTCGCCGCAACTAGAGAAAGCCCGTGTGCAGCAATGAAGACCCAACACAGCCAAAAAAAAAAAAAAAAAAAAGAATTATATCCATTTTATCAGCTATAAAAAGAATTGCGTCCATGGTTCTCTCCCATCAAGTGAGCGCTTTCTCAGTGACATAAGGGCAATGGTCACTATGAATTAACATGGTGTCTTGTTACTGACACTTTCCCTTCACACACTTGCTGTCCTTGCACACAAGCGGGTTCCTCACATGTCCTGTCGCTGTGGGATCCTGATGAGCCCCTGTGCACCGGTCTCTGTTCACTGCACAGGAATGGCCCCATCTTCGTACCAGAAGCTCCCGTCCCGGCCCACACATAACCGTGCTCAGGCCTCTGGAACACCCGTGGTAACGTGGCCAAGTGCAACCCTGGGAGGGCGCGGACAACACCAGGAGAAGGGACGTCTCTCTGCAAGTTTTCCAGCCCCCCCACCCCGAAACAGCCCAAAGGCCCGGGCTGAGGAGCTTCCACACCAGGAGGGTGCAGGGGCATCCTGCCCACACCCCCCAGGGGCTACCTGTTCTCCAGCTGAAAGGCCAGCCCTGCAAGTGCCCCACGTACCAGATGCTGTCTTTGTCAGCGACGGCCACACACGGCGTAAAGGGGTGAAACTTGACCACGGAGGGGACACCAGGGTTCCTGTTCAGAAATATCTGGTCGTCCAGCCTTGTGATACCTGCCAAGGGAAACACACGACTATGGGTCTCAATTTGCAGCAAATGTCAATGATGTATTTTACCAAGGCCGACACCAGTCCCTAATGTTTGGGGACCTGGAGGGGCCCAGAGGAAAGCAGGGGTTACAGCGCACAGGTGGGTTCCTGACAGCAGGGCCCTGCCTCTGCTTGTACATGGCTAGCATTCGATATATAATTGCAACAACTCGTCAGCAATACTCAGATCAGTGCACACTGGTTAAGGTTTTAGGAAAAGAGCACCAAAGATTTTGGAATAAAGCTCAGTAAAGCTGAGATTCGTAACTGAGACCCAAGGCTGAAGCCTCGGTTTGGCCATCGCTGTCTGCAATCCATCCAAGGATGTGAACGGGGATTTGTTCACCAGGCCCCAATACAGCCACTTGGGAAAAAACCCTCGTGGCCCTGAAGGAGCTTTAGAAGAACAATGAAAAGAGGATAAAACTGCTAAGAGCATCTGACAGGTTCACACACATTTCTGGAGAATGACACAGGCTTATGCAGAGGAGCCAGGCGTGGTGGCCCCTCTTCCCTGCACGTCGTAGAGGGTGAGCAGCCCTCATGACACTCAGGCCCCGGGGTCACCCCCTCCTCAGTGGCTGGACGCAAGTCTTGGGTGACACAGAGGAGCTGCTCACGCTTTGTGAACCTGGCGCCGGCCGGGCGAGCTACTGTCACCCACAATTTCAGTCCTTTTCCGCCTCCCTTTGCTAAAACAACTAACACAGAAAACCACTCAACAATCAAGACAGGGTTAAACTAACAGGCAAACAGGTCCCAGAGGGTTTAACTGTTGCCCAGAGGTGCCTTCCCCCACAGCCATGGGTTCCCCAGGACAGAGGTATGATTTGACCCAGGAAAGATGAGGGGATACCCAGGTCCTGAGTCACTGCAGGTGTTCTGCAGACATGCAGAGATCCATGTATGATGGCAAAGTCATGGTGTCATGGGGGGTGGCCGGAGGGGTCATGGATAGAAAAGGCAGCATTAACTTTCCCAGCTCGTATTCTGGGGCCTCGCTGACTTGTCCGGTGACTTTGCTCAGCCCGCAGGTGTGATTCCCGTACTTCTACCGTTCACAGCCTTCCCAGCACACCGCTGGCCTCAGATAAAACTACAACTTCATGAGGAGTCCAGGCTCTGATGCGGCAGGTAGCGGAGGAGGCTGCGGACTCACTAGCGGCCCCGTCCGCCCTGCCCACGTCCACCGGCAGTGATGCTCCCGTCAGCAAGCTCACTTGCTAAGGTTTTCAGCGGCTCAGCAGTTCCTCTTGGTGTGTGTCTGACGAGCAGACCTATTTTTTTCCACAAAGACTGGAAAAGAGAACCCCTGACCCTAATTTACAGGGATACTTTTTTTCTTTTTTGTCTGGAAAACCTAGTTGTTTCTCGAGTGGCTGGCTCTAATTTCACCCCGTTCAGATGTCCGACTGCACGCAGCAGACTGGCTCCCAGGTTGCGCCCGTGGGTACAGGGAAACCAATTTGTTCTGCTGTCCCCGTCCATAGGCCTGGGGTTCTAAAGAACCACCAACTTCCAAGAAAATAGGCCCTTGACCCCATCATGCGGAGAGCTTCTATCATGCTGGGCGGCTCGCTCTCTCCTGGAGAAAGCTGCAGACTCTGAATTCCACATCCCCAGAGGCTTTACATCCAGCCGCGACAGTGCTTTCATAGAGGCGAGTTACAAACAACCAAGATTGGTTTTAGCAGAAGTGACCGCACATTAATGAAACGTGACCCGAGCATCTCACGGAGAGCACTGTGAACACATGCCGAAGTGCTTCCGAACAGCACTGCTTCTGGAAGTGCTCAGTGGGCCAAGGAGTGCGATGGGCCTGGGCAGGCGGGCCAGGGACGAGATCCCGACTCCAGGCTGCCTGCAGGCAGGGACGGTCTCATGGGTTCTCACCCTCAACTTTAAAAAGTAACCGGTAATAATCAAGAGAATTTGACAGGACAGGGAGGCAGGGTCACGACAATAATTCAACAGAAGCGTTAAGAGCCTGCTTATCCGCTCTGTGCGGTACCTGGGCAGGGTCAGTCCACCGCCCGAAGCTGGCCCAGCAATGAGGGCTCAGGCAGAGCCAAAAGACCAGCCCACGCCCTGTGCACTCACAGCTGTGGGACTGGGTCGGTTCCCGGGCCAGCGGGGGCTGTACTGCTGGGAGAGGGAGAGGAGAGAGGCTCGTCTCTGGGGGATGGTGACGGCCCCAGTACTCTGTCCCTGTTCTGATCACAGGGTGGAGGCCCTCAGCTGCCCCCTCCCACCCTGCTTCAGTGCCTGGGGGGCTGCTGCAGCCAAGATGAGGGGGACCCGCGGCCCAGCAGCCCTCCCTGTGGCAGCACTTGTCCACGCTGCTCACTGCCACTTCACCGGGGCGTGGGGCTGGGGGGCATGCAAAGTGGGCGGTTTGGGCATCTGCTGGCAAATTTAGTAAAAGGTTTGGTCAAAATGTGACTGATACACAGCTTTGGGTGATAGAGAGCAATTATTTGGGGGCCTGGTGGGGTCCAGGTAAACACAGCCAGGGCCTGGTGTTTGTCTTCTGTCCCCATGGGGAGGACACAGGCCCACTCCGCCGTGGACCCCAGGGCCTGCGGAGGGCTTGCTCCTTCCTCTCTGGAAACGACAAAAGGCAGAAGACACAATTGTCCAGAAGTTGCCAGTCAAGACAGGAGCTTCCCTGGACGATGATCCCAGAGAGCTTCCAAGTCTCCCTGAGGGCAAAGGCACAGAGTCTCCCGGGACCAGGCTTTGTCAGGCAGGCGGATGGTGCCCCCACCTTGGCACTCCTCCCTCCCTCGAGCATCTCTGCCAGCCTCACTTCTCCCCTGCACAAGGGCGGGTGGGCGCCTGCTCAACAACTGCGGTGGCCCCTGGGGACACTGCTTACCCTTCTGGATGAGCTGCTGCGCCTGCTTCCTGACGCGGGTGTTTCGCAGAAACCGCCACTCCCGCTCCTTGCGGATCTGACTCTCCAGGTCATGCTCTTCCGGGATCTTCAACAATAAAAAAACAATTATTTCCAGATAAGAGGATTCGTCCTCCGCAGGTGCTAAAGAATCTGGGTTCTCTGGTCAGCCCAGTGTCCAGTGCCCTACCGCAGGCTAGAGCAGAGCATTACAGTCAGAGGTTGGTCACTGGATCCCCGAAGCAGCTTCCCTCTCTATGCTGGGAGTGCCGCTCACTGCTGCCCGCTGGGCTTAGAGGCTCTGAGACCTGGGACCGGGTGGGGGGAGGGCTGGCCGGCGCGGGGACTCGGAGTGGAGACTTAGGAAACCCCTGCCCCCACGATGGCCCAATGGTGGAAGCCAGAAGTCGTCGCACTCTGACAGGGCAGCAGGGGGGCTGCTTTCAAAGCAGACAGATTTTGAGGGGAGATTCAGGGATAAGGGCTGGGTGTTTTCCGAAGGAGGGGACACAAAGGGCCCTGCTGTGCCAGACACTAAATTTGCTCCTTCTTGCCCTTAAATGCAAAATCGGAAAAAGATGGGCTGTGCTCAGAGACTTTTGCTTTTATTCTTTGATGCCAAAGGGAACAGAGGCATCTGGTTAGAAGATGAACGAGCTCATGAGAAGTGACAGAGGACAGCAGCCAGGGCATGGCTACCCCGTGACAGCTGCGAGAGGCAGGCCGGGCCTGAGGGTGGGACCTTCTCTGGGAGTTGCTGCCCGCCCCACTCCACCTAATGCAGCAGAGGGTGAAGCTGGCATCGGATTCCGCACAGGTGGAGATTGAGGAAGGGGCTTCGACCCTATGCCAGAGAACTTCTGCCCTCCCTAATCAGCTTTCAAGAAACGGAGTTTATCTGCATGTGAAGTATATGGATGCTGTGGAACAGTCCCCTTTCCTGGATAAGGGCCCTTCTTGCTTCATGGCTGGCGTGTGTGCATGTGGGCTACAGATGGGTGTGCCTAGGAGAGGGCCGCACTTAGCAAATAATAAGTTATGATTTAAGTCTACTTTATTCATAACAATCACTTGTCATGTAAAAAAGATGTATCTCCTAAATCACATAGTCAATCTGGCTAACTCTGGTTCCCTGCTTGAAAACTCAGAGTTGTAAAATCCCAAAATACAAAAGGAATCAAGTAAACTAGGAAAAACCCTTCTTCCACTTAGCTGAGTTAACCAGCCTTGTACTCAGCCAGGTAACACCACACAGGCAGAAGGAGCCCATATTCATCCTGGAGAAAGCATCAGGATGAAGGACAGTGAACGTGGTCATGTGCACGTGCCCGTGTGTAAGTGTGGCTGAGAAATGAGGTGACGTCTACACGGAGAGGAGTTCAGCTCACGTTTTAGGCAGTTATTACATGAAATGGTCATGGAGCACTTTCGTGTCTCCTCCTAGAATGTTCTGTGTTATCTCTGATCACAAATGAACAACCCCAAACCTCACCTCGTCCCTGTGTACAGGTGCCGAGGCCTCTGTGTTCCAGCATTTCACTGCTACACTCCTTTTTTTCTCTTAAAAATCACAAAACTACACCCAGCAAAACAGCAAAGATATCCTGACACAGAGACAACCGAAGAAAAGTCACCCAGAGCCTCCAGAGCACAGTTAGTGCTGTAGACATAACCCCACAAAGGTACTTGGGATAGACGGTGGGTTTTTACCAGTTGGTTTTGTTTCATGACAATCCAGAGATTATTTGAAAACAAATAACAAATAACCAATAACGTAGAACAATAATAAGAAAACCCCACATGAAAAGACTGAGACTGCACCTGAATAAATCTCTCGTTTCTGCGGGAATAAATTAGAGGAAGGGTCTAGACAAGCAGGAAGGGAGTGGGACAGGCAGGAATGAAGTTCTGGACTGTACTCCCCATGGTGGGGGCAGGTGGGAGGAAGGAAGGGGGACGGGAGGCAGCTGCGCATGGGCGTGTGGCCACACGTGCCTTGGGGACACAGACAGGCTGACATCCACGGCACAGCCAGCCATCACTGCCCTGGCCTGAGTCCTGTGCAGCAGAGCGTGGCGCTCCCGGGAGCAGTCCCACGGGCATACAGGCTCTGCTGAGCTCAGAGAAGGACTTGCAGAACTGAACTGAACTAAACCGCAGCCCAGGAACCAGAGCACGCATCGTCTTGGGGATAATCGCCATGAAGTACTAGGACAAGCAGGGGCGGAGAGCAGTGGGACAGTGTGGGAGGCGAGGGTGGAGTGAGACGAGGAGAGGACAAGAGAGCAGAAGAGGCCATGAGAAGCAGCCGGCATTGGCCGGCCGGGATGGACAAGGATGTACGGAGGGACCAGACAGACGATTTCCCACTCAGCCTTTCTTAATCACCTGCTCATGTGCTCCTCCCCTCCCCCACGGCTCTGCAGGCTGAACAAAAGCTTCTGACTAAACAAAAGCCCAGACCCACACTGTGCTGCTTTCCTCTAAGCAGAGCTGGAGGGACGTGGGCGTGGGAAATAGTGTTACGTGATTAGGATCACGACACTCCTCGAATCCCTAACACCTCCTGGCTTTTCCTCAAACAGAAACCAATTACGGTGCTGAAGCCTCCTGAGGAGCTGGCGGCTGACAGCTGGTGAGGGTGTCCCCCTCGCTCCTCCTCGCCTGTCACTGGGGCAGGCTGGGCTTGGGAACAAAGGAAGGCCAGAGGGTCTGCAGAAGCCTGAGGGCGGGCATTTCCACGTGGAGCAGGTTCTCACATGATGAATTCGTGAATCACAGGGCTGGGTCTTACCCTCAATGCCTCTGAATTTAAAGAGGTTCAAGTGCACGGGATAAAATTCATGACAGGCACGTGACTATCATGATTGCAGCATGACCCCTGGGGAAGGCTCATGATGTCAATGCTAAATTCTCAGACACCGAGCTCCCTGGGTTCCCACCAGAAACAAAGCCGAGTTCTGTGGCAGGACAGAGTACCTCTGCGCTTGCCTCTCACCTCGTTTAATAACAAACACCCTCCCCAAACAATGACGGGGGTCAGCAGTACCGGGAGGGTGTTCACTGGCTGCGGGCTGACCCGGCTCAACCCGCCACCTCTGGACACGACATCTAAGGGGTGAAGACCACTGACTGCCAAGGAAAAAGCTCTGAAGTGCAGATCAGAGTTCACTGCAGGTACTGATACCCAACTATGGGCACTTTCGTCATCAGGCCACACTTCTCGTAAAGCATCAGGGTGACCGAGATACAGTTCACATGCATTAAATTTCACCCTTTTGGGCACAGTATGTAACCACCACCACAGTGAGCATGTTGAACAGTCCCCCACACCTCAAACTGCCAGGTGCCCTCTGTAGTCAAGCCCTCCCCCCAGCCCCAGCCCAACACCCTGCCCTCTGTTCTCTGTCCCTGCAGCTTTGTTTCGCCTTTTCCAGTGGTGGCTGTGGGTCTGCATCTGAGTGAAACACGTGAACACGTAAGTAGAGGTCCCCACAAACCGCAGCCCTCGCCTGCGGAGCCTCCCCCCGCGGTCAGCTGACGTGCGCTGCTGGAGGGCACCTGCACTCTGAGTCTGAGTACTCGGTGCTGAGGAAAGGAAAGCAAATCCTTAGAGAAAAGTCAAGATCATTTCTAAGTTTAAGAGAAACGTGTTTTGGATTACCTATGCCACTTCTCCCCACAGGGAGATGACTGAGAACAGGCATCCCTGGAGACTTCAAGGACAGCCACTCAGCACCCCATCCAGTAGCTTCCGAGACTTACAGTCACTGCCGTTTCAGTGAGATGGCAGACCAACCACCTAGAGTCCAAGTCACTTGACCACACTTGCCTTAAGCAGGAGACTGTATCAACGAAACTGAACTTCCATTACTATTAGACTAAACCCCCTTGACTTTCAAGCAGATGGTATGTACCACAGATCTAAAGGACAGCTCGCTACCTACAGCACCAGTGATGAACTGTCTCCTGGGACAAATTCTGGTGTTTGCCTACTCCCTCCTTCCTTAGCCAGAGGAGCCCGAGATGTCCTGTCTGCAGGCGGATAGGTCAGCAGGAGCAGGCCGACCCTGGCGTGGACAACACACTTGGTTGACTGTAACAGGCCTCAATGATCTCTTGGGGTCATTTCTTTATTTTTTATTATTTTTTAAAATTTATTTATTTATTTTTGGCTGTGTTGGGTCTTCGTTTCTGCATGTGGGCTTTCTCTAGTTGCAGCGAGTGGGGGCTACTCTTCGTTGCGGTGCATGGGCTTCTCATGGTGGTGGCTTCTCTTGTTGAGGAGCACGGACTCTAGGCGCACGGGCTTCAGTAGTTGTGGCACGCAGGCTCAGCAGTTGTGGCGCACAGGCTTAGTTGCTCTGCAGCATGTGGGATCTTCCCAGACCAGGGCTCGAACCCTTGTCCCCTGCGTTGGCAGGCAGATTCTTAACCACTGCGCCACCAGGAAAGTCCCGGGGTCATTTCTTTAATATATATTTTTCCTGATTACAAAGGTACTTCGTGCTAAGTGTAGAAAGTATGGCCATCCTGTGGCCAGTTTACGTCCTGCTTTTTTTTCCCTTTTAAAGAAATTTTATCATGAGCATTTTCTTATGTTACTAATTTCAAAGCTTTATTTTTTAATAGCCCCAATAATATCGTATCAAATACTTCATCCTTTTTTAACCATTCCCCTCCTGTTGGACATTTCCGTGGATCCTAGTTTTCGCTACTGAGAGAGTGCTTCTTTTCAGCAACGGGGCTTGATAAATTAGAACCCTATCACCTGCCTCAGGCACTGACAACCATTATTCTGTGTTGTAACTGACAAAAATCAGTATCACTACAGGGAAACAGGAAGGCCGGAGAAAAGTTGTAATAGAGTCCAAATACTCTTCCTGGAAATTACTTGGATATGTAGCTTGATATACAAGTGAGAATAAACTGCAGTTTTCAATTTTCCATTATCTATGAGGGAAGAGGAAGGTGGTTTTGTAAGAACGTGCTTTAGATCAGCAAGTCTAAAATGAACCCCTGCAGCACTCCCTGCAGAAAGACGGGCACGAAGACTCAGCTCTGACAGCACTGCCCTGTCTCACCCTGGCACCCTGAATGTGTGGCCGGAGTCTGTAGCAAGAGGACGCACGTCACGTCATCAAACCTGGAAGGCAGTGTCCCGGAATAAGCCAGGTCACCCCAGTCAGCTAGCATAGTCCAACAGCCCCCAGAGCCAGAAGCGGCCCAAGTGAGGCCTGGGGACCGCCTGGATGACCTTGCTAATCAAGACAAAATGGCACATTTTATACTGGCAAGCTCGGAAAAGGCAGGTAAGTGAGGTCTGTTTCTTTTACTGTTTTTTACCTGTTAATACCAGCTACCATGACAGCAATCTGGCGTCCCCTCAACAGCCACCCTCGGTGGGACAGGAGGCCAAGTGGGTACAGCAGGGCCCTGTGCAGCCGGCACCTGCCCCGGGCCACGGCTCAGGGCAGGGCCTGCGCAACTGCACCTGGGCTGCTAGGAGTCACAGCATGTGGCCCCCGAGGGTCACAGTGAGCAAACCAGTGGGGATCAGACCTTGAGCTCAGAGCAGAGGGGTTCAGACACCCAGGCCTGAGGCCGGGGCTCTGGAGTCCTGTGTGCGTTTGCTGAGGAGATGCGGGCAGTGCATGCCAGGGGATTCTGGCTTTAAACCCTGAGAGCTGCTGACACACCACTACCTTCATGACAGGCTGGGCGAAGTACCGCGCGCTCCAGTCGCAGAACCCTGTCTGCATTGTGGCCGAAATGAAACTTTTGTGCCCGGCAGCATCATCTGGGTCGTCAGTGGTCTTCGGGGCATTTGGAAAGGAGGAGGGGAGGAGAAGAGAGAAACAGAGTTAGTCACGTCACCCCCGAACTTCTTTGTGAGCTCGAGACAGTCCATCCCTGGAGACCAAGGCACAGGGGTCAGGATTCTGAGGGCAATATCTCCGTGGTGCCCTCACTTCTGCGTCCTGGTGCCCAAGGAACCCCGACTGTCAGGACAGGGCTCTGAGTCTGCGCTCAGAGGCCGAGCATCCCCCAGGGCTGGCTGAGGTGGCCTGGGCTGCAGAGTCCCTGACACTTGCCATCGGTGCTGAGTCAGCAGCCCCACGAGGCCTTTGTTGCTTGGTCCCAGGGCCGCCGCTCCCACCAGGCCAGTCATACACATAGGACCTTGGCCTACCCTCTGGCTCCTGGATAAGAGCACAGTAGAGCTTGGGCCAACTGGGACTTCTAAGCATTAAAACTTAAAACACGTGGCTCTGCTCACTGGGACAATGGTTCAGTTTGTTCCCCGCTGCAGAACCAATGGGGGCCAGGATGGCAGAGCAGGGGTTTGCCTCACTGCACGTGGCCAGGCATGAGAAGTGCCTCACAGAGGAGCCCCTGCTACCCAGGGAGACACGCTGGGTGGAAAATCCCACAGATGGGGTCAGCAATAAGGTCTTACCTCCCGCCTGACAGGGGAACCGCAGCCACCTGCCGCCACCTCGCAGCTCTGCTGGGCCAGGACCCACGGATCATGGTCCAGCCGCTCCTGCCTGGCTGCCCCACGTAGGGTCCAGCCGGGAGGCTAAACGTGGCACCTGGCGTTGTGGCCGTTTTTGTTCCTCAGCCATCGAGGCGAGGGGAGCAGGCAGCTCCAAAGCCAGGTGGCGGGGCCGGTGGCAGGTGTGGACACCTGTCCATCCCCAACACCTGCATCTAGTTCCAAAGTCAGGGTACAGGCTGCTGTGACCTTCCTGTTAAAATTGCCGGTCACTGGTGAGCTGAGACGTGTCCTTGGCGCATTCAGAACACCCTCGCTATACCGTTTGTGCTTGGCCGGGACAGCAGCAAGCAGTCTGGACAAGACACGAGGCCCCAGCTTTTGTGTCCACCCTGTTATGTGTTCTCACAACCCTGACAAACAAGGACGCCAATTCCTCCCTCTCCTGAACGGCCTCGTTTAACTTAGCGGCTGAGACCACACCCACCTACGGGGCATAATTGAATGTTGATGGAAAAAGCAAACAACCTGTCAGAACAAGCGCTTCTGTGGAGCAGCTGCCACGTTTAGTGGAGACAAATGCTATTGACTGAGAAGGGAAAAAGCCAATCAGCCCATGTGCTGCTTGTTACATGGAAGCTGCCAAGAGTGAACCCAGAACAAGGGGCTGCAGGAGGAAGAGGGACACCCTGCAATATCTGCCCAGATGTGGGGGCAGGAGCCCAGAGCCGTCGGTGGCTCACGGCTTTCTGCACCCGGGCCGAGGCCACATGCACCCCGTCGCCCGAGGTGGTGCCTCTCCTCTCAGGAGTGAACGTCCCAGCACCCAAGCCCATTAGAGTTAGTGTTTAAAACCACATCCGTACCTGGTCTGGGCCCTTGTCGAACATCTTCCGTGTCCGGGGGAACTGGTGGGAGTGGGGTGTGTACTGTACCGCCACGGGGCCTGTGGTGCCCGGCCGGCCTGCAGGCAGGTCTCGGCTGACCGGCTGCTTGGCCACGTCGTTGGTCAGGCTGGAGCTGCTTGCACTGGATGTTGGCGGGGAGCCTCTGCCGTCGGGAAAAAAGAAACACTGTTTTACCCAGAACCCACTCCTTTGAAACCAAACCCTAAGCAACTTCCCCTGGTACTGCCTACTCCCAGATCCTGCGAATGGGCCCAGGGTCACAGCTCGGACCATCCTCAATTGGTGGCTTGGCAACGTGACCTCCGAACCTGAGCTGCTGATGCTGAATGAATGAGCCCTCCTAGCTTCTGCCTGCAGGTTCTGAGAACCATCTTCCCCTGAAAACCAATGCAGCCGGAGGCAAACTCAGGCAGGACTTTGAGTAGGCTCCAGGAGGGTGCAGGGCACGTCTACTCCCCTGAGATCCAGTGCACAGCTCTGTGAACACTGATTAAGTGGAGGGTTCCACCCTGCTGGTCACTCACTGGAAGACACGGACCCTCTCTGATAAAATTCTGAATGGAGTCAGGTTCAGGTTAACTTTTGCTGTCACAATTGTGCAGATAAAGGTAGGAAAGGATTCTAGGAGGGGCTCAGATGAGAAGATGTCGGGGTGTGAGAGAGAGCCTGCAGGCTGGAGAGGGAGGGGGAGGCGGGGGGAGGCTGTGCTGGGAACCTCCCCAGATCCCGGAAGGCAGCTGCCCATCACTCACCCCGCCTGGTGGATGTGGATGCCCTTGTTGGTGGGGCTGGCGGGTGCCGACTGAGTGAGGGAAGAGGTGGTGAGGATGCGCTGAGGCCGGGCGTTCACTGTGGCCTGAAGGAACAAAGGGACAAGTGAGGTGGGTGGTCACTGTGACAACCTGAGGCTACAAGACAAGCACAGGTTGGTGGCTGCTTTTGAGTGGCTTCAAAATCACAGAAAAGGGCTTTTGGCTGAGGAAATCTCATAGGAATGGAAGGGCCCAGTTAAAATTTTCCCCGCAAATGTCACCCGCTAGATAAAATGATATTCTGTTGCTTTTCTGGAAAGTATTCACCTGGTTCAGTGAGGCTCCAAGGACGGCCCCGAAACGCTGTCACAAAACTGCACTGGGACTAATGAGGAGTGGGGGGGTCTGGAAGTTGGGGAGAAGGCTCTCCAGGCTCCCTCTCATGGCAGGGGCTCCCCTGGAGGGAGCAGCTTCCTGGGCAGAGCTGGCACTTGGGAAGGAGCCTGCCTAGGCTCAGCCTCGGTTGTTCGTTGTCATATTTCGGCACAGGCTCAAAACAGCACCTTGGGTGCAGCATTTTGTGAATGGAGACAAGACCCAGGTCTGTGCACTTCCTCCCATGATCACGTGCAGGTTTGATATTTTACCCAGCAGAGGGTCTGTGCCAGCCTGGGCTGGCAGTCAGGAGGGAAGCAGCTTTGTTGTGATTTTTTAAAATGGTGGAGGAGACAATAAGCAAACAGGGGTGTCACTGCTTAGCTACTGGTGGACCCACTGATGCCGAGTTCTTTCCTGGACCTCTGTTCTGAGTGCTGGACAGCTGGATGGGCCTGCTGGATCTGGACATCCAGGGTGAAAGGACCAGAAAGGGGCTGATGCTGTGGAGGGGGCGCCACTCTGGCAGGAAGAGAACAGGAGTGGCGGCTGTTGGCCACCACTTGCCCAAGTGTGGCTGGTGCCAGGCTCAGTTCTCGAAGATTGGGTGTCACCCAGTGAGATGGGCGGAGCCTCGACCTTCATGGGGTGATGCTCCAGGAGAACCCTGGACTGGCTACTTACAGAAGACCCTCAAATTCTGGCTTATTCTCTCAGCAGTTAGGAAGGCCATACCTATATTCAGCTGACAGGTAGAAAATTACAGAATACAAAACCACCAACATAATACCAATGTTTCCCAGATAATCCTTCACTTTGAAATGCAAACAGCAAGAACTGAATCATAACCAGCCTATAAAAACTTTTTTATTTTTTGAATTATAAAAGTTGTATTGTTTGTGTTTGTTTTGCTTTGCTATTTAAGTTATTTGGCCTCCACACACACACAACCCCAACAAAGCCTGAGAGCCAAATGATCCCTTAAGAGGTCTAAAAGGAGAAAAGAAATTTAAGCTAAGAAACTATAAACCGAATATGTGTCTCCTCAAAATTTCTAGAAAATCAGTGGGAGAGAGAGACAGAGGAGAGACAGAAAACTTTGGGGTTGAAATGCAGACTTCGGCTGAATCCACGACCTTTCAAAGTTTCCCTGAGCACAGAGGCTCTGCCACTGCCTGAGCTGGAGCCCACGGTGCTGATCTCCCCCGAGACCCCCACCCCGGCTGCTCCCCTCCAAGGACGCTCCAAAAGGGAAGAAGCGCGTGGGCCTGGGGTGACTAACTCTGCTTCCCTGCTCTTCCCTGGGGGTGGAGGTGGCACAGCCCTGGCTTGTTCTGTCTCAGCCTCGAGGGCAAAGAAGACAGCCGTGATTTTTTAATGCAGTTCACGCTGACGGCTGCTGCACCCAGCTCTAGTTTTGCATCCGTTCTGGAAATCCTGAGAGGTGGGCATGTCACTGGTTGGGGAGGCCCCATGACTGGTGATCGATCCTAGGGTTTCAGGCTTAGATGAAGCTTCTTTGCCTAACGTTTCCTATTTGTGCAACAAACATTCACTTCAGTGGTGCTGCAGTGGTGAGCATGAGTGGGGGGTGGCCACGCAGACCCGCCTGTCCATGGGATTGGTGTGGATGGAGGCTGCTCCGGGAGCAGGTGGCGAGCAGGTTGTGGGAGATGTCCTCCAGGAAGGCCCCTTTCTGTGCTGGTTCCAGTCGCCGTTTCACACAGAGAGCACACCACCAGGAAAGGGTAACAGAGAAACACCGGTGTGCTTGCTGGATGTCAGGCTTGGGCTGTATATGGAGGAGGATGGAGCGTGGGTCTGAGAGACCCCAGGACCTCACCGCGAGCCCCATCCACTGCGAGCACACTTGCCCATTGTTCTCACGGTGTCAACACCCTGTCATTCTCCCTCCATGACACTGCACTGGAGTCACTGGACCAGCAGACGCGCTTTGATGAAGGCCCGAGGTGAGTTCCCTTCCCAACAAGTGTTGAGTCCAGAAGAGGAAGGGCAGCAGTGGGAGGTCATAATTAGGGCTACAAGCCAACTTTTTAGAGAGTGGCAAACACCTTGTTAGTAGGATTCTAGGTCAGATGTACGCTCTTAGCCCAGTGCAAACACAGAAACGATTTGCAGGGACACTCACACAGCCCCACCTGTGCTCCCCACCCCCATGCAGTTAATGGGGGTGGTCGCTGTAACGGGAGCCTGGGGCCGTAATAAGACACCCCCTCTGTCTCCCGCTCCCAGCGCTTTCTTACTCTGCAGATCTTCCACTAGAACACGTCACCTCACAGGGATGCAGGGAAGCGTGATCCAGTGCAGAGAAAACACTCTACAGAGGTGATGAGGACAGCGAGTTTCCCAACTGGATCTCGACACAGTCAGGGTTTAGGACACCAACGGAGGCTTTTGGCTGCTCTCTCTTGGGGGATGGAGTATTTCAGAAAAGTCCCTGTTAACTGCATACCAAAGATGTGGATTCATGTGGGAGGAGGTGATTCCCCAAAGGGTCGTCTACAGGTAATTCTGGGCTAAGCATGAGGCAGAGCCCCTGGTTGCTGGAGCACTGAGAATGGACACCTATGAAAGCACGTGACTCTATTTATCTAAAGAGTAATTTTTCTGTAAACCACACTTCCTAGATAAATAATATAAACTTTCCTTTTGGACTCTAAGTCCCAGGTAGAATTCACTTAAAGCAACGGTGGTGACCGTGATGAATTAGCTGGCACTTGGGAGAGCCGCACACCTGGGGGCCTGGGTGCCCTCAATCCTCGGCCTCGCAGGAGGGGAACTCGCATCAGTGAGGCCAGGACTGGGCAGAGCAGGGAGGCTCCATTTTCACAGACGAGGAGGATGACACCCACTCGAGTCCGCTGTGCCTTTCTCCAGGACCTCCTTCCTTTTCCTCTGTTTCTTTCCCCAAGACTGTACTTCCTCCCTCCCTTGGTCACAGGCCCTAATATGTTGTAACAAACGTACATTTTAGAGAAGTTTGATGTTTGAATCAATCGTATCCTTAGTTGAAAAAGCAGATGACAAGACTATTTCTTAGTTTTGTATTACAGAGTGAAAGAGTTACCTTAACTCACTGGCCTCTCTCCTACAGACATTGACAGGACTCCACACTCCCTGAGGGTGGAACAGCATTCAGGTGCCTCTGTGGCGAGTCACACGGTAGGATGATGAAGAAAGTGGGCGAGGGGCTCACTGGGCGCAAGGGGAGGTCAGAGCGGAGTAAACTACCCGATAGTCCCGAGTCGGCCGACAGCAGTGCCCAGCACTTTAGCCATGAGGCTGGCAGTGCTCACAGGCAGCAAGTGCCGCGAACACTGTGCACCTAGGAGCCTCTGCTTCCAGAGAGAGTCACACGTGTGACCAGAGGCTGGGGTTAAACCCAGAATGTGTTCCTGAATTATCCTCATTGCTTCCTTAAGGAGGAAGAGGAAGTTGACTGCTACAACAGTTTAAGACTGGGCACACGATGAGGCTGTGTCATTACTACTTGTGATGCTACCAGGAGCTGAAGTAGCAGCCACAGACAATGAGATGATTCAATCAGCCAGGAAAAGACAGAACTTCACCAGTGAAGAATAACGTCGGTGGGGGAATCGAACACCACACAGATATGGTGCCAACAGGCGGCCAGGTGCTGCAGGCGGTTGGGCTACGTGGGAGGCCAACCCCAGTGAGGCAGCAGCAAATAGGAGGGCTTGATAACCAGTTTGGAAAAAATAACAGACCAGGAGTGAAGCTATGAGTAAGCCACGTGCCTTCAGGCAAGTGGCAGCCTGAGGACGACCCCTCGTTAGTGATTAGGGTCAGATGAGGATAGAGACACGCCAGGTAAACTGTGACACGTGACAATATTTCCCTGTGCTTTTCCTGTAACTTGTCTGCAAGCCTAACATTTAATCAAAAAGTTACGAAAATCTTTAAAAATGCTATAACGAATGACTTCTTTGTGGCATTCATTATTGTTCCATTCATGAAAGATTAACTGCATGTAAACTGTCCAACTTCCATAAACAGCTGGAAAACAGAAAAAAAAAAAAAGAAACAGCTGTTTTCGGACATTGGGCACCGGGTACTGCTGAGAGAAGGGGAATCACTGCCCAGCTCCTGGCCTGCAGTCAGTTTCCTGCAGACCCAGCTGTGGTGGGGGAAGGGTATCCAGACAGAGCCCAGCAGTGCAGCTAGCAGAGGGGACCAATCGGAGTGACATGGAAGCCTAGGTGACTAGAATCTGCAGGGCAGAGAGGAGAGAGCTTCCAGGGTCTGCAGGGGAGGCCTCTCAAATCTGTGAGTACTTTCTGCTTGGGGGTGGCGTGAAAACCCATGAGGGTGGGGAAAGAACCACTGAAAGGCCAAATAATTCCCAGAGCTCACAAAAAGAACTGGGAGAGTTTACAGTCCCTAAAGAAGAAAGGACTAAAATCAATGACCTAAGCTTCCATCTTAAGAAACTAGAATCAGAAGAGCAAATTAAACTGAGAGTAAGCAGAAGAAATGAAGCAATATATATAAAAGCAGGTATCAATAAAACACAGAATGAAAAACAACAGAGAAACACAGCTGACTCTTAGACAACGTGGGTTTGAACTGCACGGGTCTACTTATACACATGTTCTTCAATAAACACACACTGCAGTACTACAGAATTCAGGGTTGTGGAGACATGAATGGGAAAGGCTGATTTTTGACTGCGGGGGGTCAGGGTTGGTGTCCCTAACCCCTGTGTTGTTCAGAGGTCAACTGTACTAATGAAACCAAAAGCTGGTTCTTTGAAGAGGTACCTTTAGCCAGAAATAGTCATGAATAAGAGAAGTTGTACGTTACTGGTGCCAGGAATGAAAGAGAGGACATCACTACGGGTCATACAGATGTCCTTACCTAATTTTCTGCTGCCCTGATGTGGGTGTGCAGAAGCAGTGACACATGCCCCACCTGAAGCTACATGCACATGGAATTTAGCCTATATTGTGAATCTCTGGATTCAAAACGCTCGTTCAAAGTTTCTAAACCTAAACCATGCGTAGACCTGAACATGACTGGAGTTCTCTGCTTGAACATTCATAACTGAAAACCAGGGTCCTGAGAGCTTCACAAAGAACGCCCTTCACACGTACCTTGTAGGCAATGCTGTTGAGTACTTTCATAGCCAAATCGGAAACATCTGGATAGGGATCCGCAGCCAGATGTAGCAAGACTCTCCAAATTTGAGTGTAAACACTATTGAATGAAACACCTAGGAAAGAGAAATGGGAGCTGTTTTAACAACAAGGAGCTGCCACTGCACGCTGGGGCAGCTTCTGGGGTAGCTCCCTCTTCTGAAGACCTAACCATGCATCAGGGGTGGACACTTAGAAGAGCTGGGGTTACAGGAAGCTCCGGTTCTGTTATCTGATAAGGGGCCCAGAGATTCAGAAATCCCAGATGGTGAACAGGCTTGATCACACAATTTCACCTCCTGTGGCTGGATCTTTCTAGAAGGAAAAGTTAGAAAAGGGCAGGACTTCCTTTCAGGCCTTGGCTGCCTGGAGAGTACTATCCAGCACTGGATTTAACGCCTAGATTTCTAGGAGCTGTCATGGCCCACCCGAGTGGAGAATGTTGGCTGAGTCCCTGTCCACACTTCCCTCTGCATTCATGGCCTGCTCTGGTCTCGGTGACTCACTGAGCCTTCTGCCCACGCTCCCTGGGACCTCCCCAGGCATCCAGCACCTCCCGAGTGTGCTCTCCACATTAGGGCCTGCCGAGTGCCTGGGTGCCAAGGCAGATGAGACGGGACATAAACACAGATGGGGTAAATCGTGGATCCGAAGGAAAGGTAAGGAACATTTTTTTTTTTTTTTTTTTTTGCGGTATGCGGGCCTCTCACTGTTGTGGCCTCTCCTGTTGCGGAGTACAGGCTCCAGACACGCAGGCTCAGTGGCCATGGCTCACGGGCCCAGCCGCTCCGCGGCATGTGGGATCCTCCTGGACTGGGGCATGAACCCGTGTCCCCTGCATCGGCAGGCGGACTCTCAACCACTGTGCCACCAGGGAAGCCCAGGGAAGGAACATTTATGAGGGATGGGAGGCCACCCCCAGGGAAGGCGGCTCAGTCCTATTTAACCTCACCGTCCTGGCTGCAGGCATCACCCCAGGCTTTACAGAGGAGGACAGCAAGGCCTAGCATCCAAAGGATGAAGAGTTTGAATGCATGTGGCCGAATGAGGAGGCCGCCATATACCACTGCATCCTTTTTATTTGGGGGAAGCTGGACAATTGGTTTGTTGAAAAGCAAGTGCTTCTTCAACGACAGACAGGGAGTAACAGAGGATTTCGAACAAGCTGTGATCTCATGCCATCTGACCAGCCAGCCCCTAGTTAACAAAGTCCCTCTAATTATGAAGAATTTAAGCACAAGAAGGGCCACTGGAGGACAGTGTTTCCTGATGGACACCATTGTTCAAAGGGTTTTATACAACATTCAAATCACAGAAGAGGGATTGGACGAAGGTTTAGAGTAAAGGTCAGCTTCTCTTGTGTGTCCTACGTCAGTGCTTACGGACAAGTCCTAGCTCACCGCACCCGACACCCTCTCATTTGTAACGGGAGGTGACAGGGTCCCAGCCCCCTTTCCACAGGGACTGTGGTGCCTACGTTTGCAGGGCCTGCCCGCTGCACGCCCGCCTGTTCACAGGGTGATGGAGCTGGAGGAGGCCAACCCCTCACTCGCATGTGGCATGGCCGCACTCCCCAGGGGACCACCACATATAAAATACCTCCCAGTGAGCGTTCACAAAACTCCCGTCGCCTTATCCTTCCACCCTAGTTCTGGGAAGAGGTGCTGACAGCTGCTGCGGCCTCTAAATAATTCTGCAGGAGCACAGCTGCCTGCGCAGGCCAACCTCCGAGGCAGGGCCTGGAAAGCATCTCCCGCCACCAAGGGCGAAGAGTGTTCTATGGTCAGAGCAACGCCCCATCAGGTACTCATTTGGCATGCGTGCATCAGCACCAGTTTGAGCACCTACTGTGTGCGAGGAAAGTCACTCTCGAAAGCTCGTGGCCCACAGGAATCAGGAGGGCACATCCAGGGACTTGGGTCTAGTATAAATTTGGACCTTCGTTTGGTGAATAACGTCAGGCAGATGCACTCTTGCACAGAGGGGACCATAAGCTAGGGAACAGTCCACATGGAAACACACACCTGTCCTCCCTGCTGTCCTCTGCCCTACTCAGTGTAGAAACACAACAAAAACCTCTTGACTCTCAAATGCCATGGCTCATGACAGCTGCCCAGATTTACAAATTCTCAGGGCTGTTTGTCAAGGCAGTCGGAATCTCTTCGGGGAAATTTCCTAGAAGCTGCTTTCCTGTCCTAGCAGATCGGCTGCCATAGGAACCTGCTGCGGTGAAGGGCCACCAAGCCACTGCTATTTCTTGTCTCCCCAGAGGAGGAGGGTGGGAGAAGCCGCTCCACACTCACTCTGCAGACGGTCCCGATTCATGACGCACGGGGGAACGAGGCGAAGCACGTTCATGGACGTGGCTCACTCAGATGGGAGAACTGGCCCCACGGGATGGGACGTTCCTACAAAGACCCCACACAGTCACCACAGCCACTGGGCAAAATCCTCTCCCCTCCGTTGTTTCTGAGCTCAGAGTGATCAGGGCAGCAGTCGACCTGTGTGACAAGAGGGCTGTGAAGGGCACAGTAAATCTGCTTGACTACAGATGACGGACCTGCGGTAACAGGTCCGTGAGGAAGTGGGGGGAACAATGGGGGCCAAGGGGCCTCCTTACTAGGGTCCAGGGCAGACACCTGAGCCCACAAGGGCCTTAATCAAGGCACCTTTGGTATAAACGTGAGGAAGGGGTGCAGCATGACACTGTGCAATGAGGAAGGGGTACTGTTCACTTTACAAAATCTCAGTTTTTATTACTATTGTTGACTCTCTTGCAGAAGATTTCGACTTTGATATCACTCTGCTTGTGATTCAACAGGGAATTTTTAAAAATCTAATTTTTGTAGTGTCCTTGACCACAGTAAATGGTATACGATTTACTTGTGAAAACACAGAACAGGGACCTGGAATTGCTGTCTCCACGTCACTGCTCTCCTGGGGCTGGCCACCCCCCCCCACCCGCCTCTCTGTTCTGTGAACTGTCCTGGTTTTACATCTGCTGTCTCCAAATTGGAACGTTCTGAGTCTGTGCAGCACAGAGCTCGGGCCTCTGGAACGACGAGAACGCGGGTGTAGCTCCCGTGGGGATGGGGGGTACCGCTGGGCTGAGCCAGCTCAGACAGGGTGCCGTGTCTGGCACTTGCCAAAGTCCCCATAAGCGCTGAGAGCCTATTTTCATGTCTAGACTAAAAGTAATAAAAGATCATAACTAATGGTTTTAGGATTTATTTTTCAGAGCAATGGCCACAACTTTCTAAATAGCATTGGGCTCGGGAAAATTTGCTCAGAGCTTTGTGGCCAACTCTGGGCCCCAGAGTCCCCGGGGGCTGGCAAGGCAGCTTGGAGAAGGAAGGTGGAGCCCCCTGGAGGCAGGAGCTGTCACTTGTGACCTGTTGCCTGGGTCTCAGGGGTCACCAACCCTGACGCTCTATCGCATGATGCGGGCCCGGGTGCCTCCCTGGGAATCAGCTCCCAGGGCCTGGGGCTTCTGCAGTTCCCCTCTTGGTGACCCTGACTCTGAGCCCCTCTGGGAGGGTCCTAATCACGTCCTCCCTCGCCTACTGGACAGAGCCCTGGCTGGACTGGGAGGTGTGTTTGCACAACCCTTTCAAGGGGCTCCCCTGTGTCTCACCTGGGGGACAAGGTAAGACAAAAGCACCAGGGCCCCCCCTTCCCCACTCTTTGCACTCCGACCTCTGGACATCAGGAATGGGGTGAGGCTCAGAGAGGGAGGGAGGGAGGGAATGAGGGGCAGGATGGTGACGGGTGGACAGGTGAGGGACAGAAGGGCAGGTGATGGAGGGAGGAGAGGCTGCCTGCTACACACAAGAGCAAGAAATAGCAGCTTTACCAAACCTGTTGATCAAGATGGCAACTTCACGGCCCGATGTGACGCCGCAGGTTTAGTGTGCAACACGAAGGCGTCTGATGGGTCAGGGAGGGCCTCCTGAGACGCCGCAGAATGCCAGCGTGGAGAGGAATGGGCGAGCACTGCTGTGTGGAAAGGCGGGTGCGGGAATGTGGGATAAAGGCAGAGGTGTCCAGGCCTCATTCGGGGGCCAGTTGCCAGCCTGGGGTGGTGGGCACAGTGGGCGGAGCTATGGTGAAGGCCAGGCTGCTCTCAGAAGGAAGGTCTTGAGTGTCGGCCACAGCTTGGACTTTACAGGAAACGAGTTTCTGCAAAGGCATCAGCCAGACAGTGGTCCGTGCAGAGCTGATGTTGGGGGGATCTGCTCTGGACAGGTGGTGGGGTGTGAGAGCCAAGGCCAAGTCCTGGGGTGGGGGGCCCGGAAATGGAAAGAACTGACTGGGGACACACATGGAGGTCAGGTCAAATGGCTGAGTGGGTGAGAAACATGTGGAGGGAGACATCAAAGAAGATTCCAGAAGGTGGTGACAGAGCTGGGTCCCAGTGCAGATTCACAGACATTGGGCAGATATGCTTAGGCACATGGAGAAATGCGTTATCAGGCTTTGCTCCTGTGGGGGGACAGCACCTCGCTCAGCAGGCGAGACCTCGAGTGCTTTAGAGACAGTGGGGATGGAGGGGGAGGCTGGGAGGGGCTAGTCTTCTGGGAGAAGATGGCAATGAATGGATGTCCTAGGTTGCCATGGTTTTGAAAACCTCTTTTGCAATATTCAGTCAAAGAGGCTAGAGACTGCTGTTCTTTAGTTGAAATGAAAGAAAAAATTGACTTTAAACAGGCGAATGCTGCAAGTAATGGGATTCGGTGTAGGTTATGAATTTTAAACACTTATGTAAGCACCACGGTTTCCAGGTGGACGCGCGCACTCAGGTGCACAGCTACTTTGTCTCCTTAACGCTCCTTCCAGCTCCGGCTCATTGTGAAACTTTCCCACTGAAGTGGGAAGATATGAACCATATACAGATAAAATTCAGTTTTCTCCAGTAAAAAAATGTTCAGGAGTCAGGTTTTGTGTGAAGGAAGGAATCAGTGACGTGGCTCTCAAGTCCCTGGAGGACATGGAAGGCGGCAGGGGTGGGAGGTGTGGGCTGTACCCTCCAATCTCATGTGGCGTCAAAGAAACACCTATTCTTCACCCCTTACATCCCCAACCCAGGGCCAAGGACAAAAAGATCCCCCTTTCTGGGTCGTACTGCTGGGGGTGGGGCATGGCGACCAGCTCTGGACCCTACAGTCCATTCAGACCTTTATGGGCCCCAGACAGACTCGTCTTGTGGAATGAGAGTCCTGAGTCCTTTCTAGGGCCAGCAGAGGACCAGTCTTGAGGCTCATGGGTACAGCTGGCAAGCACGTTTAGACTGCCCTCCCCCTTGAGATCACAAAAACGGCAAGTCAGAAATATCTAACACTGTCACGTGATGCCAAGAGAGTGTGAGCTCTAAGGTAGAGGGATTATCATGGAAACAAGCAAACAACCAAGAACTGAATGTTAATGAAAAATAGTACCAACGAAATAGGAGGGTAACTAATACTGTAAATGATTGCAGGAGTGGGAACACAGGAGTCCAATGAACACGTGAGCTCAACCTCATCATAATCGAGGGACGTACAAATTAAGACCACGAGGAGTCGGTTCGCTCACATCAGACGGGGTAGCCTGACCAGAACAGGAGCGAGCAGGGCCACGGGAGCTTGTCCTCCTTGGAACAGAGCCCTTTGTGGTCAATCTCCCTCCACGTGGAGCTGTCAGACCCCACGTGTGTCAGGCTGCAGTGTGTCTGCTGCGGCCCACACCCGTGCACGTTATGGGGGTGCCTGCTGTGTACCAGGCATGGGGTGTGGGGGTCTGTGGCAGGAGACAGGACAAAGTTCCTGCACTCGTGGCTCTGACCCCCTGAGCAGAGATAGAACCGAGCTGAATAAATGAGATCCTGCATCATAGGTCTGCTGGGGAAAAGTTCTCAGGACAAAAGCAAACAGAGAGGGAGAGACTCAGAGTGACTGCAGAAGGCTATTCTGGATTGGGGTGGGAGGAGCCTGGAAGACTTCTTTTAAGGTGACTCTGGAGCAGGACTGTGACTGGACTGAGGAGAAGCCTGTGAGGTGTCTGGAGGCGGAGCCCTGAAGCCAAGGGGAGGAGCCAAGGAACCCAGGAGCCCAGCACTGCCAGGTACAAGGGGGAGGGCAGGAGGTGGAGCTGGGGCCAAATCCTGAATTTGCTTTTTAAAAAATGAGAAAAGGGCTTCCCTGGTGGCGCAGTGGTTGAGAGTCTGCCTGCCGATGCAGGGGACACGGGTTCGTGCCCCGGTCCGGGAAGATCCCACATGCCGTGGAGCGGCTGGGCCCGTGAGCCATGGCTGCTGAGCCTGTGCGTCTGGAGCCTGTGCTCCGCGACGACGGGAGAGGCCACAACAGTGAGAGGCCCGCGTACCGCAAAAAAAAAAGAAAAAAGAAAATAAGAAAAGAAGGAAAAATCAGAGCAAGGCTACTGTCCGTTAACAGGAGAATGGACAAGTGAATTGCAGCAGATCATGAAAGGGTGTGAACAAGACTCAGGTGACCAGTGTGGACACACAGCCCTCTGGGCAGACTGAGGACACAGGATGTGTGGCGCCATTTACATGACATTTAAACCCTGGGAAAGGGTGCGAGTCCATGGGGATCCACAGCCAGAGAGTAAGTGTGCAGGGATCCTGAGCAGGGAACCAGGAGGGGCTCTGGGCGCTTTAACTCTATCTGTAATTCCTTAAGTTGGGAACAAAACACACGGGGAGGTGTGTCACATTAGTCTACGTTTTTATGCATCTACAGCATTTCCTAGTATTATGTAAACCTTCAGATGAGGCCTGGTAAAGCACCGGGGTGCCAAGAACAAGCACAGAGGGGCTGTCTGGTTGAGTCCTATGTGTGTTACCGGTGACACAAGGGTCGATATGGTTGGTCATGCAGCGAGGACATGCGGTGAATTCCCACCGCTCAGCGAGCCCAGCAGCAGAACCAGGGGCTCACCACTCAAGGCAGAACACGAGATGACGCTGACCCTTAACTCAAATTTCAATTTCCAGGCAGCCAAGTGTGAAACTGCTGGACTGGCTGAAGGTGAAAGCACAGAGGGGGCCCTGGATGGGGGTGATGGGGGGTTACGGCCAGGGAACTTGAGAAGGGAAGGGCCGTCTGCGCCCCTGGAGCAGGGCTCTGACCTTGGACCTCGTACATGCATTCTCTGGGGGACCCTGGGCACCATTGGAGGCCGCTCTGCCTACTGGATGCTGGGAGCCCCCTTGTGCCCTGGCCGTGACACACCAAATGTCTCCTGGGGGCAGAACACCCCTGCTCTGCAGCACTGGGAGTTCTGCAGCCTTTCCAAGCGACAAGGCCGGCTCGCCCAGATGGCCTGGATCAGACCAGCAACCAAGGGCGGGGGGTTCCTGCTGCCACAGCAAGACGCTCCTCACCTCCTCCTACCCCGTTCACTTTACTCTCCCACTAAGCGTGTCCCAGCACCATCCACTTGGGCGGGAACCCATGGGTGCTGAGGGGACAGGTGGAGACGTGGAGGGGTGGGACTCACCGATGAGGGAGTTGAGGGAGGAGTAGGAGCTGACTCGGCGCATCTTGTCGATGGTCTCAAAGGACAGGATGTACTCCTCGTTCTCGGGGCTGCCCAGGGTGCTGCTGGCGCTGCTGCTGGTGCTCAGGTTCCCGGGGGAGAAGGCCACCGAGCCGCTGGCTGGTGGGGCACCGCCACGGGCAAAGCGTCAGTTAGCACACCCACCCCCGTCTCCCCTGGGGCTGGGCTGCTGGGCACGGGGTAGGGGGTTGCTGTGGGGCTCAGGAGCGGCTGTGCCCAGTGGTGCTGCAGGATCATCACTGGCCACCCTGGGGGGTTGACCCACGACTTCTGCTCACGCCCAGGTGAGCAGATGGCAGGAGGGGGCAGGGGCACATCTAATAAAAGGTCCCAGAAGATGACCCACAACCACCCGACTCGAGCACCCAGCCTCTGGGGTCTTACATTCTTCTGTCAGACTCAGATTTTGCAAAGATTTGTTCAAGCTTCTAGCCGTGGTGACGGCGCGGATGTTTCCGTAGGAGCTCACGGAGCGCAGTCTGGGGGTGCAGGGGCTGTCCCGCACGGGGGTCAGACTCCCACCCTCTGGTAGGAGAGAAGGAGAGAGAAGAGTTAATGGTGGGCTCAGGTGGGAGGCAGCCAGACGGCAGGTGACAGTGGCTTTTACCTGGATGATGTGACGCTACAACAGGGCCCTTCTGCTCAGCAGGGTCTCTGACACATGTATGTTGGGGTACAAAGCTGGACAAGGTCCTGACTGGGGTGAGGGGAGCATGGGAGCAGATGACCATGACCCACGCTTGGCGTTTTGTGAGAGTTCAACTACAGAGGCCCACATGGTTCTCCAAGAACCATACCAGGTGCTCTGGGACTTGCCTGCGGCCGCTGCCCAGGGTAGCACCAGGATGGCCACCTCCTGACTCAGCCCCCCGCCTTCCCACTCACCAATCCCACCCTGCCCAGGTCCGCCAGCCGTTTCCCTTCCCCGATGTACTAAACGCAGCAATGGTCTCATGGCTGATCACAAGCCCTCTTTCCTGAAGACACAGCTGTCTGAGGGAGGGGGCAGCTCAAGATGATGAAATATAAATTCGGTAAAAGGACAAATGTGAGACGAGCAGCTGCCTGACATGACAGTGACGTGAGGACTCATCGGGAAGAAAGAGAACGTGCCTTCCTATAGCCCCTATGGCAGCATTTTCTACCCTCCAAGATTTCCATGACTTTGATTTCCAGAAAGGGTAAAAAGGAAAGAAAACAGTCAGAAGGTCAGTGTGGCCCCCTTTCCTGTCCTTTCTATTCTGGGAAGATGGGAATTGCAGATATCTGAGTGGCCCTGACTTGACACATGGGCTCAGGACCTAGCAGAACGAGGGGCCTGCTGACAGTCCTGACCAGGGTCCCCTGGGCCAGCGAGCCGCATGGGCTCCACCTCAGTGCCGTACCCCTGGTGGCTGTACCTGTGGTGGCTGGAGAGGGCAGTGGGTAGTTCTTCTCCTCTTCCATGAACTGCAGGGCCACGGTGCAGAAATTGCTTTCGTATTGAACGACAAGGTGACTCAGAGCCACCACCAGTTCCTGCCGGGAGGAGAAAGGACAGCGACACTGACTTGGGGCTGGGAGACAACTCAGAGTAGCAGTGAGATGTACATGCTGGCGCTGAGTGCTTGAGCCACTGTGGGGGGCGGTGGGACAGCACTCGGTGCCAAGACAGGGGCTGTGCCCTCAACGCAGCACTCTTGAGCCCCCGGCGTGAGCAGAAACCTCTGAACAAGCCATGTGGTCAAGATCAGGGCCTCCGAGGGATGCCCCGGACACCCAGCAGAGAGATTGCTGACCACTAGGTGTGAGGGGGGGCCTTGTAGGGATGCAGGCTGAGGACACCCCAGAGCGGGATGGGGAAGAGCCCTCACGGCTTCCCACGGTCAACACCGTGGAGAGCTACCTGAACCCTGGGCATTAAGGCAGGATACCCCGGACAGTGTAGCACGCTCTTCCACTAAATGTGAAATTTTCGAAGATAAATTACTTTCCAGCCCCCAAAAGGGTAACAGGAAAGTTCTACATGACTTCAGGCCAGTTGCCTCAGTCCAAGGAGAAGAATACAATTTACCTCTTTTGGGGCAGTTGGTTCTATGACCTGAGTACCTGGAGATCCTAAAAGTCACGGGAAATAAAACTGGATGTCGGTTTGCACTACTTTTCCCATCATTATTCAAATGGTTTCCACAACTTTACTTTTTAGAAAAATACTTAGCAGAAGACCAAGGTCTGAGAGCCCCTTCTTGTTCCGTGAATCCCCCAGACCCCCAGGGCCAGGAGAGCTGTGCCGAGGTGCTGATAAGCTGGGCTCGGATGGGGCCCCCAGGTCCTCTCTTTGGCCGCCCCCTTCTCTCCTGAGAGGGTCTCTCCCACCTCAGCCTTACGCACTCCTTGGCCTCCCCAGCACATGTGTGGGTTTTACTCCCAAACCTACCTTTTCAGGTCCCATCTCTGAGTTCCAGGCTGGCCCTTCCAACCACTGACCATGTGTGTCCACCAAGTGCTCTCCAAAGCCCAACTCGACCTGCCCAGGACCGGCTGCCCACCCCTTTCTGTTCAGCCCTTGCTGGGGACCCTCGGCTTGTGCCAGGAGCAGAAATCTCTGGTGGCTTCAGTTAGACCCTTGAATCATCCTGACCCATCTCTCTCTCTGGCGATCCGGATGCCCACCCAGTGGGTCCTCTAGTCTAACAGGCGCTGAGTAACAGGCTGTCGAGGGACTGCCCGCCGGCCCCTCCCAGTGAAGATGAAGCCTGAGCCGTCTTCAAAAAGCACAGGTTTTCCCTTCACTCTGAACTGGTGAAAGGGCTCAGCTGGACCTGAAGCAGATTCCCAGGTCTCAGACCGTTTGATCCAGGGACAGCTGTGAGGACAGGAGGCTGAGTGCAAGGCCCACATCAAGCAGCCGTGGGTCAAGCCCCTCCTGCTGGGCAGCAGCCATGGGCTCCAGCCCTCGGAGGTCTGCAGGCATGTCTGGCTGGGGCGCAGGCCGGGCATGAGGCTCGAGTTATCCTCAGACCTTGGAAGCAGATCAGCACAGCGACTCGAGCCCCTCCAGCCAGCAGCCTCACTCCCTTTCCCGGCAGAGTGGTCCTGCCACTCCACACTCCAGCCGCCTGCTCACACTCGGACCAAGCAGGCCTCCCGCTCCGGGCTTTGGCACCTGCTGCCCCCTCGGCCTGGAAAGGCCGATGATGCCTCGCCCCGGGCTCCCGACTCTCTACCTTCACTCCCGACCTTCCTTCGGAGCAGTTCACCACCTGCCACATCACACCCTGGTCTGCCCCATCTCCAAGTACAAGTTCTGGAGGCCTGGTGACCTAGGGCCTGGCACACGGGCAGCGCTTAGTAAGTATCTGCTGAATGAATGAAGACTCTTCCCTTCAGATACACTATAATTTTTAACAAATGGTTTGATTTTTTAGGTGAGTTGTCGTCAGGATTCAGGGACATTACGCCTGGGCACACACATGGCCCGAGGCGAGTCGGCTAATGCTCCTCTGTGGTCGCCTGGAAGGCTGGACCACACGCGTTCCCAGGTCTTTCCCCAGGGCCATCCCCACTCCACGTTTTCAACAATGAATTACTGGCTAACATTTGTTTTTGGCCCATGGCCATGGAGCATCAAACTCAGCTCCCAGGACGACAGAGCAGCGTTCTGGGGAAGGGAGCACATCTGCTCCGCCTGGACGCCCTCTGGGCTCGCCTGCGGGAGAAGGCACCCCAGCCCTGGCAGCTCATCCTGCCCCGTCGCCTCCACCTGAGACGTCCTGGGCATCAATGGGGAAACACCCTCTGACGCCGTTCATCAGTTTCGGCTGGAGTCAGATGTGTGTTAGGGGAGGAGGATGCCGGGTACTGCTCCTCCGTGTCTGCGGTTACTAAATAAATAAATGTAAACTAGAGATAAAGGATTCAAATGTGTCCCGCTTTCCTTGCTAAGGTAGACGGCACCAAGTAAGCTGCAGACAAGGGTCGCGGGGCTGGACTGGTCAGCCCTTGAGAACGGTGGGGTGACAACAGGGCGGGGGGGGGGTCACAAACCTGCTCCCCTGGCCTGGCCCTTCTTGATGAGGTGTGGGCAGCTTGCTGACTGGATGGACAGTCTGGATCGTGTACTTCCTGGACAAGCTCAAGTTCAAAATAATTTGGGAGGTTGACATGAATTTACTGACTCTTGATTTTATCAAGTAAACTCCTTAAACAGGTCAGCAAGCAAAACCCTTCCATCTCTGTCATTATCGCCTCCCCCAGGAAAGGATGCTTTCATCGTTCAGGAGTCAACAGAGGCAATCTTTTTTTTTTTTTTTTTTTGCGGTACGCGGGCCTCTCACTGTTGTGGCCTCTCCCGTTCTGGAGCACAGGTTCCGGACGCGCAGGCTCAGCGTCCATGGCTCACGGGCCCAGCCGCTCCGCAGCATGTGGGATCTTCCCAGACCGGGGCACGAACCTGTGTCCCCTGCATCGGCAGGCGGACTCTCAACCACTGTGCAACCAGGGAAGCCCAAGGCAATCTTTTTTATATTGAATACATGTGACTTTACGAAACCCCGCCACAATACCCTGACTCTTCTCATTTTGCCACGAGCTGGTTACAGCTGGGACTTCTTAAGCCTTAGCTAAGGTCAGCTCGTGGAGTGCAGTGCCCAGGGCCGAGTCCTGTTTCATACCCTCAGGTGCCCTAACGCTGGGTCTCCTGGGCCAGCAGGCTGGGCCTGTGTTCCTCAGAGCACCATATGCCACAACTGTCACCACGTGCTCTGGACAAAGACGGGAAAAGCAAGCTGCCAACAGCATTAGGATTCCGTGAAGAGAAGGAAGGCTCAGCCTCTGAGCTGGTGTCACTCACCCTATTAAAGCCTGGATCCTCTCTCCAACCCAAGGGCCTCAGTCTCCCTGAACCTCCGTGTTGCCCATGTTTCCATGGCAAACATAGCCCCCTTGACTTACTTAACAGACCTGCATTGCTGTCCGTCTCCCCATTAGAGAGTAAAAGCCCTGGAGGCAGTGATGGTCCCGAGGCCTGACACAGGACCTGGGACGTGGCAGACGCTCAGATGTGTTGAGAGAAGAACACGGTTACAGAAGGTGCGCTCCTGCCTGCTCCCAGCCTCTCCCCCACTGCCCTCCCGCCAGCTCCACGCTCCAGCGCACACAGGATGGGCAGCCCCGGGCACACCATGGTCTTTTGTGCTCCTGGACCTCTGCACATGCTCCTGCCTCACTTGCTCTCCCCGTCCCTTACTCATCCCTCACAACCCAGGCACGAGCTCCCCTCCTCCCCCTATGGGGCCAGAGCCCCTGACCTGGGCTGGCCTTTGGGGTGCTGCTCATTTACAAGGGCTTCAGTACAATTCCTGGTTCTGTGCCTGCCTCTCCACCTGGACCCTGTACCTCTCAAAGGCAGGATGCCTGCTGCTCCACACGCCGAGCCTGGTGTGCAGAGGCAGCTGTGAGCTGAGCCCGAGTGCTGGGTGAGCAAAGCAGGCCCCTTCTCAGCACCCCTGTCTGTGGACGTGCTGACCTCAGGCAAGGCCAACATCAAGTGCCCACAGGAATGACCTGGCTACACCCGAGCATCCCAGTGTCTGCGGAAGGGACAGCCAGTGGATTGGGGCTGGGAACGTCAGGGCACCTGGGACATGCTCGAGAGGGCGGAAGTCCCCGTGTTCCTGATGACCTAGCGACCATTCTGATACTGGAGACTCAGATGGACATTCTTTCTATTTTTATTAACATTCTTTTTAAGTTTTTTTGGGAAAGAACTGAAACACAGCTTTCCTTTCTTTAAAAGGAATCTTAACAGACAATTCAGGATGGGCTGCTTTGGTCACTGACGTCCACATACAGGCAATTTGACTCAGGAAAAAGAAGACTGACTCAAGGAAGCCAGATTCAGACAGATGCTAATGATGAGAACCCAAAATAAAAAAGTAAGGGCTGTGAAAAGGCACCTCCAGGATCATTCCACATTGTTAACTTTTCTCTAGATAACCTGGCATGTTAGCAACTGGGTTCACGGCCCTCTGAGGGAACTCAAGATGAAATGAGTCCTTCCTGGCTAATGTGAACTTGCTCTGACAACGTCCCTGCCACCAAGTCAGTGGGGTCTGCTCTCCAAACAAATACCCTTCAAAACCACACCCACCTCTGACAAACCCAACCTCCCTTCCCTGGCACAGGGATCTCAGACATGCCGAGAAGCAGCCCGGCACCTCTAGGTGATGAGAGGTGACTCAAGGTCACACACAGAACGACGCTGCCCTCCTGGTCCTAAAACAGTCTCTGCTCCCAGGGCAGGGCTCCAAGGCCACCCCAAAATGCGGCCAGCAGACATTGGGGTTCCCCCCATGGCCCTTTTTGGCTGGGGGAGGGGGAGGGTTGACCGTTCTGGGCCAACTTTTGACAGGGGTGTGAGATCTTGGACGGAAATTGTGGTACTTCTACATCGAAACAGACAAGTAAAAGTTTCAACTGCAAAGAACTGCTCCATTCATTCGCTGACAAACATGGGGGCAGGGAGGGGAATACACTAAACAAACCTTGCCGCCTGTCTGTGGGTGGCTACTGCTCTTTTGAATCTCCTGATGTGTTTAAGTGTTGCTCCCAGGCAAGAAGGAGCCTATTATACAAGCTGCCAGAAGACGCAGCCTGTTAAATGCCTTTAAATGAAGCAAACACACAAGTATCTGGTGAAGAAACTATCTTGGAGAGAATTAAACAAACATTTAAAGCCTGCTCTCAGCAGCATGCACACCGGTGTGGCGGGGACTGAGTGCTTGCTGCTGTGGTCGGGTCAGGGTCATGGCTCAACCTGGGCGCCGGGGAAGCCCGGCCTGGAGGCGCTCGGTGCTGCCTGGGGGCGGGGGCCACGCACCTTCCGGACCACGGGGCTGCCGTCGTTGATGAGCTGGGCCAGCATCATGGCCACATTGTGGTCGATGGTGGTGGAGTGGTCCGTCCTCTCTGCGGAGTTGCCCACAAATGTGCCGAGGGCAAAGACTGCTGCGCAGCGCACCTGCAGGTGGGACAGGGGGCAGTCACCCAGCGGCCGGCTGTTTGGCTCTAGCCGGGGCCCCTGGAGCCGACCCGACGCAGCCCGGTCTCGTCCACGGTCCTCTTGGCCCAGCTCCACTCGCGTAGACGAGCAGGAGCAGGGAAACAAGAGGTAAGTGGCGGCCCCGCCTGGGGGCCAGGTGACAGGCTGTGCAGGCATCAGAGACCACACCAGGCACCGGGGAACCCACAGAGGGGGACGCAGGGGTCTGGGGCCGGGGCTGGGCCTCTCTGGCTGTGTGGTCTCCAGGCATACCTTGACCTCAGTTAGCCTGAAGTGGCCGTGGGTGTGGACTCACCTCAGGGATGGGGTCGGAGAGAAGGCTGCAGAGCTTCTCGTGAGCGCTGTCCCTCACCCCGCACCACCGGGCCGAGTCAAAGTTCTGCCAGATCCGGCCGAGGCAGATGGCCACCCACTGGCGCAGCAGGGGGTGGGGATCGTTGAGCTGCTCCAGGCAGATGGCGATCAGGTTTCCCTGGAGGCAGGCTTCCTGCAAGAAGGCAGGCAACACACGGCATCACCCTGACCACTGAGGAGGGAGGGGTGCCGGGCTGGACCCCAGCTCCCAGCGTTTCTCAGGGAAATGTTGCTTAATCACATCGCAAGATGTCCTCAATTTTCCTCATTTTTTTTTTTTTTTCTGGCTGTGCTGCACGGCATGTGGGATCTTAGTTCCCAGACCAGGGATCGAACCCGCGCTTCCTGCAGTGGAAGCACAGATTTTTAACCACTGGACCGCTGGGGAAGTCCCTCAATTTTCCTCATTTTAAATCCCACCAATATCAATTCACCCTGGCTAAACAAAGGGTCCGGACCCCACTCCTCCCATGGAGTCCCTTGGGTTGGTGTGATCCTGCAACACCCCCTCTTCTGAGGTCACTGTTTCATCAGACATTCAGAACAGTTCCGCTGGCCCCCAAATACTGGAGCTCGGGGCTGTGCCTCTGCAACCCACAGGGAGGCCCTGCAGGGGTGGGGACGTGACGTGACACTCACCTGCCCCGTGTTATAGCTGTTAACGATCACAGCCAGAATGAAGGCTGTCATGGTCCTGTGCTCAGCCTGGAAAACAGAAGTCACCTGCTAGTTTGCACTTTTTTCATGGTGGAAACTCATCACTCCCAAGCACTAGAGTTATCCTTCCAGAATCTTTATGATTATGCTTGGTGTGTAATTAAAGTAATGGGAGCCAGCTTTATTGTCTTTTGAGTCCACAAAAAGGAAGAGCACTTTTAAGAGGGTCTGACAGTTTGGGGTTGGCCTCTCAAGAGGACAGATGGGTCCCTGACATCTGATGCTGCAGGAGGGGCATGGGCCTCTCTGATTCTGCTCCATCAGAGGCCGCCCTGTCCTGCCCAAGTCTATGGAAGCAAATCACCCTGGTCGTAAAACGACCGACCACAGTCCCTAACTTGGCTTCATTATCCCTTCCTCGTGGTCTTCTGGTGGACGGATCGATTCTCATTTTCTCCTTTCCTCTGTGCCTCTACTGACTCAGAGATCAGTGTTATGTTAACTATTAGTGGTACCTAGTCATTCTTTAGAGAATGAATAAAGTTAGTCATTTCCTGTGTCTCCCTTGGATTCCCAATACTCCTCCTCACGTGTCAGCCCCTCACGTGAGTGACTGTTTTTACTTATTCTTACAGCCGATGCTGATTTAGATACATGACAAGTTTGCAGATGTCTGCTTTCCGATGCTTCCTGCATCCTACTGTCCCCTGGGCTCCATCTCCTCCTGAAGTGCGGTCCTCCTGGCTGCATGGGTGGGGTCAGCGCATGGGAAGCCATCGGTCCTGAGATGTGCTGGCTTCGCCCTCTCCCTGACTGACACCGGGGCAGGCACAGGGTCCCGGGGTAACGGTTCCCCCTGTGCTGTGAGGGCCTCTCCTCAGTCTTCCACCCGTTACTCTGGTGACTGCTGTCCAGATCTTTGCAACAGTCTTCCTTTTTGTCCTGTTTACTTTCAAGATTTTTCCTCTTGCCTTTGACATTCTCTACTTTCATTACGATAAGTCTTTGTGGGGATTTGTTTTTATTTAACCTTCTCAAGACTAATTGTGCTTTATAAACCTGAAAACTCATTTCTTCCTCAAATCTGGAAAATTCTCCGCTAGACCAGTTGGATCATGTGTCCCCCCCCACCGCCTCACCTGCCCCCACCATCTCCCTCTGGCCTGTGTTGGATGCAGCGAGCCCTTTCAGCCCCTCCGTCACATCTCCGCTTTGCTTCATCTCACGTGATTTCTCTACGGATTCCTTTACCCGTTGTGTCGATTCTGCTGTTTAATTCGTCTACGGAGCTTCTAATGACAGTGACTGTCTTTCATTACAGGTTCTTTTTTCCCCCCCAAATCTGCCTATTTATTAAATGACTCTAGTTGGTCATTTTTTGAGGAGGAGTAAAAAGGACAGAATACATTGTTCTTTTATAATAGTCACAAAAGTACTTATGAGGAAACATAAGAGTTTATTTTTGGATGTAATTAAAACAAATTGTTTATTCAGTAATTTTAAACATACTTATTTGTATTGATTGTCAGTCTTTTTCAGAGAATCCTATTAGTTTCAATTCTTGGGGAGCCAACCCTCTTACATGCCAGCTCTGCTTATGTCCCTTGAACATGGGTTAGGAGCAGGCCAGCGGTCCTGTCATTAGTCTCAGTACCCTGGCTTCGTAGGTGTCCCTGCAGAAAGGTTCACCCTTTGCCGCTTCCAGGCAGGCCCTGGAGATTTCATGTTCCTCTCTTAGCTGGTGGCTCCCCCTGCAACGGGGGGTTTCTGTTTCTCACGGGGGCCTTTCCTGACTTTCCGCCCAGACGTGGACAGACAGGACCAGCTCTTCTTGTCCTTGTCTGGTGAGTGGGCGGCTCGCCCCACAGGCCCGTGTTCTCCATGCAGACTCGGGGCTGCACGCGTGTGGAGCGCCAGGGTCACTGTGAGGTCTGCCTGTGAGTCCCACCGTGCCCCTCCTCTGACATCGGTTTTTGGCATTTGGGGATTTCCTTTCCTTTCTTTCACATCTATGTCCTCAAATCTTCAATGTGTTTGTAGTTGAAGTGGGGCCCACTTGTGCTGGCTTCGCTCACCACTTTACTGCATTTTATCAGCTTAGATGTCTTATTTGTTTGATTTGTTTACCCTGAAGAACAGGGAAGTGATTATTTCCAACATTTGTATAAAGTCTAAACTTTAACTGCCTATGATAATGTTTAAAAACCACACTTCAGTTAAAACACACAAGTTCTACTTACCTTTCATAACAATCCTGTTTTTGACGTTTTCTGTATTTTGAAAAATGTGTTTTTTTTTTATTATTGCCATTTAGTTCAGAAAACCAACTAGAGGGTGAATTTACACACAAAAGTTCCTTTACACAACCAAAGCCATCTAAGACTGTGTAAACAAGCTGTTAGACTTAATTAAACATTCTGATAAAAATAAGTTATATTAAGTAATTATTTAGGGTGTCTACTTTGTTCTTTTTACTATGCTAGGAGCTAGAGGTAGGGAACATAGAAATTAATTAAAAAAACACTCATAGGAAGTTATTCTATATGCTATTTATGGATTACTAATTTTTAAACAACTTAATACATAAAATATATTTAAAATTTAAACTTTCAATCTCTTCTTTCCACCTTCCCGCCCCCCTCCCCGGCTTTCTTTCCTGATTGAGAAGGTGCAACAGCCTCCTGTCATGTCCAGAACCTGCACTGGGCAAAGGAACTGCCATATTATGGATGTACAAGTGCTCATTGATCTAACTTGGCTGACAGGGTGTGAGGCAGAGTGGATTCTACTTCACTACAAAGATGTGCTCGGAAAATGGACTCACTGTAAACAAAAATACAGCCTGTGTGTCAAGTTTCACTGTAACTCTTTACTCAGGGAAGCAGCTACTGAAATAATATGACGGGAAGCAAAGGGCACCGTCTGAGTGAGGCAGAGCCGGGGTGAAAGTGGACCCCCTCCTGCCACCCTACCGGCCCCTCTGCGTGGAGCAACCTTCCCCAGAGTCCCCGGGAGACGTGTCACCAGAGCTGGTCCTTACTGGCATGTACGGATCTGCCAAGACCGAGAGGAAGTACTTGTGGCCGTTGTCCTTCACCAGGTCAGCTTGGCACGACTGGGGAGAGAGAGACACAGGAGAAACAGTGAGTGCAATTCCGGGAAGGGACTTCTTTTTCTTCTTGGGATGTGTGAACAAACGAATGTGCAATGAATATTTTATGCCTTAATCATTTTCTCCTCTCAAGTCCAATTTTCATCTGAAAAAATAATTCCGACGGCTGTGTGGAGACACATTTTTCCTTGGCTGTGGGAAAAGGGCTGGCATCTTACACACTCTCAGAAGTGCAGCAGCTCCAAGGCGTTCTCGAGACCACCTTCTGGGTACCTGCTGAATGGGGGCGCCCTGGCTGCTGGATGGCTCCTTTGGAGACCGTCTGCATCCTGCAGCCTCCGCTCACATCCTCCCTCCCGCGTCAGCCCGGGGCCCACGTGCCTCTCCTTGCGCCTTTCAAGCTGGGACGTGCCCTGGATCAATACCCAGAAAAACTGCTTTGTGATTTAGGGTAACGTGTCCACAGGGAGACATTGAATTCCATCAGCTCCCAGCAAGCTCCACTCTAGGGGAAAAAGGCCATTCAAGAAGAGAGAACCGGAATTTTAAGATCTGAGTTTCTGAGACTAAAAGGAGAAAGTTATGCACTGCAATACATCTCTACCTCTGCAGGGCACCGCTGGCTCAGGGGCACACCCTGTGTGAAGCCCTCTCAGGGGCAGGGCGATTTTGCAGATGGAACCTGCTGTTTACTGCAGCCCGGAGCCCTGACCCCCTCTCTCCCACGCTGGCCACTTCGCAGGGTGCTTTGATAATGAGGTGTTTCTTCCTCACATCAATAAACTAATAAGGTGGCGACTGGACTCAGCTGTTTAAGTGGTAATTGAGCGAGATGGAGGGGGTGGTCAGGAAGCAGGGGCACCAGGGGCTCGGGTTAGCAGGATAATAATCCCCAAGAGCCAGGGAAGCCAATAAAGCATGCGGCTTTCAAGTCGCTCCCATAAGGGATGCCTCACTTTGAATGAAGGTTTTGACAAATGGACTAAAAGGCATCAGCTTGATGCCCTCTGCAGAGACTCGTCCAGAAGGAGCTGGGAGGGAGCACTCATTTGGTGCCTGTAGTGCAGTGCCCGTGTCCAGGGACAAGGCTTAGGCGCCTGCATCTGAGAATGAAGCCAATGTCCTTTGATTTGAAACCAGAGATTCCACAAGTCAAATCCAGGCCCACACATTTACAGCTAAGCTCATAGCACATGTCTCATCATAGAGTAAACGACGTGTCACTAAGTCATATCCTGCTAATTCGGAAGCTGAGGCACCTGTGGGAGTATGTGAAGCTATAACTTTAATACGTCTTCAGTATCGGAAACAGCAATTATCTTGTCCATGTTGAAAGACCTCTGTCTAGACGAGGCTGCCATGCAGGTGGGAACCACAATAATGCTCTCTGGTCCTGTCCATCCTCACTCTCAGGTCCCAGCAGGTGTCCTTTATGAACTGGTTTAGAAGAATCACCCCATCAGCCATCCCAGCCCTGTCCGTGGCCGGGGAGCCAGGGACTTGCAGGGCTCTGACTTCTGAGGATGCTGGGACACAGGCCACCAGGCACCTGCTTGCCCTCTTGACTTGGCCAAGTGCCTCCTTATAAGGAAGAGAAAACAGTCCTTGAAACTACAAAGGCCCAGAAATGCAGGCCACAGATGCAGTGCACGCACAGGCCAGTGGAAAGCTCCCAGAGAGATGCAGGGCTCTGGCAGCCCAGACTCCTCCACACAGCCGCTTTCGAAGGGTCCCCTCTTGTGTCTGCTTTCCCCCAGATCAAGCTACAGATTTGACATATTAAGGCCGGGGTAGAAAGAGGGTGGAGGCGAGGAAGAGCACGACTATGAAATGGTGTTTCCTAAGCAAGCCCCTCCCCCACTACACACCCAACAGCTCTGATGCTTCTGTCTCAGGGATTTCATGGAATTATATTTTTAACATGGGGGAAAGGGAGGGAGGCAAGGAAGAGAAGAAAAGCAGAAGGGGAAGCAAGCACATAGTTCCTTGTGGCAGCAGCTGAAGATGCAGTTTGCAAGCAGATCCCTCTCAGAAGGGGGCAGAGACCAGGACAAGTCCGACCAGAGGCCCTGGCTTCTGCAAGGGTAAGTTCACCAGGGGAGGGCAGGTGCTCCCCCTCGGAATATTCTGGCAAAGGATGCTGTGGGGGAGATCCCACCTTCATTCTCCTTAATGCAGACTATAAGGTCTGTTTCCTGGGGAGCGGGAAGACACAAACTGAGCACAGACCAACAGACCACCAGGCATGACGCATCAAATGAGGCGCAATCGGCAGGACAGTCCTGAGCAGTGTCGCCAGTGGACGCAGCCACTCATGTTCTGATGTGAATATGGAGAAAATCACACAGAGGGAGGGTCCTGTTTCCTGTCCTCGGGTCGCAGAGTTCACTCCTCGGGATGAGGAAAGGATGCCGGAGAGGTAAGCCGGGTTCACACAAGAGACAGCGACACCGGAGTGCACCTTGACCCACTGCTACCAGAACATCAGAATCGTCTGGAGACAGATGTAGGACTACGTTGGACTGTTTATACATCCAGAGTTTTAACAACGGCACGTGGCCATAAAACTAGTAGCGCCTGAGAAAATAATCCCAGAGCAGGGATTCTGCTCACTGCTCACAAGAGCTCACTGTCCTTCACAAACCCAAAAGCACAGTCACAGGCAGTTAAAGACGCACGTCCCTCTGCACGCTTCAAAGCCTCGGCACAACGGCCTTCCCACTTGCCAAGTGTAGCAAGATAGTTAAATACGTACAGGTTTTCATTTTCCAACAAATGGTTTATTACTTTAAATATTCTCGTCAGATGCTCTTGTGTTGAAGGTAAACTTCAGAATGAATAGACACCGTGAATGCTGAAATAACTGATATCAGTGGGAAAATCACTGGGATATATGAATGCTTTTATGCCTTCCATCTACTTTTCTGTATGTGTTCTAAAATTTGTAAATGCAGGGACTTCCCTGGTGACCCAGAGGTTAGGACTTGGTGCTTTCACTGTCGTGGGCCTGGGTTCAATCCCTGGTCGGGCAACTAAGATACCACAAGCTGCTTGGTGCAGCCAAAACAGAACAAAATTTGTAAATGTATTTCAAGGCTCAAAATCAAAATGCTACAGAAAGGTATAGATTGAGAAGCTTTCGTCCATCCCCTGTCCCTGTAAGGGGTGGCGGAGTCAGTATGATCATATCTTAATGTAGAAAATGTGACATCTGGGTACAAAATGAAAATAAATATTAAATTAGATGGGGGTTTTTAAAAAAATCTCTTCCACCGCTATATGTAATCTCTTTACTAGTTTCTTATTTATTCTCCACACATCCAAACTGTGGTTGCCCTTCTATAAAACTTCCGAGACCTGGTCGTGTGGGCTACAGTCTCTGGCTGAGTAGCCCCTGCCCACCTCTCCCAACCCCAAATGGAATCAGCACTGCAGAGCTAGTGAGTCAGCACAGCCTGACAATTAATCACGCGGCCCTTCAGCCTCCGGATTGCCCTCGGTGACGGACTGATGCACCGGGAAGTCCCCTGCAGCCTGAGTCACTGCACCCATTCATCCTGCGAAAGTGTGATCTGTCACCTCCCTGGCAGCACCCAGTCCAATCTGCCTGTGTGGGGCCGAGTGGCCTGCGTGGGGAGGGCAGGTGAAAGCCTCCTGCATCCTCCTTCAGCTTTTCACTTCACTCTTGGCAAGTACAGGCATTTGAACAACTGCCTCCCTCCATCCCTCCTGCCAGCCAGCCAGACAGACACATACATACCCAGCCGCAACCTGGCCTGTCATCATCATCAATGTGCACGTCTAGCAGGGCCTGGCCTCCTCCCAGGTGGGGGGTCCTGGAGGCTAAACCAGTGTTGCGACAGGCAGACCTGTCTGGACGTGGCAGGGGTGAGGTCTCTGCTTTGCTGGCCCACAGTTCTCCAGGGACCCCAGGAGGGTGGATCTGAACTTCTCTCCAGAGTAAAACCCACTCCCAGCACTTCTGAAAAGCAGCCACCTCATTTAACCAGAATGATGGCTAAGAAGAGGCCATTCTGCACAACAGTTCTATTTTACCAAAAAATAAAAACAACACCCGGAATCACTCACACAGCACAGCCTTGCTGACTACAGCTTCTGGGTAAACGTGGGTCTCTGCAAACTGTGTTCTCCAACGCTGTGATTTTGTTTTGTGTTCTATAACCTATAGTTTAGAAATTAAATGGACCATCAATGCAATTAAATTATTTACATTAAAATGAGGAGGTGGGAAGTGCCCACAGCAAGCCAGACTTTGGGTGGGAGTTTCACAGGAAGCCAGGTCTGGCTGCCACTCAACACCGTGTGACTAACAAGACAGTTCGTGGTGATAGCAAATCAGTCCCTTTGTCCATTTGTAGGTAGTTGCAAGATGGGACAGCAGGACAGTTGGCTCAATTGGGGGCAAACTGAAAGAAGGAATATTAGAAAGTCCCAGAAATGCAAAACAAAACAATTCCAATACTAAGCCTTATAAAATCAGACTCAATGAATAATAAATAAAAGAAATTAAAAGAATGAGATTCATGGGACTTCTCTGGTGGCGCACTGGTTAAGAATCTGCGTGCCAATGCTAGGGATGCGGGTTCCAGCCCTGGTCTGGGAAGATCCCACATGCCGTGGAGCAACTAAACCTGTGTGCCACAACTATTGAGCCTGCGAGCCACAACTACTGAGCTCATGTGCCACAACTACTGAAGCCCGTGCGCCTAGAGCCCGTGCTCCGCAACGAGAGAAGCCACCACAATGAGAAGCCTGAACACCACAAGGAAGAGTAGCCCCTGCTTGCTGAAAAGAGAGAAAGCCCACGCACAGCAACGAAGACCCAATGCAGCCAAAAATAAATAAAAACAAATAAATTTATTAAAAAAATGAGATTCAGTTTTTAAACAGATCATGAAGGTGAATAAAGGAACAGTGGTCAACAACAGACATAAAGCAGGTCATGCAAAAAAAAAAAAAAAAACGCAGTGCATCACAGTGATGCCACCCCAAAGAGAACAGGATGGAAAGGGGAGAAAGAGGAACTTCCCAGCAGTGTCACCTGACAGACACACCTCAGTCAGGTGACCAAGGGACACCTCAGCCAGGTGACCAACAGCCCAGCCACAGTGAGGAGTCATGTTGAGAGCATGGACCCTGATGGGATGTGATGAGAAGGACACTTTCCCTCTGTGGTCTCCCTCCCCCAAACCCACAAGCCCAGACTAACAACGAGAAAAACATCAGACAAACCAGCAGAGGGACAGTCTGCACATCCCTGCCCAGGCCTCCTCTAAACCGTCGGGGTCATTCAAATCAGGAAAGTCTGAGAGACCGTCCGGTCAAGAGCAGGCGGAGGAGATGTGATGACTGCCATGTGGGGTCCGAGAGAGGTCCTGGAGCAACAGGAGGGCATGAGGTTAAAACTGAGGAAAGCTGAATAGTGTAGACTTTAGTTAATGACAGTGTATCAACGTCGACTCCTTAGTTTTAAAAAATGTACCATGTTTTGCTGTTGTTGTTGTTGTTTTTGTTTTTGCAGTACACGGGCCTCTCACTGTTGTGGCCTCTCCCGTTGCAGAGCACAGGCTCCGGACGCGCAGGCTCAGCGGCCATGGCTCACGGCCCAGCCGCTCCGCGGCATGTGGGATCTTCCCGGACCGGGGCACGAACCCGTGTCCCCTGCATCGGCAGGCGGACTCTCAACCACTGTGCCACCAGGGAAGCCCTGTTGTTGTTTTTTTAATGGAACAGCTTCTTTTATTTCTTTTTCACACTGAATCCCAAGTCCTCGGGCTTATCTAAAAATACAGAATTTCAGTGAAAAGTAGACTTTTGGTCCTCCTATTTTAAACTGTCATTGGAAAGGAAGTTACAGTGGAATAATCAAAGGTGAATAATCAAAAAATGGGAATTTCATCGATGAATGGACTGCATATGCCCCGCTGTGGTATGGTATATAGAAGGGCTCTGAGTTTTGAATGAAGATGGGAATTCTTACCCAGATCTGATCACCAGTCAGCAGAGTGAACTTGGGAGAGTTGCTCATCCTTCTTTGATCCATGCTTTCCATCTTCTCCTGGAAATTCCAAGGCTTCTTTACAAATAAGGGACATTTTTGTTGTCCCAGAGAATCCATGGTAGGGGATCGTAGATGATCCCCTCCTTCCTTCCTGCTAGTGTTGGAGGGTCCCCTGGGAGGCAGGGGGCAGCTATGGCTCACTATGGAGACAGGGATACTGGCAGTGGCAGCTCTGGCAACTGCTCATTGGCATGGGCCCTATAGGAGGCCGCCACTTTCTTACCAAGCTGTACCATGTTAATGTAAGGTATTGACAACAGGGGAAACTGGGTGTGGGACATACGGGAACTCTATTTACTATCGTCTTACGTTTTCTGTAAATATAAAATTATGATTAAAAAAATATCTTATTAAAATGAAAACTGCTAAGAACAAGGCATTCAGGACACAAACTCCCAGCACAGGAGGTATGTTTGCCCCGGGTTGTCATAGGACCAGCCCCATGGGCTGCCCTGCCTTCTGTGATTGGACCATTAAGAAAGCAGGTTCCAGGGGCTTCCCTGGTAGCGCAGTGGTTAAGAATCCGCTTGCCAATGCAGGGTACATGGGTTCCAGCCCTAGTCTGGGAAGATCCCATGTGCCGCGGAGCAACTAAGCCCGTGCGCTGCAACTATTGAGCCTGTGCTCTAGAGCCCGCGAGCCACAACTACTGAGCCCACGTGCCACAACTACTGAAGCTCACGCGCCTAGAGCCCATGCTCTGCAACAAGAGAAGCCACCTCGATGAGAAGCCTGCGCACCACAACGAAAGTAACCCCTGCTCGCCGCAACTAGAGAAAGCCCGCGTGCAGCAACCAAGACCCAACACAGCCCAAAATAAATAAATAAACTAATTAATTAAAAAAAAAGAAAGCAGGTTCTGGATGGCAGATCCTCTGGCCCACCTGATCACACTCCAATTTGGGTGATGTGAATCATATTTGGATGGGAGAGGAAGTTAACCCTGCTCACTTTTTCAACTGTGAGCTGGCAGCGGGGTGGGGGGGGGAAGGGGGGATACAGGTGCAGGAAGAGAGGCTGTGAACGTCAGAGTCAGTGAGCTGGGATAAAATCACTATGCAGAGAAAACAGCAGAAGTTTTGAGACTGAGAAGGAGAACTAGCAACAGATGTGGGGAGGACGGGGGGGGGGGGAGCTACAGAAATTAAACTCCACTAATCTCTGATCTGCTTTTCACTCACGCAACGTGTTCCTTCTTGGGACTGGGATAGCTGGCACACACAGTGAAGCTCTTTGTGTCCCCAAATCTGGATGTACTTCCTCTATACCGACACACAATGTTTTTCCAAATTCAGTGACACTGTGCCCTTGGAATCCCCTGGTGGCACTATAAATAAAACTTTATCAGCTGTAACTAGGGAAGGTCTGCCTGAATTACATATTAGCTGTGTCTATGAAAAAACCTCTATTAACTGGAACCTAGCTTATAGAAATCTTTAACTGTCTCCCCTCTCTTTTTTTTATAAATATATTTAATTTATTTTATTTTTGTCTGCGTTGGGCCTTCGTTGCTGCTCGTGGGCTTTCTCTGGTTGCGGCGAGGGGGAGCTACTCTTCATTGCAGTGCGTGGGCTTCTCACTGTGGTGGCTTCTCTCGTTGTGGAGCACGGGCTCTAGGGCTTGGGCTTCAGTAGTTGCGGCATGCAGGCTCAGTAGTTGTGGCTCGTGGGCTCTAGAGCGCAGGCTCAGTAGTTGTGGTGCAAGGGCTTAGTTGCTCCGCGGCACGTGGGATCTTCCTGGACCAGGGCTTGAACCCGTGTCCCCTGCATTGGCAGGTGGATTCTTAACAACTGAGCCACCAGGGAAGTCCCTCCCCCTCTCTTAATCTTGTTAATTAGCAGAGAAACAAATGATAACAAACAACTTAAGGTATTTATTAAAAGACAACCACCGCCATCCTCCCAGAGTAGGGTAGATTTTGCCACATTCTCTGGACTCTCTCATCTACGTGTAATGTTGCTTTTGATAGCTGATTCCATCACACAACCTGAAGGACAGTTAATAAAAAATATTCTGCTGCATTTGCTTCTCCCTTTCCTTTCCCCTGTATTTTTCTGCACTTTTTGAAAGCTGCAGATAGCATGACATTTTGCCTGGAAATTTTCTTAAGAAAAAGGACATTATCTTACATAACCACAAAACCATGATCACACTCAAGAAATTTAACATTGATACAATATTATTATCTGATATTCAGTCCTTATTCAAATTTCTCCCAATTGTTCAAATAATGTCCTTTATAGCCTTTGGTTTTTGATCCAGGATCCAGTCAGAACCTGCCCTTAGTTGTCATGCAACATTAGTCTTAATCTGGAACAATTTTCCCCACATTTTTTGGTCTTTCTTGAATTGAAAATCTAGATAGGACAATTACAGTTTTTTTGTGGACTATTCTACAATTTGAATTTTTTAACAGCTCTATTGAGGTATAAGTGATATACAAAAACCTGCACATATTTAAACTATATAATTTGACAATATTGGATGTATGTTTACACCTGTGAAGCCATGCCTACAATCAAGGTAATTAAGCTATCTCCTGAAAAGTTTCCTTATGCCCTTTGGAATCCTTCCTCCTATTCCACTAATCTGCTTTCTGTGGCTATAGTTTGCATTTTCTAGAATTTTGTTTAAATGGAATAATACAACATGTATCCTTTTACACAGCATAATTATTTGGGGATTAGTTTACCCTTTTTTATTGCTGCGTAGTATTCCATTGTATGGGTAAATCACCATTTGCTTATTCATCCACCTGTTGATGGACATTCAGGCTATGTCCAGTTTTTGGCTGTTACAAATAAATCTGCTATAAACATTCATGTAGAAGTTTTTGTCTGGACATATGCTTTCATTTCTCTTGGGTGACTATCTATGAGTAAGATGACTGGATTCGATGGTTGAGTATGTATGTTAATCTTTATAAAAAACTGTGAAGAAACCTCCCAGGGTGATTGTGCCATTTGCATTCCGAACATAATTTATGAGAGTTTCAGTTCCTCCAAATCCCAGCCCACACTTGATACTATCAGTCTTTTTCATTTCAGACATTCTGATAGGTATGTGGTGGTATCTGACTGCGGTTTTAACTTTGTATTTCTCTGGTGATGAATGATGTTCAGCACCTTTTCATGTGCTTATCTGCCATCATACTTCTTCAATGAAGTGTATATTCAAAGCTTTTGCCCATTATTTTGGTTTGCGTGTTTCTTTTCATATAGAATTTTGAGAGTGCTTTACATATTCTAATTTCAAGTTTTTAATCAAATTAATGATTCACAAATATTTTCCCATTTTGAATTAATTTTTGTCATGGTACATGGTGTAGATTGCGGTTCACTTTTGCAGATGGATGTCCAATGGCCCCAGCACCACATGTTGAAAAGACTATCTCTATCTCCACTGAGTTGAACTGTCTTTGTAACTTCAAAAATTAGTCGTCCGTATATGTGTGAGTCTATTTCTTGACTTTCTATTCTGTTCCATTGATATTTTGCACATTTTGATGCCACTTCTACAGTCTTAATTGCTGTAGATTTATGATAAGTCTTGAAATCAGGTAGTAGTTGTCCTTTAAATTTTTTTTTTTTAAGTTGTTTTGGCTATTCTAGGTCCTTTGCTTTTCCATATGGATTTTAAGATCAGGACCCATGATAATTGAATATCTCTCCATTTATTAGATTTTCTCTAATTTCTCTTACCAATAGTTTGCAGTTTTCAGTGTATGTCTTGCATATCTTTGCCAGAATTTATCCCTAAGTATTTCATATTTTTGATACCATTTGTAAATGTTCTTAACAGTTTGTATAAATTGGTTAATAGTGTATATAAATAAGACTCATTTTGGGGTATTGATCTTATAATTTGCAATGTTACTAAGGTCACTTATTAGTTCTAGTATTTGTTTGTTTGTTTGTAGATTCAGTCAGATTTTCTACACAGAGAATTGTGCTGTTTGAAAATAAAGACAGTTATACATCTTTCTCTCCAAACTGGATTTTTTTTCTTGCCTCATTGAACTACCTAGGACTTCCAGCAAAACTTGGAAAAGAAGTGATGAGGGCAGATGCCCTGGTTTTGCTCCTGATCTTAGTGTTCAGACTTTTACCACTAGGTGTGATGTTGGCTGTAGCATTTTTTGTAGATGCTATTCTTCATGCTGATGAAGTTCCCTTATTGGTTTTCTGAGAGGTGTTTTTTTAAAATCAGGAATAGATTTTAGTTTTTGTCAAATGCTTTCTTTCTGTCTATTGAGATAATAATATGGGTTTTCTTCTGCTAATATGATAAATTACATTGGTTTTTCAATCTTTAAAAACTTTACATTCCTGAAATAAGTCCTTCAAGGTCATGATGTACTATCTTTTTTATATATTGTTGAATTTGATTTGCTAAATTTTGGTTTACAATTTTTGCATCTATCTTCACCAAGGACACTGGTCTGTAGTTTTCTTGTCTGGTTTTTGGTATCAGGGCAAAGCAAGTATCATAGGATGATATGGGAAGATGCTTGTTTGCCATCTGTATATTTCTTCATTAACTTTTGGGCAGAATTCACCAGTGAAGCCATCTGGACCTGGAGCTTTCTTTGCAGGAAAGTTTTTAACCACAAATACAATTTAAAAAATTGATACAGTGCTATTCAGATTATATATCTTCTTAAGTGAGCAGCTTGTGTCATTCAAAGAATTAATTTCAACAAAGTTATCAAAAGCTTGGGCATCAAGTTGTCTATAAATTCCCTCACTATCCCTTCAGTGTCTCCAGAACCTTCAGTGATGCCACTTCTCTCATTCCTGATTTGGGGTTTTGTGTCTTCTGTTTCCTTATCAGTCTGAGCAGTTATTGATCTGCTCAAAGAACCAGCCTTTGGTTGAATGGATTTTCTCTACTGCTTTTCTGTTCTCTTCTGCATTGATCTCCACTGTGATCTTTATTATTTCCTTTCTCCTACCTACTTTGGGTTTAATCTGCTTTTCTTTTACTAACATCTTCAGGTTGAAGCTGAAGTCAGTGATTTGAAACCTTTCTTCTTCTTCTTTTTTAATAGGGGAATTAACATTTATTTATTTATTTATTTATTTGGTTGCACTGGGTCTTAGTTGCGGCAGGCAGGCTCCTTAGTTGTGGCACATGGGCTCCTTAGTTGCAGCATGCTTGCGGGAACTAGTTCCCTGACCAGGAATCGAACCCAGGCCCCCTGCATTGGGAGTGTGGAGTCTTAACCACTATGCCACCAGGGAAGTCCCTGAAACCTTTCTTTATTACCTTTACAGGACTATAAGTAATTATAATCTTCCATATTTATCATTTAAAAAAATTATGTTCACGAGAAGTTCTTCCCTTGAAAGATTCTGGAATAATTTTTATGACACAGAATTGTGTATTATTCCCTGTGTCTGCCTAAAAAGAGTATGTGAAAAATATCAGAAGAAAGATTAGATCTGTCTAAAGTCATATCTGCACAGGACCAAGAAAGGTAGATATTTGATCTTTATGTAATTAATATGATTAGTGAAGATAACCCATATTTTTCCTGGCTATGTATCACTTTGTACCTTGTGTTTTTGCCTAAATGTTGTCTTTCTTCTTTTCTATTGTATGCATTTAGTTCTAGAAGTTTCCCTCTCAGCACTGCTCAGCTGTGTCCCACAGGTTTTGATATATTGTATATTCATTTTTATTCAGTTTAAGGTACTTTTTACTTCCCTTGAGACCTCCTTTTTGAAAAAAATTATTTTAAAAAGTTTTATTTCATTATTTTACATATTAATATAAATGTTTATATGATTATAAATATTTATAATTATATACAAATTATACTAAAGTATATAAATATCAATTACATTATAAAATATACATATTCTCCCAGATTTACTGAGGTATAATTAACAAAAATGTATATATTTAAGGTGTAAAATGTCATGGTTAAAGTATGTATTGTGAAATGATTATCACAATAAAGTTAATACATCCATCACCTCACAGTTACCTTCTTTTTTCTTGGAGTGAGAAGAGCACTTAAAATCTACTCTCTTACCAACTTTCAAGTATACAATACAGTATTGTTAACTAGTCACCATGCTGTACATTAGATCCCCAGAACTTATTTATCTTATAGCTGGAAGTTTGTCCTCTTTGACCAATATCTTCTCATTTCCCCCACTCCCCAGCCCCTGACAAAAACCATTCTACTCTCTGTTTCTACGAGTTGACTTTTTTAAGATTCCACAAATGAATGAGATCATACATTTGTCTTTCTCTTGTCTGGCTTATTTCACTTAGCACAACGTCCTCCAGGTTCAACCATGCTGTCATGAATGGCAGGATCTCCCCCTCCTTTTTATGGCTAAATAACATTCTACTGTGTGTGTGTTTGTGTGTGACATTTTCTTTATTCATTCATCTGATGATGGACACTTAGGTTGTTTCCACATCTTGGCTATTGTGAATAATGCTACAACTAACTTGGGTGTGCAGGTATCTCTTTGAGATACTACCGACTTCATTTCCTTTGGATATACACCCATTAGTGAGATTGCTGGATTCTATGGTAGTTCCATTTTTAAATTTTTGAGAACTTCCATGTTATTTTCCATAGTGGCAGCACCAATTTACATTCATACCAAAAGCGCACAAGGGTTCCACACCCTTATTTTCTCCACACCCTTGCCAGAACTTGTTATCTCTTGTCTTTTTGACAACAGTCATTCTGACAGGTATGAGGTGATACCTCATTGTGGTTTTGATTTGCATTTCCCTGATGGTTAGTGATGTTGAGCACTTTTTCATGTGCCCTTTGGCCAGCTGTATGTCTTCTTTGGAAAAATGTCTATTCAGGTCCTTTGACCATTTTTTAATCAGGTTTTTTCTTTTTGAATTGCAAGAGTTCCTTATAGTAGTATATTTTGGATATTAACCCCATATCAGATAGATGTTTGTAAATATTTTCTTCCATTCTGAAGGTTGTTTTTTCATTTTGTTGACTGTTTTCTTTGTTATGCAGAAGATTTTAGTTTGATGCAGTCCCACTTATTTTATACATACTTATAATTATAAATATGATTTTACATATTTATGCTGCTTATACATTTATTTATATAACATTTATACTTTAATATTGTTTTATTTTATACAATATATTTATATTATTTATTAAACTTTTATAATTAAAATATTTTAATCATTTATTTAAAAGTATGCTGTTTAGTTTCCAAGTGTTGTTGATTTTCCTATTACCTCTTTTTTTTTTTTTTTTTGCAGTACGCAGGCCTCTCACTGTTGCGGCCTCTCCCGTTGCGGAGCACAGGCTCTGGACGTGCAGGCTCAGTGGCCATGGCTCACGGGCCCAGCCGCTCTGCGGCATGTGGGATCTTCCCGGACCGGGGCACGAACCCGTGTCCCCTGCATCGGCAGGTGGACTCTCAACCACTGCGCCACCAGGGAAGCCCTTACCTCTTTTTAAAAAAAAAATTTTTTTTTTTTTGCCCTATTACCTCTTTTGATTTTGCATTTGATTCCGCTGTGGTTGTAGAATATGCTGTGTAAGATTCCAGTTCTTTTAAATGTGTCATGGTTTGTTCTACGACGCAGGATGAGGTCCATCTTGGTGTACGTTCCTGGCACTTGGAAAGAACATGTGGTTTACAGTTGTGTGGAGTTTCGTCCAGCAGGTGGATGGTGTTGTTCAAGTGTCTGAGAGAACCTCCCTGGTTCCCCGTCTACTCATTCTGTCATTTACTGAGAAGAGAGTGCTGGATTCTCCAGGTGTAATTATGGATTACCTATTTCCCCCTGCAGTTCCACCAGTTTTCATTTTATGTGTTTTGAAATACTGTTATTAGGTGAATAAACATTTAGACTGTTCTATTCTCACGATGGGTGGACTCCTTTAGTGTCAGGAAACACCTGTGTCTCTGGTAATATTCTCTGCCCTGAAAGCTACTTTGATATATTAACGGGGGCATTGCTGCCTTCTTTTGCTAAGTGGTAGCATGATATGTTTTTACTTTTAATCTATTTGTGTCTTCACACTGAAAGTGCATTTCTTTCAAGCTCATATAATTTTTTTTTTTTTTTCTTTTAAATCCAATCTGACACTCTCTGCTTTTTAATTGGGTATTTAGACTATCTACATTGTGATTATTGATATGGTTACGCTTAAATCTATTGTCTTATGTTTGTGGTATTTATCTCATCTATTCTTTGTTCCCTTTCCCTCCTTTTCTTCTTTCTTTTGTGTTGCTTGTATATACTTATGATTTCATGTTATCTCCTTTGTTAGCTAATTGGCTATAGTTAAAAAAATTTTTAGTGATAACTTTAAGGTTTACAGACTACATTTTATCACAGTTCACCTTCAGGTGATATTATATCACTTCAATGAAGTGAAGAGAACCTAACAATAGTATTTCCTCAATTTCTCTCTTCCCAACCTTTTTGTTACTGTTAGCATACATTTTGCTTTTACATATGCTATAGACTCTGTAGTACACTGTTATTACTTTTTGTTTAAACAGTCAATTATCTTTTAAAGAGATTTAAATAACAAGGAAAATAAACCCCATACAGTTAACAGTGGAGCATTCTTTCCTGGTGCTTTTCACCATATGGTGTACATGCATGTTTCCTCCGGGTATTATTTTCCTTTGCCCAAAGGGTTTTCTCTAACATTGCTTATACTGTGGATCTATGAGTGAGGAATTCTTTCAGTTTTATATGTCTTAAAAAGTCTTTATTTTGCCTCCATTTTTTAGAGATATTTTCACTGGGTACAGAATTCTACGTTGATGGTTTTTCTTCCAGGACTTTAAAGATGCAGCCCCACTGTCTTCCTCTGGTCACTGTTTCTGACAAGTGATCTGCTGTCATCCTTATCTTTGCTTCTTTGTTCCTTTTCTTATTGTTTGCTTCTGAGTTTTTTAACTTGTTTTTTAAGCAATTTGATTATCAGGTGCCCTGGTGTAGTTTTCTTCATGTTTCTTGTGTTTGGGGTTTGTTGAACTTCCTGGATCTGTAGGTTTATAGTTTTCATCAAATCTGAAAATATCTTAGCCATTATTTCTTCAAATATTTTTTCTGCCATCCCCCGTTAGGGGCCCCCACTACACATATATTTGGTCACTTGCAGTTGTCCCACAACTCAAAGATGTTCCTTTAGTTTTATAAAAGTTTCTTTTCTCACTGTGCTTCATTTTGGAGTTTTTATTACTATGCCTTTAAGTTCACTAATTTTTCTTCTGCAACATTTAATCGGTTGTTAATCCCATCTAGTATACTTTTCATGTCACGTATCATAGTTTTCATTTCTAGAAGTTTGAGTTGGGTCCTTTTAATATCTTCCATGTCTCAGTGGAGCTTTTTTATATGGAACAGACTTCTAACGACCATTTTAATGTCCTTGTCTGCTAATTCTAACATCTGTGAGAGTTCAGAATAAGTTTCGGTGGACTCATTTTCTTTTTCTCCTCATTATGGATCATATTTTCCTCCTTCTTCACATGTCTGGTAATTTTTGCTTGGTAGCAGTAAGTGTAGAGTAACATGGTGTATGGGTGATTTAAAAAGACATCCTCTGGGACCAGATCTCTTGGAGATTATCAGGGCACTGAGACAACAGGAAAGGGCTTTCCTAATGTGCTGTTATTAGATTTCCTTGTCCCAAGGCACGCCTTCTCTGTACATCAGTGTCCCCACAGTGCACACTGCCCCTTCAGTCAAATGGCACATGATCCTTCTGAGCCTGTAGCTCTCTCTGGAGTTCCCCTCCTTGCTTCCTCCCAGACTGAGCCTACCGTCTCTAAGGCTGAGGTAATTCCTGCACCTCAATCAGTTTGAAAACATGGGCCCCCCATCCGCAGACAAAAAGAAAATCCAGGCCCTCCCCACCACCCCGTGACCAAGGAGCACTTAGGCTCCGGGCTGGAGTGCCCCGTGTGCAAGGACGACTATGGGTTGGGCGAGTGCGTGTGGCAGCTGCCCTGAAACCACCTCTTCCACGACAGCTGCATCGTGCCCTGGCTGGACAGCTGCCCCATCTGCCAAAAAAGCCTCACAGGACAGAACACGGCCACCGACACCCCCCCCCCCACCTCCGGGCCTGGCGGTGGTGAGCTTCTCCTCCTCCTTGTCCTCCCCCTTCAGCTCGCCCGGTAATGAGAACCCAGCCAGCAGCTCCTGAGCATCCTGGCCGGCCCCCAGGGCGAGCACTGGGCCGTGGGCCAGGACTGCGGACTCTGCAGCCCCCTGCACCCCTCACGCCCATGGACGGCGGTGCCACCGGGTCCACCGCAGTGGAGGCTTGGAGGACCTGCACCTCCCGGCTGCGGAGGGAGCCCGGCCTCCCCAGGGCCGGGCGTCTGACTCCCTTCCCGTTTGTATCCGACCTCACCCTCTACGTGTTCGACGGCGGAAAGGTTTTTATAATTTTAAATTATTACTGCTTTGAAATAAATGGACGTTTGAGCTCAAAAAAAAAAATTCAGGTAATTCTCTGAATCCTTTAGGAGCCCCTCACATAATGACACATAGTGTGTGCTCAACATATGCTTGTGGGATAAAGAGGGGGCCCAAGACTCATCCCTTAGCTGGGAGTACAGCCTGAGTGGGGCCCACACCTTCTTAACTCTTGGGGAAGTGCCCTGAGGGTGGGAAGCTCCGCAGCCCAGGGACAGCTGAGTGCGTTGGAGTGCCGGGACGCCTCGCCTCGTCTGTGCCTCTGTGCAGGTTCCTTCATCCCAAGGTAGGCGTCCCTGTCACAAACAACATGCCTTCTGACCCTCATGGTGGCCACATCAAGGACTCACTCCAGGAGCTCTGAGCTTTGCGGGAGGCACATACCATATGAGTATGCGGAGGCCAGATGCCAGGAGGGGAGGGGAGGAACAACTCCTCAGAAACACACGGAACTTTAATCTCTTGGAAACTCAGGCCAGGGTGATCATGAAAAGGAAGGGTGAAGTAAATGATGCTGTCTCAATCGGAAATACTAAAAAATGTCTCTCAGTGGGATGACTGCCCTTAAATAAACAGGTGCTACAAGCTGGTTAAGGAGCTAATTCAGAGGATGGTCCCAGCGCCTGCATTTACAAGAACATTGCAGGCTAGGACATTTCCAGCTGGGCCCAGGAACAGCTCCTCAAGTGTTATTAAATGTGTAATTCCTCCAGCATCAAGCAGACAGTGAACGCAGGCCCTGAGATGGCCTTAGAGCAGGTGTAATGGAGGAGCACTGCAGCATCTGTGCTATCGATGAGCTCTCCCATATTGGGCTCCAGAGATAAACAGACCCCTGGAGACAAATGTGACCAAGAGGCAGTTTCAAACCAAATTACGATGATTAACTGCAAATTCCATGAGAATTCAGCAGCAAAGTGCAGTTCTGAAGGGTCATCTACCTTCATGTAAAGAAAAAAAATTAAAGCAGAAATAGCCACTCCAAAGACTAAATATAAAGACATTCTCTATTTCCAGGTACTAAAAGCTACTAAAAATCCTGATGAGTACAAGAATCACAATTGGCTGAAGGTGTTCTGTAGCACTGGTAGCCCCGGGGAGAAGGCCTGGGTGGCCGATTGCCACCCCTCATCTCTTAGGGGAAATCTTTTCTGTCCCTCCCCTTCATTGGGCTTCGCGTCATGGTAGTCTCTCCATTTTATGCATCCAGAACCTTTGCACATGGTCCTTAATGGCCAGGTACCAAGAGCAGTGCCAGTGAATTTCTAAACATGTGATACAGATGACAAAGGTATTGAAGTAGGAGAGAAGCAAGGAAGGTTCTGAAATAACTTCCCCAGAAAAGCCCTCTTGTTTATGTAGCTTGGCTTTTCAATTAAATTTGACAAAGGGCAAAGTAGAAATGACCAAAAGGTACAGTTTCCTGAGCCACAAGACCAGGCTTTCCAATCAGCAACAAAAGGCTTTAGTGTAGCAGAGGCGGGCTGGGTAGAAATGAGGTTTTACCGCTACTCCCTTCACTCTAAAATTTCCAAAACTGCTTTATACACCGTAGTTCTGATCTCTGTAGCCACACTGCAGGCGGTGTTATTACCACAACTTTACGGAGAGGCAGATGATGGCCGCGGGAAGGAAAAATAGCTGTGGCTTAAGAAACTGAGGGCAACAGGACCTAAATTCAGTTTTTTAAACTCTCAAATCCAGGCTTTTGGCTGGTCTTTTAAAGTCACTGTTTATCCAAAGTTAGTTCAATGGGTAGAAGGATAAATCTTTTGTTGAAATATAGAATATTTTGGCCATCATTCCAGAGCAGACAAGCAATAGGACATTGACTGGACACAGCAGGGCACTGGGTCCAAAAAGGGCCAAGGTTGAACTGAGGTCAAGGTCAGACTTGGATGCACTGAGGAGGATGGAGGCTGTTCCCAGCATCAAGATGAGCATTAAAATCGGGAACATGCAAGGGTGTATTGATTGCAGCCTCCCAGTCAGTACTGCTAGACCAGGAAAATGAGCGAACTGCAGGGCTGGGAGAGAGTCCACATGACTGTCTGTATAGACATGCCCCGGGAGCCTACAGGCCACCTCTCAGAACCAGGAGACCAACAAGGCTGCTCCACAAGATGACTCCAGACACCAACCCCAACCCAACCCAACGTAATGAAAGACAGCCTTCTCCCTAGAGGCACACAGACTATGACACCTTCTTTGGGGATGCCCCCGTGACACTCACAGTCTCATGCAGTCGTTACCCATTTTTAGCCCCCTCACAGCAAAGCTCCAGCCGCCACGGCATGGGGAAGTGGCCTCAGCAGCCGCGCAGAGCCCAGATAAGAGAGGAGGGCCCAGGTCCGTGGGGACCCAGGTCAGAGGCTCACTGAGTGGGCAGGCATGGCTCTTAGGGGCCCGGAGCAAAGAGGGTCACGTGAGTGGGTTCGGGCAGCAGTGTGCAGGACTGATGCACGAAGGCGGTAGGGACAGGACCAGGTGGCCGGATCTGCCTGACGCATTTGTCACCTCCAGGCCCACCGGTGCTAGGGAGTGGAAGCCCTGTGCGTGTGTGGGCTGAAAAGAGCCCCAGGTAGCGGGCGGCCTGCAGGGCTATCTCAATGGCGCAGGGGTCCTGGACAGGAAGGAGGGGCTGACACTCTGAGCTGAGGTCCCCCACTCTCTCCTTTTACCCCTTGCAGAGCAGAGAATGGTCTCCCCCTTTGCATGGTGATGCCCTTGCTTCCTGCCCTCCTTCTCTGTGGCTCTGCTGATCCCCCTTTCCTGTGGGTGGAAAGGGCTCCACTCAGCTCACAGCAAATTGTTACAGGTTTGCTATGGGCTCCTGGGCAGCTCCTTAAATGAGCATTTTCTTATCTGCAGATAATCTACAAAACCACACTTATAGCATGGAGTTGATGCAAGAACTAAGAGAATCTTCACACAAGAGCCCCTGCCACGGGGTGTCACCCATATACACACATGTGTGCACACGCACATGTACACAGCGAGCGGGTCAAAGTCCAATTAGATGTATGGCTGTTTCTCTGCTGATTCTTTTCTCCCAACTAGAGACCATTTAAGTCACCATTCCTTCAAAACAAGCAAGCAAACCCAACCACTGATGCCAACTCGTCTCCCCACTTACAAACCCCTCAAGCAAGCTGAGGGCCGCACCCTGTCCTTCCTCCCCAGAGCCCCCACTTCTGCCTCCCTCCCCACACACTTCTGAAGCCTGACTGCCAAGTGCGGCAGCCTCTTTGAGGGTCTCTGTCCCGCTCCCAGTGCTCTCCCTTGTTCCGGAGCCTCCTTCTTCATGTTCTGTTATCAGACTTCCCAGCCCTCCCCTCTCTGACAACCTCCTTCCACCCTCCCTTCTCTGTCCCCCGAAGAGCAGACCCCGAAGCTCAGCCCTCAGCCCGCTGGGCCTTCATGTCACATTTCCCCTCGAGGACTTGCCTGCCATTGTCATCGGGTAGATGAGGGCCCTAGTCTCCACCTCCCAGGCCACGAGGCCCCATCACCAGCGGTCCCCTGAGCACTCCCCTCACCACGCCTCCCCGCTCGGCGCCGGCCCACGCCCCACACAGGTTCAAACTCGAGAACCGTTTGTTCTCCACACCTGCCTGGCCCTCCTGTTAGCTGTGCGTCCCCTACCCTGGCCCTTCCTGTCCAGCAGCCCCCACCTTCTGGCCACCCTCACCCCTCCCTCTGGGCATGAATTCCTGCAGCAGAGGCCTCGGTGGCCCCCTGCCACCTGGGTTAACGTTATAATCTCCTTTACACTGAGGCACACAAATGCAGCCCTGCCCACAAGATTTCTCGACTTTTTGAAGAGTCACCCTCTTGCCAGGCATGTGTGCGGATTCGGCCTCATAGCAGAGGGTTTTGTCCCCAGTGGACAGTGTCGAGGGCAGGGACGGCTGAGCTCTGCGACACCTATGGCCTTCAGCACAGTTCTGAGTACAGGGCCTTGCCTAGGACTTTGAGCAGTGGCCATGTGACTGCAGACCCACAGGCACGAGGACAGGGGTGGGGAGGTGCCTACTGGGAGCAGAGCTGGAGACGTGGGCTGGGCTGGGCTGTCATGGCTGAGAAGTGACCGCTAGGGCCGCGGCCTGAGCCTTACAGGTGACAGCCTGGGCCTCCAGGGGACTGTTCCCAGGGTCAGGGTTGGGGAGGAAAAACACTGGCTGGAGACAGGAGACTGATGGGGTGAGGTAGGGCCGAGCGTCAAGAAGGAAGCGGGCAGGGTCATTCGCCGGCTGGAGGGGTGGTTGTGGGTGAGGAGGGGGCAGCGCACAAGAGACAACGGGTGAGTCGAGGGCCAGCGTGACAGACCAGAACTGGGCCCAGGAGAAGCACAGCCTTTCCTGGGAGGGAGGGAGGCCATGGAGGGCGTGAGGCCGGGAGGAGGGAGAATGGACGGTGGGGCCGGGCCCCCCGCCCTACTCTCAGCAGCTCTCCTGTGGTGGTGGGGGACAGACATTACTCACACTGTCCACGGCGAGGATCTTGGCCCAGATGAAGACAAGGAGAGGCCGCAGCTCCCTGGCTGAGCTCTGGAGCAGCTTCAGCACGTAGGGGAAAATACCCACAGACAAGGCCTGCGAGAGAGAGCACGTCAGCCCCGCGCCGGAGGGAGCAGAGTGCATGGCGTCCTCAGCACTAATGGAGCTGCATGGGGAAGGGTCGTGCCTCCCTCACCTCCAGTCCTTCTCCTGGAAGCGACCCAGGCCTGCCTACTTGGGCTGCATGAGCCCACGCAGCTAAGAGACACGCCAGGCCTCCACCTGAGTCTACCTGTGGTGAGCTACATACGGCCTCCCTGCTGGCACCTGGGAGTATAAGAGGGCTAGCAAGGACTGCTCGTGCATTCTTCCTAATTTTTAGGTTTTCCCTCTTCTCCTTCATGTTGAACTATCAATTATGACTCTTGGTTGACAATATACAATGAAAAAACTTAAATATACATCAATGGAGATAAAATAATATGCTGAACTCCCATGTGCCGATCACTTGGCTTCAACGCCATCAACCGAAAGGGCGTGGCATCCTGGCTGGCCCTACCCACCGTCCTTTCCTGAATGTTCTGAAGCACGTCTTAGGTATCACATTGTGTCATCTGTAAACACTTAAGTGTTTATCTCTAAAAAATAAGGTCTCTTTTATGAAAACATGACCACATACCACTACCACACCTAAAAAAATGAACAATTACAATTATTGGTTTTTTTTGGCTGCGCTGCACCGCATGTGGGATCTTAGTCCCCTAACCAGGGATCAAACCCGCGCCCCCTGTACTGGAAGCAAAGAGTCTTAACCACTGGACTGCCAGGGAAGTCTCAACAATTATTCTTTAATAACATAAAATATCCAGTTCATGTAAAATTTCTAATTGTTTCATGAATATTAATTTTTCAAATTTTAACTTTCAAACTTTCATTTACAAATAGAGCCCTATAAGGTCCAGACCCTGCACCTGGTGGTGGATCTCCTGAATCCCCTTTTATCTCTAGGTTCCTCCTGATCTCTTTCCCTGGTGATTTATGTGTTGAAAAAATGGATCACTTTTGACTCTATTTTTGTCAGTGTTTTGAATGGCTGTTTCCACTCTCCTGTGAATAGAATGATAGAAAAGTGTTTCAGAGTTGTGCCTAAAACCACAGTGAAAGGACGGCGAGTGAGGCTTCGCAGGCTTCTCCCAGGAGAACACACGCCACGTGTGGCCGGGGACTCAGCCCAGAGACTGCCAGCTTCCTGGCCTGGCAGGGGTGAGCCCCTCCCTAGAGTGTCCCTAAAGGACACTTTCTGTCCTGCAAAGGTGAAGCCTAACAGCGGATGGGAAAGGGCCCCTCAACAATGTGACAATGAAGGTGCAAAAAGCGAGGTCCACGGGAGCCTTGCGGGCTTAATGGCCACCCCCACAGTCATCCTTGGCCGCATGGCCAAGGTCCCTTGATTTGTCAGACGGTGACGTGGAGTCTCGTGCCCCCCACTGCGGACACAGGAAGCACGCACCAGGCTCACCGCCCAGGGACCCAGGTCCAGAAATCTTCCCAGCAGGTCCAGGGCTCTCAGCCGGTGCACTTGGCTCAGCAGCACCTGGAAGGGAGAAGAGGCGGTGTCACCGCAACACCCCCTGCCCCGCAACACGGAGCCAGGATGAGCATCCCCAGGAGCTGTTCTCCCAGGTCAGCAGGTGCCCCTTTCTCTATGGCTCATGCTTTACACAGGCTGGGAATGCTCCATTTCTTCATGAACAGGTAAACTATGTGTACGCTGTAGGAACTAATAGAACAGACACTTTATAACCTCATTTAAGAAAATATCCACTGATGACACTGGTCTATCCACTTCCAGACACTGTTCTCTATGTACAACGTCCCCTGTTTGTTCTAAATTCGATAAGATACTATTGTGTTTCTCATCTCCTTTCTGACTAAATGATACACCCTCACTCTCACTCCACATAGCTAGATACGTCTGACCATTATGGCTGCCAACGGCAGCACTGAACTTTTCTGTAAATGTGCATAATTCATTTAAACAATCTCCCCATTGCTAGATACTTAAATTATTATCAAATTTTTGCTATTGTAAACAATGCTGTGATAAAAATTCTACCAGGTAGATCTCTGCACATTTACGTTTTTTTCCCCTTCCCCTAGGATAAACTTGAGAAGTAAAATTACAGGGTCAGAGCATACACACTTATATCACCAGATTGCCCTCCAGCTGAACCAACTTGCCCACCAAGCCTTGGCTGAATACCGGGCACCAGGACATGTTTGCTCTGGTGCTCACGGGCTACTTGGCCTTGGGAAAATAACTTCTCTGAACCTTAATTTCCTAATTCATAACACAAGACCCACCCACAAGAGTTCTAATATCAAATTAAAAGCTACCAGCAAAATATTAGCCCACGTTACACTATTATTTCCCAACATGATAGGTAATAATAAAATGTTCTTTTAATCTGAATTTCTTTGATTACAAGTGAGGTTAAATATTTTTTCATAGGTTAATAGGCTATTTCTCTAGTAAACTGGCCATGCATGTCCTTATTTTCCTACTTAAATGTCTGGCTTTTTCTTTTTGATATGAAAGGATTCTTTGTAAATTAAAAACAGCGACCTCTGCCACGTATTTTTCTCTTTCTTCCTGTGTTATATCAAAGCTTTAAACTTTAATGGAGTCATTTATATTGAGTTTTCCCTCACGATGTTTACCCAGAGGTCACATGAACAGAGCACTTACTGTGTGCGGGTGCGGTGCTGGGTGCAACTGGGAACAGCAGGGCCCCTCCCATCACCACCTGGCCCAGACACAGACATTCCGCAGCCACACTGCAATAACCATCGAACAGACAACTGGGGGCCACTCCCTACTCTGGGGGTCTGAAAGCTCTCCCTCCCAGTGGGTGACGTGTGGGGTACCTAGGTTCCAGGCAGAGGGGCTGGGAAAATGTGGGCCTTCCCCAAGGAAGGGCAGGTGGCCAGTCTAATGGGGGAGGCTCCAGGACCAGCCAGACCTGCAGACCAAGCTAAGGGCTTCGGCTTTTCCTAAGAAGAGCAGCAGAGGGACCCGTCCAATGTGCTTGCTGCAGGCAATAGGCTGGCAGGAAGATGGATGGAGGGGTGGGATGGGTGGACTTGACCGTGGCCATGACCGATGGGGAGAAACAGACTCCAAGACAGCTGGCGGGCATGACCGACAAAGCCTGCTGGAGGAGGGGGAATAGGGGTCAGGGAAAGGAGCCGCTGGAAGAGAAGATTTGGAATGAGGCAAGAGGAAAGAACAGATGGACGGGCCAGCCAGCCTGGGGTGGTCTGCAAGGGAGAAGCTGGGTAGAGAGACCAGCGAGGGAGGTGGGAGAGAAGGTGGGGAGGTTTTAACTGTGTACCTGCTCCCGGGAGGTGAGGATCAGAAGAGGACCCTCTGGCTGCAGGGATGTGGACCATGGTGTCGGGACTGAACAGGGGTGAGGAAATGGCGCAGCCAGAGCAGTGGTTCAAGGGGCTACCCTCTGAGGGGTGAATACGGGCTGGCGGGAGGAGGGTGGGGAGCAGGGAGGGTCAGCAGGTGGGGGACAGAGGAGGTGGCAGGAGATGCTGGAGGGAGTGGAAAGTGGGGAGGGGGTCCCGGCAGCACGAGGCTCCTGAGGAGGGGTTCCCGGGTGGAGGGGGGAGGCTGGGGAGCTTCCCCAGGTGGACGCGCGGCCCATGGCTGCAGAGGAGGCAAAAGCGTGTGTTCCCAGCCTGCGGGCAGCCCAGGGGTCAGGGAAGCGGAGGTGGCTGGGTTCAGCTGCTGGAATGTCATTTCCCACTGGTTTGGAGCCTGTTTCCACATTGCTATTTCGAGACAGATGATCGAGTGGTTCATTTTATGTTTGGAGAAGTTGAGGTTCTCCAAACAAGAAGCTGGGAGAGGTTATGTGGGGCTGCTCACAGGGGCCTATCTGAACGGGGCCTGATTCCTTTCCCATGTTTAACTCATGGGTTATCTCGTGCCACTGCAGCGGAAAGACAGATCTGGAGGGCAAGGTTAGACGGCTGAAAGGCATGGGCTTTGGAGTCAAGCTGACCTGACTATCTCACTTCCTCACAGTGTGGCTTAAATCACAACCTCTGGACACTTCAGTTTCCTCATCAAGAAGAGGAGAGATAACATGTGACTTGGGCTTATTTTCAGAATCAAATGAGATGCAGCCTGTCTGGTACAACGCGGTCTGGTATGAGGGGTGTGATGAATGTTAGTCTCGGTGTCAGCATCCAGCTACAGGATGTCTCCATCTCTCAGAAGCGATTTGATTGACTATTTATTTATTTATTGCCGTGCTGCGCGGCTTGTGAGATCTTAGTTCCACCACCAGGGATTGAACCTGGGCCCTGACAGTGAAAGCGCCAAGTCCTAACCACTGGACCACCAAGGAATTCCCTATTTTTTAAACATCTTTATTGGAGTATAATTGCTGTACAATGGTGTGTTAGTTTCTGCTTTATAACAAAGTGAATCAGTTATACAGATACATAGGTTCCCATATCTCTTCCCTCTTGCGTCTCCCTCCCTCCCACCCTCCCTATCCCACCCCTCTAGGTGGTCACAAGCCACCAAGCTGATCTCCCTGTGCTATGCGGCTGCTTCCCACTAGCTATGGATTTTACGTTTGGTAGTGTATATATGTCCATGCCACTGTCTCACTTTGTCACAGCTTCCCTTTCCCCCTCCCCATATCCTCAAGTCCATTCTCTAGTAGGTCTGTGTCTTTATTCCCGTCTTACCCCTAGGTTCTTCATGACCTTTTTTTTTTTTTTCCCCTTAGATTCCATATATATGTGTTTGCATATGGTATTTGTTTTTCCCTATTTGTTTTTAAAGAAAACGGAACTGCCGGAGGTTCAAGTCTCTAGAAATCCAGGGCGAGCAGAACCTTCCATTTACTAGGTTTGTGAAAGCAGGTGTAATTCCTCAAAAATCAAAGACATCAAACACATCTAACACTTGTAAAGATTCTATTTACTGATTCCCTTTGTTATTTAAAACACTGTCAACGTGAATAAAGCTCTGTGTTTTCAAGTAAATAGCAGAGCACTTTGCAGTGGAAGAAATGGCAACTTGGGCCAAGAAACCTAACCACGCGTAGCTTGCATTGTTTCTCTTGTGCACTGACCAGCAGTAAGAGGTCTCCATTACAACGTTATTTACAGATGGCAAAAGTAAAAGGGAAACCATCACCATCACTACTGCAATGCGATCTTTCCTGACTCTTGTCCGTGTTGATGAAACACACATTAAAGCATCAACAGACAGCCCACTTGTCTCAGAGACTCAAGACCCTCAGCAATGCAGGGTTTTGTGCTGTGGGTATTGATGTTTCATTGGAAAATAAACAGCATCAATAACAAGTCCTAGGGAAAATGTCAAGTATTGGTTTTTCTAAACGTTACTGCTTCCTGTGATTCCTTCTGTTGATTTACATTTTAAAAATATTGAGGCCCAACATAAATTAAAATTACTTTTTTAAAAAAGGACTGGCTTTTGTTTGTTTGTATTTGTACTTAAAAAAAAATTCCTGTTTCAGTGTGCCTCAGGCCCCGGGGAAATTACAGAGATAAACGTTGGTGAACTAAATGAGTTACTGGGATTTCTTTCTGTCTGTGGCAACCCAAACTGAAGATTAATAATGGAGATACAAATACCCAAACTAAAACAGAGCTGCTAGGGCAACAACCTTTCATTTGCCTTGTGCACAAAAACGCACTCAGGCTTCTGCGCTGAGACTGCTGGATAGAGCCGCTCCTTAAAAACCAGATTCTCAAGCTCCAGTCCTGGCCTGGTGGACCCAGGAATCTGATGATCAGAGATTCTGGAGCCACCGATGAATATAATATGTGTAATAATAACATCCCAGTTATTATCCTGATGTCATCTAATAATAATCCTGTACTTTCAGACCAAAAATTCTATTTGTAAATAAAATGATGGCATGAAAGCAAACAGCGTTTCCTAATGAAATGCCCACACTGACTTGTAGTATCTGTATAAAGGTACTAACACGGAATCCTGTAAAATTTCTCTCTTCCCTCTCTTTTTCCACAACATTGATTCCTCCTTCTCTGCCTGGGGCTTCTTTTGCACATGGGCCACTGAGGGAGTGCAGACAGTAATGCTGAGTCCAGGCAGGGCCACCAGACCAGGAGACCACGGGGCCAGGCCTTGCAGTGTGGCAGGGCTCAAGAATCTTCCTTCCCGTCCTTTCTGTTGATTTGTATTTTTAAAAGGTGAAAAAGGACATCAGGACTGGTCAGGAAAAGCGTACGTTCATGCTTACATCTACACGAGAGGCTGCAAATCAGCCCGAGGAGACAGTTCATTTTACCCCGATGATCCTCAGTTAATGCCTCTGAGTTTTCGGAGGGAGAAAACGCTCTCTGGCAGTGGAAAAAGTAGCAGGGATTGGAAAAGCTGTGACATCTCTGTATTAAAATTCTTTTTCCCTTCAGCAACACTTCCTGACTCGCCAAGGCACTGGGGATAATTTATGGATAATGGGGCCCAGGTTCTGGTAAAATAACTGAATTAATGAGAAAGAAGCCAACACCACAGGCTACCCCAAATGAAGCAAGCTCTCCTTTGCATTGTGTTGGGTTTTCTTGTTAAGTACAGGTTCCTGCACTGATCCAGGTGGGACACAGCCCAGACAGATCCCCCATCAGAATGATGAGGAACCTATGGTTTCGTTTGTCTGAAAGATCGCACAGAAGATGCCCCTTTCTTTTCTTTCAGAGTCATTCCCTCATTTTGGCATCAGGAAGTTGGGTCTTCTCTTTCCCTGAGGGCGTGTGGGTTGTAAATGGGACATTAAAGAAAAAGTCAATAGGAGGCCATTTACAACAGGATTGTTTGCCAGGCAGGATTCAGTGCTGGGCATTGTGCCCCTGCTTGGAAAGGACCAATTTTATCTATCACATTATTGAAATAATAGGAAGGTCAGTGGAGGCTGGCCACAGTCTCCTCTCATGAAAATTCGGATGACCCTAGGAGCTGGGGAGCACAGCAACCAACCGGTCACTGCTGTCCCATAGCCCTGTCAGCCTTCCACTCGCTGCATGAGAACTCGTGGGCTCCTGCCAAATGGCGAGTTTTCTTTGTTGTGTTGTTATCGTTGCTTTTCATTTTGTTTTGTTTTGAAAATTTGTTTATTGCTCACCTTGCAAACTCAAGATAGTCAAACTAATCTAGAAACACACATGAGGAATACTAATAATTTCTGCATTCTTTTCACAATGTCAGAAAATAAGCAGTCATAAGACAGAAAAAGCACCAAAATATCTCCAGGGAAGGATCCTGACCAACACCCTGTGCCCATGTAATTATCAAGCCACGAGGACAAGGCTGTGTGGTGGCATTTCCACAACTGCACAAACTGCTCTCACTGCTCTGCTGCCTGGGTCCCGGCACACAGTCCTGAGCCAGATGAGACCTCAGTTCTGTCGTAGGCACCTTCCCAGCCCACCATGCGGTCAGCACAGAGCGGGAGAGCAGACCATGCAGGGAGGGGGCCCGCCACGCTCCAGGTGGGACAGGGATCAGCCATTCACCTATTTTTCAAACTGTCCTTGGCGGCGGGAGCCGCTCAGAGAGCGCGTTGGGCCCAGTGAAGATGAATGGTACTTCTGCGAGACGTGGTCAGCAGCCTGGTGAGAAAGTGGGGCCCTCCTGGGGGGAGGCAAGGCCTCGTCCTCGGGCAGGTGAGGCAAAGCAACCTAATCAGCTTTCTGAGGGGAAGGTGATGGTCTTCCCAGCCAGCTCTCAGAATTTAAGACCCCACTTCCTAACTGGACACGGACGTAAATGCCCACCCCTCCTGCTGCGGGCACGGCCCCTCCCACAACCGTCCACAGTTCTCACCCAAGACCAACTGCCTCATCCCCACTGCACACAATCTCTTCCAGGGCCTAAAGTGAATTATTAGGCCTTGTATCTACACTGACAGTGGTTTTAAATCTCATTTGACACTGTCTCAGAGCAAAACAGCTTTGCTTATGTCATGACCTGGTCCCTACACCTGCCCCATAAATATACATTAACTGAAACAAAAGTTCTGTGAAAACTTCCTAAACTTCCTGCCTGTGACGAAGTTTGGTATTTTGCCATCTCATTACCCAAAACTTAGCTGGGTGAGACCCACAGAACTGATCTCCCAAACCACTCGTGGGGCACCAGGTGCCGCGTGAACACTGACACAGGCCACATGGGTGACTGCGCTTGACGGCACAGCCAGAGAGTGCAACAGCCCACAGCTACCGCGGGGCACAGCCCCCTGGAAGTGAGCAACCCACAGGTGCCGGAAGCGGTGCCACGACCTGCGTGTGTAATTTGCTCAGGCTCTCCCATTTTCTCTGCAGTTGATTTGCATCTCATGTCCTTCCAAAGAGAAGGGGCACTGATGCCAGAGCCGTGCTGGAACGGAGCTTGCTGGCAGCAGCACTGGGGGGAGAGGGGAGGGCAGCTGACGACAGCCCAGATCAGTGTTTAACTGGGGGGGGAGAGGCTTCAGTGACTTTGCCAGGCGAGCCCGGGAGACAAGGAGGCATTAACTCCAAAGCAGGAAGGCTGTCACACACCAGCACACTCAGCCCCAATAAACTAGTCCCCTCCCAGGCGGCTGCGGGGTTTTCTAGCTCCCTCATCAATCTGGCTCACCTGGAGACACTCACCTGTAAGACAATGGGAAGCTGCTCAGGTGGGTTCCTGTTCTCCACGCCCATCGTGAGCCACACCTGGAAGGCGGTCAGCTGCTCAGCAAAGAAGGGGCTGTGCTGTGGGACGAGCAGAGGGTTAGTCAGGGGCTCTCCTTCTTCACCCGGCTCTGCCTTTACACGCCGCCCCCACCATCGATTCAGCCGTGTGTCTTTGTGAGGCCCTGACTCCACTCAGCCACCACCATCCAGGCGAGGGGACACAGGGCCGGGCCATAGCAGAGGAGGTGGTGAGACATGGTCAGACCAGGACGTTTCATATGGCAGAGCCAGAGGCTGCAAGGACAGACTGGGTGTGGGTAAGAGAGGGTTGCAGTAAGGTTAATGCCGGGGCTTGGGCCTAAACACCCGGAAGCGGGGTCCCAAGACCTGAGGTGGGAAGACTGAAAGAGGAGCACGTTTGGGAGGAGCACGTGGGGAACTCAGCTTGGACACACTGAGTTTAAGGTGCCTACTGGACACCCGACCGAGACATCAGGGGGACGATGGCCCACGTGAGCCCGCAGTCCAGGAGATGGGTCTGGGCTGGAGAGACAGATCTAGTTTAAAGTTAAGTGAGAAACGGAGGGGACCCCGGGCTGAGCCCTGGAGCCCCCCAAGAGTGAGAGGCCAAGGAGGTGGAGACACAAGGGCAAGGCCAGCAGAGGGGGATCAGGAGTGGGTGGTGGCCAGGTTGCCAGGGAGGAGTGTTTTAGGGGGAGGACATGGTCGGCACCTTCCATGACTGTACAGGGTCAGGCAGGACCAAGGTCCAGAGCTGATGGTGACAAGGAGGGCCCTGGAGACCATTAAGGATGTAACAGGAGGGCCCTGGTAGTGGGCAGAAGCACAACCGGACTGGGTTCAAACAGAAGAAAAGATGATTCAGAGGCTCAAGAATAGACAGTTCTTTGCAGGAATCTGGCTGCAAAGGGGAAGGAGAGACATGGGGAGGTGGGGGCGGGAAATCGGATGGGGTCACGTGACTAGGAATTTCTTTTTAAAGGTGGGAGAATAAGGGCGTATTTGTAAGAGGGGGAAACTGCTGATGAAGGAGGGAGGTGCTGGGCTAGGGCCTTGGCGAGTGGACGCCTGGCACACAGGTTGGGGGTAGCACTTTTGGGAGCGGGAGATGCAACACAGCCGGGCCAGGATGCAGGACAAAGGCCAATGTGGCAGGACTTACAGAGGATCCCTCTATTGCTCCTGTCTCTCAGCCAGGTGGGAAAGGGAGGTGCTGTGGATGGAGGGGAGAGCGAGCGGAGAGGCGACGGGAAGGAAGGAGATGTGTCCGGGCAGCCTGCCAGGCAGCGTTTAAGGCCCCTGGAGGGTAGTGACCGCAGCAGGTCACAGTGGGCTTCCCCAGCTTGGCAGTGGGGGTGCGGAGGGTGGCTTGTCCTCGCGCAGGCACTGCGGAGGGTATGCCTTTAGTGGAGATGATGAGGACGAGGGAAACTGCAGAAGTAGCGGCTCAGGTAGGAAGGGGCCCAGGCTGTCAGAAGGAGGTCCGGGAACTGAGAGACCAAGCAGTAGGACTGCTGGGTTTTCTGTCTTACATAGGCATTTCCACTTAATACGCAGCTCTGCTGTCCCTGAGCTCCAGACAAAAAGAATTCCAAATCTCTGCCTCCAGCCCACTCCTCTCTGTCCCACTCTGTCTCCCCAGGGGGAAAGCGGGTGTCTGTGTAAGGAAGGGTGGGTGGGAAGGCAGGGATGTGGGCTGCAACCCCAGGTTCCTGCACGTGTGGAAGTGTGTGCATAGAGGACTTCAAGCCGTGGGCACGGCTCCAGCAGAGCTGTGAGCCAGGCCAGGTGTGTTCCCACCGCACTCTCCACAGAGGGGCCTGGTGGTCAGAGCCGTGGTGCGTGTCCTTGTAAAGAAGTCAGTGTTGCATGAGAATTCGGCAGAGGACTTTCACACTTAGGAATGCGTGTTCTTGCAAAGTCAGTGTACGTGAAGTTAATCAAATTTGGAGGGCAACTTGGGGATTGGGATGGAGCCCCCAAAGTGATTTTCCTGTTTTTAAGTGTGAGTTATTCACAAATTGGTTTAAAAACAATAATCTTGTTAAATGCTCCCTCCCCAGCTGTACTGAGTGAGGGGGACCTTCAGTCTGGGAGGGGAAGTCGGGAAACTCAGATAATTCCACCTCCCTCCATTTCCTTCACTTAGTTTTGCCTTATGGATGCAAACACGCTGCTCATTGCTGAAGAAGCCGCTCAGTCCCGAATGACAAACATTCCTGATCTTTTCACCTAAAGCTGACAAAGAGGGAAAAGCCTTTGGCCATCGAAGTATGCTGTGAGGTTTGTCATGCTTCTTAAAGCCACGGGGAAGATGACAGATCAGATCAGCACCCCACCATAAGTGTGGTTCAGCATTTTAAGTAACACTTCACAGAACAGCTCAAGAGTTGCCCCGTGAGTGCCTGAGATTATTCACAGAGTTGATGTTTTGGGCCAAATCTTCATGATTACCTCCCGGAAATACTGTGTAGATTCTTGGGGGGGAAGAAGCAGAACCCAGGATGAGTGTTCTGGAGGAGAGCTCACAGATCGTGGGCAGAGGCTCTGAGTCATGTGGCCATGTGGCCTGGGCCTCCTGGGACGATTCTGATGCCAGGTGGTCAACCCTGTGGTTAGCCCATGTGTCAGATGGGCTGGGGGGTCTGAAAACAGGCGCCAAGCACGAAGGACTAAGAGCAGAAAGGCCAGCTCTGGGCACAAAGAGCCACGCCCAACCCTGGGGGCCAATCCACCTCGACTTGTGAGGTCACTGTGGGGAGGAAGGAGAGCTAGTTCATCTTAACACACTCCTACTCTTCTCACCTGCCATCCCCAGTCCAAACACACTTATGTTGGCTGTTTCACAGTAAGTGAAGATTTCTTAAACGGATACCAAAAGCCCTAACCATAAAAGAAAAAACATTGGTAAACTGGATATGGTAAAACAAGAAACTTTTGTTCATCAAGTAAAAACATTAAAAAAGTGAAAATCAAGTCTGCAGAATGAAGATATTCACAATGTGTGACAAAGGATTTGTATTCAGAATATAAATAGAACCACTACAAATCGATAGAAACAGATAACGCAAAAGAAAAATGATCACATGGCTTGAACAGGCAATTTATAAAAGAGGATATTCAAAAAGCCAATAAAAACACGAAACAGGGCTCAACTCTATTAACCATCAGGGAAATACAAGATAAATCTCAATGAAATACCTTTACGTAATGAACCAGAATAGCCAAAATGAAAAAAAAAAAGGTGGAAAACATCCAGTATTGATGAGGACATGGGACACCTAAAACTCTCATACAACGTGGGAGGGACTGGAAACTGACTCACAGCCACTTTGGAAAACTGTCCGGCAGTTTGTACTGAAATTGAAAATATGCACACCTGGTGACCAGGAATCCCACTCCTCGTGTGCACACCTGACATTAACGCACCAGAGCACGAGGAATTCGAGGTACCTAGCCACACCCACCCACTCGCCTCAAGCACAAAATTTAAGGGGGCACCAAAAAACATAGTAATTGAGATTAAAAAAACCTTAATGCAATATTTAAGAAAATAAAAATTAATATAAAAATCTATAATGAACAAAATATCAAAATTTCATAGAAAGGTCCAGCATGACTGATTTCTCCTTCTGTCTCAGGCTCCAGCGTCTCGGCTGGGCAGTGGCCAGCACAGTTCGTGAGGTCCATGGGATAGACCTTTGGGGTTTCCACACTGTGATAGGAGTGAGCTGCAAGTGAATGGAGCAAGCTTGGCATTGAGTGGAGGCAGCCAGACACAAGGATTCTATTTACCCAAGTACCAACCCCTCAGGGCAGCACACACCCTGGCGGAGGTGGTGGCCAGAGCGGGAGGGGCATCGGGGGACAGCTGATGTTCTAAGTGGGTGCTGGTTACGCGAGTGCGCTCAACTTGTAAATTCACCAAGCTGCACGTTACGATGCCTGCAATCTTCTATGTGTGTGTTATGCTTCCAAAAGAATGAAAACTAAATAAAACAGCTAGCGTGTGGCCTCTACCAGGTATCCCTCCCAGTGACAATTTGGTGAGATTATTCCCAGAGGCAGAATCCTGAATCTAGTAGATGAGAAATGAAGCTGAAGACGCTTGAAAGGAGGCCTGGCACTGGAGGGAGGGGTGAGGACAGAACCGTGGGGCTTTATCTGAGAGGTGTGCAGCTCCAACCCCTTGACGGTACAAAGGAAAACCAGGCACACAGCACAAAAAAGCATGAGTTGAACGAGGTTCGCGAACACATGTTTGTGGAGACAGGCCCTGTCCCTGTGGAGGTGGAGCATGTGAGGAGCTGGAGGCCAGGACTGTTCCCCACGGAGACTTGTCCCTGCCTCAGGGTTTAGGGTCTCCCAGGCAATGCCAAACATATAGGCGAGAGCAAAGTGAAGGCCCTGCCGGCGCCCACTTCAGGGTTCAAGATGCAAGGCTGGCTTCGACTCCCTTGTAAGTGCGTTAAAGGAAAGGTGGGTGGAAAGTGGCGAGCTGCTGGAGCAGGCACCGCAAGTGCTGGTGGAGAACCCAGCAGTGGGCACACGGGTGATCGATGCAGAGTTCTTCCAACTTTGCTGTAGGTTTGAAAATGTTCATAATAAAATGGGAAAAAAATTCAAGCAATGAAGGAGGAAAGATAAGATAAAACAGAGAGGGAGGGTCTCATAGCCCAGCTACCCCAGTCTCTGGGGGAATCGAAATCACCTGAGTTAACACACATGCATACAACCCTCCCCCTCCGTCACAGACATGCATGCACGTACACACATGTACACGGACACACCCCCCACAGACAACACACACGCTCATACCCCATAGATATATACGCACATACACCCCCCACAGAAATACATATGTGTACACACACACACACACACACACACGCACCCAGGCCCCTGACTCAGTAAGGTTGAAAGCTTCCCTTTCAATCTTACTGATGTGATGTGCACTGAAAGTTAAAAACCTCTGCAGTGAGACGTGGGTGCCTCTGGCTGCAGTCAGGGCTTTGTGAATACACCAAGGGCCAGGAACCCCTGTGTCCAGCATGTACCACGTACCAGGCTCTGTCCTCCAGTCCTCATGTGCTCCTTGAATTGGATACAACTATAGTTCCCGTTTTAAAACAAGGAAACTGAGGCACCGGGGGGCTAAGCTGCCCACTGTGGTCTCTCCAATGGCGCCTGGAGACGACGGTGTGGGGAGAAAAGGCCAGTGACTCCGATCTCCAAGCCCCACCCTCCAACCTGTCCCCTCAGTGGACAGCTTGGAGCCACCTGCTTCCTCCCGGTTCCCCCCACCACTCCCCCAGTCCTGAGCACCTGCCCGGTCCCTTGGAGGGTCAGATGGGGGATCTAATTGTGCTCTAACTTGATGGGTGGCTTTTCTCTTTTCTCAATGGTTACTTGAGGGAAGGGACTGGGTCTCACCCACGTGCACCCAGACGTGGTGTCTGACGCACAGCAAACGCTCATCAAATGAACAAATCTTGAATGAAAACAGGAGGGGCTGTATGTGCGGGGGATGCAACAGGGGGTTCTTGGTGAGCTGATGTAACGAACCCCGGCGGGGTTGGGGGAGAGTCGATTTGCCTGCCTCAGGAGCCACAAGTGAAACAACATTAACTCGAGGATGACCAGACCACCACCTAGGAAAGTACATGGGGACCAGACATCCCCTCGGGGCCAAGCCTCAGCCTTAGAGGCTTCACCTGGCCACTGGGCAGCAGGGCCGCAAGTCGAGAGCATCCGTTCGTGGTAAAAAGGCTGAGAACCTGGGATCAGGGAGTGCACGTCAAGAAAAGCAGACCTATGACAGCAACACTGTAGAGAAGATGTTTTTAAGAGCTGACCATTTCATAATCTAACTTTAACCCCTGGTTGGTGCAATCTTTTAAGCTTCTGGATAATGCATCTTCTCCCAGGTGGGTGAGGGCTGTCTCCGACACCCGACCAGAGGCTCTGCAGCCCAGGTGGCCAGAGAAGCAGCTGCCGCAGTGGACCACACAGGATGCCCTGGGAGGACTCACCCGAAATGCCGTGCCTTCTTCGATGATGGTTGGCAGCTGGGAGAGACAAATGTCGACAGCCAGGTCCCAGGCCTGCCTGGGGAGAACAGAGAGGAACCCAAAAAGCATTACTGACGGGCTCACCCAGAGGGACCCAACAGCAGAGCAGCCTGCGGGTGGCTGAGTCGGGGCAGAGCCGCTGGTGAAGGGCACAGGAGGTGAGGCGCTCTCAGCCAGCTAAAGGCATTTTGTTTATGACAGCTTTTCTCTTCAAATTGAAAGGAGAAAAAGCTCAGGAAAAATAAAGAGACCTGTCCACTTTCTAATGCAGTTTCTTCCCCCAACTTGAGCCCACCTAGTGTGGCAGCCTGCCCATGCTAATGGCAGCTGGGGCACTGGGTGACCGGACCATGGCAGCATCACACACAAACCTGCCATGAAAGGCCATGGTCAGGCCAAGGCGCTTCACCAGAGACGGGCCAGGTGGGGCTGGGAGAAAGGGTCCGCCTCGGCCCACCCACTGCCAGGCCCCTGCACCCCTCTGTGGGTGGTCGGCACCTGTGCCCAACACAAACCGCTTGGGACAAGACAGGTGGTGCTCTGTATGCCGGGGATGCAGCAGCCTCTTTGATGAGCAGTCCTGGCCACCTTCTCCAACTTCTTGTGGCGCCGGACCCAGCTCCGCACGCTTACAAGATGTGCAAGACGAGGTGGTGCCGACTGGGTCATGGTGTCACCTTCCCAGGGTCAGTTTCACCACCTGTGAGGCAGGCTAAAGATAGTGTCTCCCACACAGGGTCCCATGAAGGCCTCAGAGGGTGCTGACACGGAGGGACACACACAGAGGCCTGCTATTTCCTGGCAACGTTTCACACTGATTCTAAACTGGACACAAACGATCCTCTTTCTTTCTCTGTGGTCCCAGATCCAAGTGCGGATTCCCAAGGATATAACGATTTTCTCACTCTGACCCCCCCTTTCTTTTAGAAACGTGCTGCTCGTGGAAAGAAAGTGATGGTCAGAACAAGGGGTTTAGTTTCCGGTATTGCAATCTCTTCCCAGCGCAATTTCCTGACACACTCAAGGATTCCATGTTAGGTTTATTTAGACTAATAACTGCCTGTTTGTGTGCAAGAGGCACCTATTCATGGGTCTTAATAAAGGATCAAAACAAGAATGAAAAATGAAAACATGCAGAAAAACAGTAAAAATGTAAGAGGAACAAAAGAGTAGAGAACTCATTTTCATTTTTCAAATATGTGGAATATATTTCTTTTTTCCCAGACTGGCCCCTTCTGCACAAGCACGTCCTTCCCCCACCAATCTAATTAAGAGGCAATCAGGAGATAATCAAAAGTTCCTCAAAGTGCGGGCAATAAATAGCTCCCATATGCTCAGTAAGTGCCCAGACTGCAGGCAAAATGGTTATTCTGCAGCATTGAGGGAGACACTTACTCTCTGTTAAGACAGAAGTCAAGTCAGTTATTGCAATTAAGCTCTATAAAGATTCCTTGAACTTAATCAAATAAAAAGTTTTAACTTCAAGAGTTAGAAGAAAGTGTGCAACAGTTGGGGGGAGGTGAAGTGGGCAGAGGGGGTCCAGGGCAGCTGGTGGTCTTGCTACAGCTGCTACACAGTGGGCACCCCGAAACTGCACCTTCTGTAAAGCTGGCTTCTGTGCCCTCTTTCAGAACTATCTCCTCAAAATCACGAGGCAAGAAGAATTCTAACCCATTAAAGACGTCCCTACTGGGGTGTCCTAGACAGAGTATCAGAGGAACTAGGCTGCCCTAGCGAGACCTACTGGGTCGGCCTCAGTCCTTTCCAAGGAGTGAAACAAAACCTGACGCAGCTGCAGCGGGGCCTGGGCGCAAATCTTGAGTGTGGCCCGTTGGGCCTGCCGGCTCCCCAGGGCTGGCCCCCCACCTGGGTCCGATCACTCAGTGGGGTTGAGTCCCCACCAGCCGCACTCTTCTGTGCCAGAAAAGCAGCTCAGAGGAGACTGCTGGCTTGAAAGGAAGCCCCGGAGGAGGGATTCCCCTGTTGTCACCAGGAGCAAGGCAGGGCCATGACTGGAGGGGCACAGCTATCTAAGTGAGAGGGGACAAGGGACTCCGTTCAAGGCACCGAGGAGGACAGGAGGAAAGGAGAGGATGTGGGAGAACACCTAAGATCTACTGGACACCGAGTGGCCAAACAGACTGCCAGCCAGCAGTGAGGCTGCAGCAAGCCCCAGGCTGAGGCTGGCAGAGAGCAGCAGGCTGGCACTGGGCTAGCCGGCCTCCCTCTGGGGCCTGTGGTCGTTGATTCTCTACAAAAGGAAAGGGTCAGGTTGGGGACCTCAGAGTTCCCATCAAGCCCTAGATCACATGGCAGCCTTTTCAGCAGCACAACGGTACCCTCTGCTGAGCATTTACTCAAGTTGGTTAAAAGTGGCTACATTTTCTAGGGTAAAATCAAAACAAACTTGGAGTCTTAATTTGGGATTCTCACTAAGGGAAAGTGGGAAAGCAAGTCCTATAAAACCTTGAGCCGTGGCACCCAGGCGAGCATGGAACTTGGGAGGTGTCCGCGTTCACACTTCCCACAGCCCCTGTGACCAGCCGCACAGGCTGCGCCCCCAGGGAGGGAGGATCCCGGGCCTCCCCACCCCGAGGCGCAGACCAGCCGGGCTCTGAGCCGTGGGCTGCCGATGAATCACGGCCTGGAGAACGTGCCATCCAGGCAAGAGCTCGGGTTTTCAGGAAACGGGCCTAAGATGGCAGGCACCCAAGGAGTGGGCTGGGAGGACAGCCTTCCAAGAGCGCCCGGCTCCATCTGCACCGATCAGTCAGCCAGCCAGGCTCGCTCGATGGGAAGGAACGCACAGGTTATTACCATGGAGAAATGCAAGGTTTCAGGACCTGCTGAAATTGAAAGTGAAGGCAAACGGCTCCCTGGTGGCTTTGCATCAAAAATTAAACAGAAGCCGGGTGCTGAGCATTTCATCATTGGCACCCCTGCCTGAAGCAAAGTGTGAATGTGTATGACTTTGTGTTTTAACCTCAATTTTTGTTAGGCTTTGTTCCCTTCCTCCCCCTGCTGAAAATTCAACCTCTCCATCACCACCCAAGGAATATAGTAACTAGTTGGCAAATTATTTATTCCAAATGCTCTTTCCGACTACCTTGGCTGTGCACTCCCTGGGGACGTACAAACTTTCGTCTATTTACGAGGAGGGAGAAAGAGCTATGGGCATTGTTGTTGAGCGTTTCATCACCCGAAGGAGCTCTGCTGAAAGCCCACGGCAACGCTTCACTGGCAAGGAGCCCATGCGGCGCCTCAGACCTCAGGGGCAGCTGGCAAACCTGAGTGCAGGCGAGCATGGCCTTCCAGGTTTCCGGGCCTCACATTCTCCTGCCTTTGCATCTCAGCCCACTGCCTGTTCCCTCCACTCTCCCACCTCCCCTAAGGCCAGGACTTTGAGCAGGACACCTGCCACCCAGGACAGAGACCACATCCCCAGCCTCCCTAGACCAGGCACCACACACGGCTGCGGGGAAGAGCAGAGATCCGTGTCCCTCCCGTGAGCCACTCAGCTACACAGGAAAGAGGAACAAATCCCCATTTGTAAAGCCATTGGATCTGTTGTTACCAACTGATATTCCAACCACTACCTCTAACTACCCCCAGGGGAGGAGGGAAAACATGTGGCAGTCTTTCCATCTTAACCAAGTCAGTGGCCCTCAACGTGGCTGCATGCCCTATACAGCTGCCTGACCCAGTGTTTACACCAAGTATTTCTGGTCTCTGACTTGGCATGAGACAATTCTGCATGATGTCATAAAGAAATAAAGGTTGTCACTCACCCTGAGTGGTTTTCTCCTCCCTAGATCTACAACACGGTAGCACGGTCCAATCAGAGGGCCATGTTAAATGTGGCAGCTGGACACAATACCAGGACCCCACATGGTCCGACCCTGAGTCTGTGTCTGCAGTGACACGAGGAGGATTGGGTGTGCAAGGGCGTGACGCCCACCTGGAAACGCACAATGTGTCCAGGCTGGGTCGCCAGTGCTTGATACTCAATAAATACTCAGGTATAATTTCATACCTTTTTAGAACGGCTTTTTATGTTCTTTACAAGGCCTCCCAATGCCCTGTGCATAGTGAGTATGCAACTACTTGTTAAATTAAATTATCCCTGCAACTGTTGTTTCAGTAACAATCCCATTTGGTTTGCTGTACGTTTGCTGTACAGTAACAAATATGGGACGAGTCTAATGCATGTGAATGATTTCCAACTCAGGATTTTAATGAGCTCTTTCTACAACATTTAAAAAATACCAAATGAGATCAAGTGCAGGTACTAAACCTCAGGGAATTCTACTAGTTAACATTTTTTTTCATGCAAAGAAGCACACAATGATTCTTCTGTCTCCAGCTTTGCATTTTTGACAAGGGAGACTTCAACCTTAATAACTTAATTTAAAAAAATAGCTTTTAATGTTTCAAAGGCTTAAAACATCTACACGTAGATTTTTAATTACAAAAGTAATATCTACCAACTTTTTTTATTTATTTATTTTTTTGCGGTACGCAGGCCTCTCACTGTTGTGGTCTCTCCCATTGCAGAGCACAGGCTCCGGACGCGCAGGCTCAGCGGCTATGGCTCACGGGCCCAGCCACTCCGCGGCATGTGGGATCTTCCTGGACCAGGGCGCGAATCCCTGTCCCCTGCATCGGCAGGCGGACTCTCAACCACTGCGCCACCAGGGAAGCCCTCTACCAACTTTTAAAAGGGAGCATTCTCATTCCAATCCTCCTGTCCTGGTATTAGCACCATTAGCATCTTGTTATAATTTTATCCAGCCCTTTTCCCATGCATAATATAGAGGTAATTATACTGCTGATACAGTCTGGTGTTCTGTTTTTGTCATTTAACATATATTTTGTATAATAATAAATAATCTTCACAAAGTTTTAAGATGGCTTACATTTTTTCAAATATATGTATCTCAATTACATCCCCATTCTGTTAGGTACTGGGATTCTCCCCGGTTTCCCCTTTTATAGCTAATATTCTGACAAATGGCATTCTTTTTCAAAGTCTCTCTGACTGTCTCACCAGTCCCGTTCCTTGGTTCTTCCTCAGCAACCTGCTTAGTCCCTCTCCTGAGCTGGAATGGGTGGATGCAAAGTGGACAGGGCAGCAGGGGCTGGAGTGAAGCGGGAGATGTCAGGGTCCAACAATGCCGGCTGGGAATGTGCTGGTCCAGGCTGGGTCAGGGGGCAGGCCGCCTCCCTGTCCAGGGCTGTGATCCCCAGAGCCCTCCCTCACAGCATCCTAATGCTGACCCCCACCTCTGAGTCCGCTTCCCACAGAACCCAACGTGCAACAACCAGGATTCGTCTAAAAGGGAGCGGGGAGGGTATCAGGCCACAGACAGTGCGCTTTGCAGGATGGAGGACCATGCAGGCTGAGGGACTAGATTGTACTCAAGTCTTCAGGGTGCATATCAGCTGCAGAGGGGCCCTGGAATGCGCAGGGAGGTTGGAACCAGGGAAGTAGAAAGACCCCAAGGGTGCATGTATGACTGCTAGCAATTCCACGTGCCCCAGGATACCCGGGAGGCTTTCCACATGTTCATCTGGGCCTCTGTGGGTTGCTGTGTTAGCTCACGTTTCTCTGTACAACAAATAAATACAAATGAGGATTTGTTTTATGAGATTCATGGAGAGCTAAACTTGCAGGCAAGAGGGCCATATTCCTAGTTTTAGAGGAGGGCATGGAAAGGTATCAGTAACAGAGACGGGAGGGATTATGAGACACTGCTGTTAGACTTTGGACCTTATATTAAACAGCACTTATACAAATCCCAGAATTCAGAAATGTTCTAAGAGGCCAATACTAGAGAAGGATCTGTGGGATGATGAAGAGAGACAGGTGTGACTGTTCCGCACCAGCCATCTCTGCGTGCTTCCTCCCTGGGTCCCCTTCTCCTGCTGTCATCTTCCCTGTCTGTTCTGTCTGCTCTCTGCTCAGGCTGTGCTCCTTACTCTCTTCTCTGGGACAACACGTTGTTTTTTACTCTTTGCAGCTGAGCACATCTTAGAGGAGGCAGTTTTATATCCAGAGAAACATGCACAAGAAGGAAAACTGTCCCACAGACTTGTTGGTGGGGTGGGCAGATGGAGGGAAGGACATAGGCAGCTTCTCGCTAAAAGCTGGCGCCTCGCGTCCACCCTGTATTTCTTCCTCCTGGGGGGAACTGCTTGGCCAGTGGCCCCAGTCACCCAGGAGGCCATTCACACTGGGCAGCTGGTGTGATGCCCATTTCCTGTGGCTTAACTAGTTTTCCATCCATGACTAGTCGCAGCACTGACCCTGTTCAGCTCTTTTTTCTTTTTCTTTCCTTTTTAATAATAAATGTTTTATAAAAACCTGGTTCAGAAAAAATAGAATTTAAGGCATCACTTTACTTAAAGGATAAGGCTGTTTTGAGGATCTCCTTCTTCAGAAATGTGGGTTTTCTTTCTAATTATTTATCCTAAGCATTAGAGAGGCTTTTCAACCCCACCTCCCCAGTTCTAATCTTCATGGAGTGAAGGAAACTGCGTCTGCTGTCCTGCCAGTCTGTTCACACAGGATCTAAACTGCTGCACAGAGACTCTTCGTGCGGTCTACTCCTATTTCTCTGTTTCTCCAGTTTATTCCATAAGCTCTTCCGAAGGGTATGGATGAGGCATGTTTTAACTTGATTTCTGATTATAGTCTGGTGCTTGGCCAGCATAGTGCATCTTGATTTATCTCACAGATAAGAATGTTAACTCCTGATTTTCCTTGAGTGGGTGAGAGCAGGTGAGTTTACCACCTCCTTCTTAGTTCTCTGGGTTTACAGAGTCAGGGGAAACTGGTCATGCACATATTAAAAAAAAAAAAAAAATCACTATCCAAAATAAACCTGACCGTGAAAATACACCATAGAATGGTTTTTAGGGCTAAACCTAAGTGAATTACTCTTTTTAAATATTTTGTATTAGGATTTCTCTCTGGATATGACTAAGACACATTTTCCTTTGTTACCGCCCCATTTTAGTACTTCCCCAAATTCTGCTTGTGTCACAAAAGCAAGGAAACAGGAAGAAACCAAACGCCTTCAGATATAATGTCTAGATTCAAAACAGTTTCCATTATTACTGCTGTTATCATACTGTACTTACTACTAGCAGTAGTGTAAAGAGCAGTAATCCAGTTTTGTTTTTTTTTTTAATATTTATTTATCTATTTGGCCGTGCCGGGTCTTAGTTTGGAATCTTCGTTGCAGCATGTGGGATCTTTAGTTACGGCATGTGGGCTCTTAGTTGCAGCATGCGGGATCTAGTTCCCTGACCAGGGATTGAGCCCTGGCCCCCTGCATTGGAAGCACAGAGTCTTAACCACTGGACCACCAGGGAAGTCCCAGTAATCCAGTTTTGAAGGAAATTTATAATCAACATACAAGTATCATAAAGATCACACTCGTGCGTGTGTGTGTGTGACAGCATGTGTATATGTGTGAAATAAGCGTGCAAATTAACTGGTCATGAACCCAACACTTTTAATTCTCTGGAGCAATCTTGGATACACTTCATGAATTCAGCTGGCAGCTTCTTTCCTCAATACAAATCCCTACAGAGTCAGAAACTCACCCGCAGGCCCTCCGCCCCGAGCTATGAACTGCAGGGCCTCTGTAGGCACTGGTCCCGCTCAGCCCTGGATGACCCTTAGAGGCACCTGCACTTCTGCAGGGGACTTAGGCAGAGCTGAGGGTCGACCTTATTAACTCGTGTACACCACTCAGGCCTCCACGTTTGGAGCCACGTCTTCCTATTTTGTTCAAATAATTCCCTTACACTTGGACTATCGCAGAAACGGGAAAACCATGCTCCTTAGAGAATCTGATGCTGGTCTGAGAGAGACACTTACCACATGGCGTGCATGTACGTGGGGGGCAGGCGTGGACTGCTGACGGGGGTGCAGTTATACGACCTCATGATCCTTTCCGCCAATAAAAAATTTCGAAACAGACTAGCCACCAATAGGTCCTGTCTGAAGAGCTTTTGGAAGAGATCTGAGGGCATAGAAAAGATAAAAAGGTGACTCCACTGACTCACGTCCAGCATTTAAAGCCAAATATACAAATTTACTATCCTTCTACCAGAAGTTGCAACAAGCAGGTTGGAACTGACATGCACATTCCCCACTGGCAGCACCTACATGACACACGTAATGTGAACAAACAGCAGAACCCAACCAACTGGTCACAGAAAAACATAAACGTGTCTTATACTATAGTAGTAATTTGGGTTTTAAGAAATATGGATGGTGTGTGACTCTGAAGGCAGATGAGCCCTGAGTCTGCCCCAAAAACACTAAGGACCCAAGCAGATACCACTCTGAACTCGCCCTGCAGCACTGCTCTCGACCTGATGCGCGATTCACTTCATCCTCTCAGAACCTTTGCAGTCCCTTCCTTCTCCCGCCCACATCCTCAGGTTTCTTCACTGAGGGGAACTCAGTCCTCCCATTTGACTTCTCTCACACCCCCGCGCCAGAGTCCCCTGACTCCGGGGCAGCAGCCTTCCCGCCAGTCCACAGCTGGGCAGCCTCACCCCGAGGAAGCACGTTCCATGCAATGGTGTCCGTGATGGCCGTGAAGATCCAGTTCAGCTCGCCCAGGGGGGTCCTCCTGTCGTTCAGCCGCCCGGGAATCCTAGGAAACACAAAACAGTCATGGAGATGGAAACAGGTGACAGAGGCAGTAGGAGGTGGGAAGAGGAGGGGTGAGGGGACGACAACGCGTCAGAAGGGGCTTGGGGGGTGACTCGGCCATGCCAGGAGGACCTCCTTGCCTCGCTGTGATCTTTGAGACTCCTGTACGTCTAACCTCACATCTTAAAACTCAGCCTCCACTTCACTTTCTTCCCTTCCCCATCTGCACAGGAGCAGCGGGTGGGCCCCTCTGGCACCCCCGTGTGACAGTAGGCACAGAGCTCTGCCGACCAGGCAGGCCCCCGGGGCCCTGGAGCCCCCCACAGCCTTGCTCTCAGCCTCCAAGTGGACGGGCCCCACACCCTAATCAAGACACTCCTGTCGGGCAGGACACGGGTCACCTCCCAGATGCTGAGGGCAACGGGAAGACCTCTGTGGGCCCAGCTCTTCACCACACAATCATTCACCTGTTCAACATCAAAACAGACCTAGTCAGGCCTAGATTCCACCTCTTACATTCACACGTAGTCCTGGGCGCAGCATCGCTGGACTGAAAATGCCAGCGGTGAGGACGTGAGAGGTGGGCCAGCAGCATCACAGGCCTCCCAGTGGGGTGTGTGAGGGGAGCTGGGCTTGCTTCCCCGCCCCCTGTGGGGAAATTCGAGCACAGGAAGAAAAAACGCAACAGACAACTGGACGACACTCTTTTGAGTGGTGCTCCATTTGCGGCCACTCACATACAACGCCTTTGGGTGTATGAGCTGGCACAATCCTTCTGGAAAGGACAGACACATGAAGGACAGAAAACATCTGTATCCTTTCCTCAGTTAAGTCTGCTCCCAAGAATCAATCTTGAACCAGAAACGAAGAATGTGGAAACAAGGTATGTTTTGCAGTGTTTTATTTATAACAGTGTAAAGTCAGAAGCTACCTATGTGACCAATAATAGAGAAATGATTAATTATGGAACAACCACAATGAAATAACTACAAGCTATTAAACTGTTGTTTATGAATATTTTAATGATATGGGGAAAAGACTGCTTTGTAACATTAAGTAAAGAAGTGGGACAAATATCGTGCCGTCATAATTACACAGAACACGTACAAGGAGAGCCGATCAGGAGGAAAGCCCCGCAGTGAGGCAGTGGCGACACTCTCCTTGTCTTCACATCTGCACGCAGTCAGCACTGGATGCCACTCCTCTGCCCACTCACCTGCCTCTCGCCCTGACAGCTGGTGGTGACAGGACGGTGTTCTTGGAAGAAGGAGGGTCTGCTGAGGTCTATTTCCAAACCTGGACCAAGCGCATCATGGGTGTGTGCAGGGCCCCTTAAGTCAGGTGAAGCAACACAGCTCCAGCTGGCTCCTTGGGGTTTGACCCTTGGGAAAGGCCGCTGCGCCCTCAGCAGTGAGGAGCTGCCCTGCTGCCAGCACTGTGGCCGAGCCATCGGAGGGAACAGAGGCCACTCCTTGTCAGGTGGAGGTCAGTGTGCATTTAGGTGTGTTTTTAAAATCCTCATCTTGTGACAATCGCTGGCAGATAAATGCAAAACGAAGACTCCCACTATGATCTCCTGAAAATTCTACTGATGTCTTTCACTAAAGCTCATCATGAAACCACAAACCAAGCCATCTGCCCGACTGATTTCAGACAGACCTGGGAACCATTCAAAGTGATCAATCAACCAATCATTGCAAGACCCATCTGCATTCGGCAGCCTGGGATGACAAAGGTGGAAGTGAGTCCCACTTCCCTCCCTTTTCATGTCATGTAGAATTAAGTCACTTCAAAAAAAAATAAAGAAAGAAGTAAGTCACTTCAGAAACTACTTGTTTCCGTTTTCCTTTCTGTAGTTGATCCTAAGGACGTCAAAACCCAACCCGCTCTGGAAGCTGTCTGGGTCAGCGATGCAGGGCCACGAAGAAAGGCACAGCACAGAGTGTCAAGCCCAGGACACATTTCATTACACAAGTTTCTACCTACCCCTCCCCCTAATTTCATTAATAATCAAGGTGGTTCTTTTAAAATTTAAACCCACAGTGTTAATCAAGCACTAACTTTTATGTGAAAAGCACAAAAAGCTATAGTTTAGGAACAGATCATGGAACTGGGAGATGAGAAAAACGAACTCTAGTCCCAGCAGTGCATGTCTGGGTAACTTCTGGTGTCTTGTTTCTCTGCTCTGAGTCACCCAGGTTAACCTCATATGCAAAATGGAGATCAAAATAAAGTGGATAGCACTTCCAAAGGAGATGCAGCAGAGAGCCAGCAGACACTTCCTTGGAAAATGCATGCCACCTCCTCAAACTCCTCATCACCGCTGTCTGCCGTTGGATTTATTCTCACCTCCTCCGGCATCTGGGTTCACCTACAGCTTCCAGCACTGCCCACTGTGTGGAGCCTGACTGCAGCAATGGCGACTCTGCTTCTGGATCTTACAAGATGACCCAACCTGCCTTCACCCCTTGCTTGCTATTTTCACAGCTCAAATTTAACATGTCTAAAATCAAGCTCATCCTCATTACTGCCATCTTCTTCTCCCCTGTAGCATGTGTCCTCACTCCAAGAGTCCCCGTGGATTCTCTTCCATCAGAGCTCGAACCCTCAGAGACAGGGCCCACTCATCTCTTCCCCAAGTGTAGCTCGTGTTTCCTGCTTCTTGCAAGGCACCTCTTCCACTGCCTTTTGGTAACCACTTCCACTGCAAAGGTATCCTCAATGGCCTTCTTGATCCAATTCATACTAGGCAGGGTGACAGCCCCCGGTATACCTTTGTTCAAAAATCTACAGGGCTCTCTGCTTACTACTGCAGTGGTTTCAAATAATTCCCTCTATTTCAACAAAATCTCACTTGGAATAAAGGAAAGCAGAGTTCCTATGGCTGGAGGGGTGAGGGCTGGGAGCCACCAGCTTCCCAGTGGCCCATGCCTCCCCAGATGGGCCACCGCGAGGCCTCCGAGGAGCAAGGGCGAAAACTCTGCCAATGGACTTAGGTAGAAAGTTTCCACTTGCTTCAAAGCCATCACCTTGACACAATAAACTTTGAAACTAGTTCCCTCTGTTTGGGTCCATTACCTCGCAGTTGGACAAAAATATCAAACTCAGTCTCCTCTCATTTGCCCACTTGGAACAGCCTCCCGCGTGCCTTGGGCTGGTTCTGGCTCAGTCTTCACAAGCGAAGCCCAACTTCCCTGTCCATGAAGATGTCTTGACCACAAGAGCCTTTGCTCAGGTCCTTTTCAACTGCATCTCACTTGGGATTTCTTTGGCAGCCCACCAATTGCCTACTTTTCTTTTTATTTATTCAGTGTTGCTCCATGCATGTTAATTATCTGTGTAACTAGGTAATAAATTCCTTGTAGGCAATGACTTACTTTCCTCGATGTAAATCAGTCTCTTCACAGATTCTGGCGGAGTGCTGAGCACATGCACGAGCTCACAGCCCACACATCTGACTCACGTTACTTCCCTACTTAAGAACATTTGCTCCCACTTGGCCAGCAGCTCCCTGAACCCCGTGTGGTGGAGTGACTGACACGGAGGGGCACCGCCCACAGACCCCCCAAGAGGGGCTGGCTGCTCAGCGGGAGTAGTATGTTCGGGTACACCGTCCAGCTGGGAGACGAGCCCATCTCAGCTGTCAGGTTGGTCTCAGCTGATGATCCCCAGGGCAGAGGTGTGGGGCCTCCACAGGTGGCCCATGCTCTGCAGCTCAGCATCATGGCCGCTGCTTCTTCGCCTTCCTCCCGTGCTTCTCCCCAATACGCTTGTGTCCCTTGTCTCTGTGTCTGCCCCCATCAACCAGCCAGCACCATGGTCTGGGGTAGGTGTCTCACCCTGCCTGTCCTCACCTCCATTCGTTACTTTCTGTGTCTCCCCAGCTTCCTCTCTCGCCAACACGCCGATGCCGATGTCTAGCTACACAGAACTTGTCCTCCTCAAACAGCTCACGTGCCTCCAGACCTGCGCAGATGCCCTCCTGCCTCCCTGGCCCAGTGGTCCCCCCAGGCTTTCAGGTTCTGCTCTGAGGCCCCCACAGAATTCCGTAGACGACAGCTGGTGCCCGGGCTACGTCTCCCACTAGGCTCGGGGCTCTTGGACGGCAGGCCCACGTGCTTCCTCGTGCTAACCCAGTGTTCACACATAGCATCTAATGCATAACAGATACATATTTGATGAGTGAGTGGATGGATTCTTGCTGCATGATCACAGCTCTGTGTAAATAAAATGCTAAATGAAAAACTATGGTTTCCAAGAAAATGACACAAACTCACTAAAAATACTCAAGTGATAAGAAGATAACACAAATCACCCCAAATTTCACCATCTAAGAACCAGTAGAAGCATTTTGGTGACCATTCCTCCAGGTATCTCTTTATGCACAAAATCAAATAATTTTAAATGCACTGAAATAACCATATGAAAAGACATGCTACATTTTTGTTAAAAACATCCACAGGGCTTCCCTGGTGGTGCAGTGGTTGAGAATCCGCCTGCCAATGCAGGGGACACGGGTTCGAGCCCTGGTCTGGGAAGATCCCACACGCCGCGGAGCAACTGGGCCCGTGAGCCACAACTACTGAGCCTGCGCGTCTGGAGCCTGTGCTCCGCAACGAGAGGCCGCGACAGTGAAGAGGCCCGCGCACCGTGATGAAGAGTGGCCCCCGCTCGCCACGACTAGAGAAAGTCCTTGCACAGAAATGAAGACCCAGCACAGCCAAAAATAAATAAATTAATTAATTAATTAAAAAAAAAAACCATCCACCAATACACTTAGGAAAAAAGTCTGCGAAGGTCTGCACCAAAGTAGTAACAACGATTATCTTGGCATGGTAGAGATTATGGATGATTTTAATTCTTTTTGCTTATCTGTATTTAATAATATACATGCTGAAAACACACTACTTGCATAATAAAGAAAAATGAAACTTTTTTTTTAATAAGAGGGAAGCCAAGCAAGTTTACCCGAAAAGGGAAAACATTTGAAAATTTCATGTTTTATGAATTTACATCATCTCATATTCAGTTCAAATAAAGGAGGATGCACTTTTACTTTGTCTGCTTTAAATGGCTTTATGAAAATGATGGTGCAGAGAACTTTGGGCTAATTCATTTACTTAATGCAAATAATTCATTACTTAGAAATGCTCTGTGACTAAGAAAATGGGGAGGTGAACCCAGCAATTAAAAAAAAAACTCATTCATTCATTCATTTATTTATATTTTAGCTGTGCCAGGTCTCAGTTGCAGTAAGCGGGATCTTTGTTGTGGCATGTGGGATCTTTTTTTAGTTGCTGCATGCGGACTCTTAGTTGCGGCATGCAAACTCTTAGTTGCAGCATGCCATGTGGGATCTAGTTCCCCAAAGAGGGATCGAACCCCAGGCCCCCTGCACTGGGAGCATGGAGTCTTACCCACTGGACCACCAGGGAAATCCTCAGCAATTTTTAAAAAAAATAATTCTTTTGAATATCCAGGTCCGTATATACTGGTTAGATATTTGGTTAGACAAAGATAAACGAGATCAGGGTTCTCAACCTGTGGGGTAAGGGACAGTGCTCATGATGTCACCAAAAGGAGTCCCTGAATATGTGTGCAGGTACATTTTCTCAATCAGTTAATGCTATACTGAAATCAGATGTGTGTGCGTGCGGACACACACAATCTCAATCATTCTAAAAATTCAGCTGAGTAGGAAAAGAAAACTACTTGACATAAATGAAGGTTGGGAACTTCTGCCCTAGATAGTACATTTTGGGACATATTTCTTCATATGCTGACATTCTGCTGAACCGGACCAAGCCACATCTCTGTAAGACTTCTTTCTAATGTCTCTTTATTTAAAATTGTGTACAATTCAACACTAATATTATCTGTATTTCCTATTACACAATGGCTTTTTTCTAGCCATTCACAGATTTCAAGTGATGATCATCCAAGTCCATTTCAGTGTGTATGGAACCTGCAGTTTATAAAGTGTGATATGGTTTGTTTGCAGCCTGAATGGTTTGCAGTTTTACAGAGGAGTCCCCCTTTAACTGGACTGCAGGACTACATTTGAGTAGTCAGGAGGAAGAAAATGAGAAACACGCAGTGAGAAAGCCTGGTTGGAAATGTAGCCACACTTGTTTAAATGCAGAAAGCCTGTGGACGATGCACTCAGCTCTCAACACTCACCCAGAGACACTCAACTGTGCAGCCACTGGGATGCTATCTTAGTGCTGAGTCAGCTGGGCCCTAAATTACATCTGCAAAGCCTGGGGTGCACGGTTCAATTACTCTCTTAGGGTTTAGAAGACCTCCTGGCAATGGCAGGTGAGGTGACTCAGACCATTCTCCCACTGAGAACAACCAGAAAGGCTGTGTGTGTAGGGGTGTGTGTGTGTGTGTGTGTATAAATCTTTTTGAAGGCAATGGAAGGCTGGCAAGGTTGTGGGGAATCGTGGGGCCAAAACCTGAGAGAGAAAAGCCCCAGGCTTGAGCCGGCACCTGGGGCTCCATTTGTCCCAGAGGTACCTGGCAACTCTGAGAGGCAGAGAGCCTAAGCTGAGCTTGGTGGACTCACAGGCTGGAGAACAAAAACTGAGGGCCCACCAAGGAGACGGAGCTCAGGTAAAACCCCCAGTCTTGGAGCTGGGTGCAAAGGATGAACTAGAAATAACACAAACCTCACAGCCTCAAATCGTCCCAGATTTCTGTACAATTTCCATTTTCAATTTGCAACATTCAGTAAAAAATAACCAAGCATTTATAATAAATATAAATGGAATATAATCGATAATAATTTTGAATCACTACATTGTACACCTGAAAATAACATAATATTGTAAATCAACTATACCTCAAAAAAACTCCAAACAAAAAAACAAACAAAACACCCCCAGGCATTTCTAGGTTTAAAACCAAGGAAAACAACTGACAAGAGAAAGAGATGGACAGAGGATTCAGATAATGGCAATATCAGACACCAACTTCAAAATAATTTTACGTAATATGTTCATGGAGTTAATGCACAGGATGAAAAACTCTGGCAGAGAACTGGAAACTATAAAATAAACTCTGGAAATCCGGGAACCTCAAGAACTTAACAATACACTATATTAAATTTAAAAACTCAACAGATGGGCTGAACAGCAGATCAGACAACATTGAAGAGAGAAATGGAAGACAGGTCAGAAAAAAAATACTCAAAATTAAGCAAAAGAGACAAGAGATTGGGACATAAGAAAAAAATACATAAGAAACAGTGGATATTGTGAAAAGACCTAACATGTACATACTGGCATCCCCAAAAGAGAAAATGGAATAGAAGCAATATTCAAAAACACAATGGCTCAGGGACTTCCCTGGTGGTCCAGTGGCTGGGCTCCACACTCCCAATGCAGGGGGCCCGGGTTCGATCCCTGGTTGGGGAACAAGATCCTGCATGCATGCCGCAACTAAAAGTCCCCATGACGCAACTAGGAGTCCACATGCCGCAACTAAAGATCCTGCATGCCGCAACGAAGATCCCGCATGCCTCAACTAAGCCCTGGCACAGCCTAAATAAATAAATAAATATTTAAATAAATAAAAGAAAAGCATTTAAATAATGCAAGAAAAGAGTCACTCTTTAAAAAAAAAATACAATGGCTCAGAATTTTCTACAACTGATGAAAGACATCAAGGCACAGTGTCTTAGTGAGCTCAGGCTGTCGTAACAAAATACCATAGACTGGGTGGCTTAACCAACTGAAATTTATTTCCTCACAGTTCTGGAGACTACAAGTCCAAGATCAGGGTGCCAGCATGGTCAGGTTCTGGTGAGGACGCTCTTCCTGGGGGCCATAATTCAGTCTATAGCATTCAGGTTGAAGAAATGCTATAGTCATAAAGCAGGACAAACACAAATAATGCCCACATAGGTACATCAAAATAAAACCACCAAAATCCAAGACAAAGAGAACTTCCTAAAAATAGTCAGAGGAAAAAAATGCATATAACTTTCAAGGGAACATGTATTAGTAAGGGTCTCGTCAGGAGACAAAAACCATGCCAGTAAATTAAGCAGAGATATTAAGCAGTATATTAAGCATTTAATATTAACTGCTTTAACTAAAATATGGAGATTAACTAACTACTAAGAAGGACAAAAAGAACTCTAAAAAAGACAGGATTGGTATCTGTAGGGAGCAGCTACTACCTCTTCAGCTCAGGGAGTACACCCAAAGAAGGAGCAAATTTGGAAGAGGCCCCACCCAAGGCTACGACTTAGATCTTGCTGGAAAGGGTGTCGCTGCACCCCACTGGATTATAGAGAAAATTATTACCCCTCAGAATACAGGTGCAGAAATCTTTAATAAAACATTAGTAAGTCAAATCCAGCAGTATATCAAAGGGTAATACACCATGATCAAATGAGGTTTATCACAGGAATGCAAGGTTTGTTTAAATTAACATTTGAACATCAATAATGTAATGAAACTATTAACAGAACAAAGGAGAATAAATTATTATCTTAATAGATGTAGAAAAAGCATTTGATAAATTTCAACAGCTGTTCATGATAAAAACTCTCAGGAAACTACTATATACAAAAGACAACTTCCTCAACCTGATAAAGGATATCTATGAAAAATTCACAGCTCACATTACCCTTAGGGATATAAGATAAAATGTTTTCCCCTAACTGATCCTTAATTAGGTTCACAGCTTGGAGGCTCAGTTTCATCACTTCTATTTAACTTTGTAGTGGAGGCATTAGCCAGTGCAATAAAGTAAGAAAAAGGAATTAAAGACATAAAGATATGAAAGGAAGAAGTAAAATTGTATTTATTTGCAGATGACACAATTACATACATAGAAGATCTTAAGGCATCTATAAAACAGGTATCAGAACTAATTAGTGAGTTTAGCATAGTTAGAAAAATGAGGCTAGTATACAAAAATCAAATGCATTTCTACATGCTATCACTGAACAATTTAAAAACTGAAATTAATTTAACAAACTATTTGCAAAATATACACAGCTCAAACTACAAAGCACCAAGACAACTAAGTCAGTATGTGATAATGATCATGGTAGATGAACCCACTTAGTGCTACAGAAACACCACGAATAAACATCTAAATTAGATTGAGGACTCCAAGAACGGGTAGAAGGGAATATACCACAGTTAAAAACACAAGTTTGGAGCTATAAAGTTTGGGTTTGGTTCTTGAACTTTTACTTACTATTGTATGACTCTACTTCTTTTATGCTCCATCCCTTGAAAATGCCAATAAGGACCCACTTTTTTTTTTTTTTTTTTTTGGTGGTACACGGGCCTCTAACTGCTGTGGCCTCTCCCGTTGCGGAGCACAGGCTCCGGACGTGCAGGCTCAGCGGCCATGGCTCACGGACCCAGGCGCTCCGCGGCATGTGGGATCTTCCTGGACTGGGGCACGAACCCACGTCCCCTGCATCAGCAGGCGGACTCTCAACCACTGCGCCACCAGGGAAGCCCAGGACCCACTTTTTTGGATTAAGTTAAATGAGATGATGTATGTGAAGCACAATGGCTGATATATAGTAGGTACTCAGGTAGATGCACATACAGCTCTAATAATAAACTGACTCTCAAGGAAGGTCCCTTGTCAGGGAACTAAGATCCCACAAGCTGTGCAGTGAGGCCAAAGAAAAAAAGAAAAGAAAGAACTGTTGGGAGGATACCCAGTGAACTACAACAAGAGTGTTCAGTAATGATGGTGATACAGGTGAAATGCCTCAATGTCCAGCAGATGCCTGCAGCCTCTGTCACTTCTCTGCGGTACTTAAAATTCCAGAAACTAAATACAACAGTCAGCAACAAAAGAGGAAGATCTGGTCCAGCATCACTACATGATGGGGGTTAATGTCCTCCTGGGCATGTGACATGCACTGTTGACTGAAAGCTTCTCTCTGGACACCCAATCCTGATCTCACTGACCAGACCTCTGACCAGAACTAGGCAGAGGCCTGAGGATCTCTCCTGCTCTCACACAGTGACCTCGAAGCATCTGTCTCTGACTTCCTCGTTGTAAGATGTATCCCCTCGGAATCCCCTTGAACAGCTCTGACCACTCCCCTCAACAGAGAACTTCACTTTATACTGCATTTGTCACAGTCAGAGATGTTTGATGCCATTTGATGAATTCATGGGATTAAAATTAAAAGTAAACAACAACAACAAACTACAAAGTATTGCTGCAGTAAATTTTTAAAAGACTTAACTGGGGAGACACACCACGCTAATGGATCAGAAGACTCAGTATTGTTAAGACGGGAATTCTCCTCAAATTGGTCTACAGATGCAATGCAATCACAGTACAAATCCCAGCAGGCTTGTTAGAAACTGATGAGCTGATTCTAAAATTGACATGGAAATGCAAGGAGCTAGAACAGCCAAAACCATTTTGAAAGGGAACAGATTTCCAGTGAAGCTACAATGATCAAGATAGTGTGGTTCTGGCATAAGGACAGACATAGAGATCTATGTCATAGGACAAAGCAAAAGGACTACACAATTATATTCAAATGATTTTTGTCAAAGGTACCAAAGTAGTTTAATGGGAAAAAGACTTTATTTCCATGATGGTGTGGGAACAAATGTACATCCATACAGAAAAAACTGACCCTTGACTCACTGCACATCACGTATAAAAGTTAACTTGAAGCAGATCATAAACTTAAACATAAAAGTTAAAACCATAACAGTTTTAGGAGAAAATCTTCACTACCCTGGGGTACACAAAGATTTCTTAGGTGGGACACAAAAGTGTAAATCATAAAAGAAAAAACTATTAGGTCAGATTTTATCCAAATGAAAAACTCCTGGTCTTTAGGAGATTGCTGTGAAAATGTAAACAAAAGTCAGACTGACCAAAAATATTCACAAGATGTTGATCTGACAATGACTTATATCCAAAATATGTAAAGGACTCTTGAAGACAAAACAACACAATTAAAAAGTTGGCAAGAGACATGAATATACATTTTATTAAAGAATATAAATTAATGGCCAATAGCACACGAAGAGCCACTTAGCACCATTAGTCACTAGGCAAATGCAAGTTAAAGCCACAGGACACAGCATCACACACCCATTAGACAGCTAAGATTAAAGAGACTAAGAACACCGAGTATCAACGTGGATGCAGAACCTCCGACCACTCACACATGACTGGGGTGAATGCTGAGCTGGGAAGTTTCTGATAAAGTTAAACATACACCTGCCATACCACCCAGCCATTCCATTCTTCAGACACAAAATAATACAGTATCATCTTCTATTTATCTGAAGCTCTAGAAAAGATAAATCTAATGTATGAGAAAAAGCAGATCAATGGTTGTTTGGGCCTGGGGGCTAGGGTGGGGGATTAACTGGGATGAGGTACAAAGGAACTTTTAGGACATATTTTGAGTGTGATGGTGGTCCCATGGGTGTATAAAGCTGCCAAGACTCATCAAACTATATACTTAAAGTGAGGTCATTTTATTGAATGCAAGCTATATTTCAACAATGCCAATTTAAAAATGTAAAAACAGGGGCTTCCCTGGTGGCGCAGTGGTTAAGAATCTGCCTGCCAATGCTGGGGACATGGGTTTGAGCCCTGGTCTGGGAAGATCCCACATGCCGTGGAGCAACTAAGCCTGTGAGCCACAACTACTGAGACTGCACTCTAGAGCGTGCAAGCCACAACTACTGAGCTTGCGCATCACAACTACTGAAGCCCACGCACCTAGAGCCTGTGCTGCACAACAAGAGAAGCCACCGCAATGAGAAGCCCGCACACTGCAACAAAGAGTAGCCCCCACTCGCCACAACTAGAGAAAGCCTGCGCGCAGCAGCAAAGACCCAACGCAGCCAAAAATAGATAAATAATTTTTTAAAAAAGTAAAAACAAATGAAGGTGAAATTACAGCGTTTTCAAACAATAAAAATATAACTTTTCACTGGCAAACCTGCACTAAAGGAAATAAAGAAAAAAATGATCTCAGATGGAAGCTCTGAGGTGCAGGAAGGAATGAAAGACAATAGAAGATGTAAATACGTGGGTAAAAGTAAGTATTAACTCTATAGAATATTAATAATGTTTATGGAAATGATAATACATGGAGAGTTAAAATATATGACAGTAATTGTATACAATTAAGGAAGTGAGTAAACGAAGTTAATTGTTCTAAGGTCCTTGCATCACCTGGAAAGTGGTAAAAGTACTAATTTATATTAGACTTTAATAAGTCAGGGGTTGCTAAAACTATGGCCCTCGGGCCAAATCCAGCCAGCAGACTATTTTTTGTATGGCCTGAAAGCTAATAACAAGCCTTATAATTTTAAAGGGCTGTAACAGAAGATAAAGAAGAATAAACAACAGAGACTTCATGTGGCTCACAGAGGCTTAAGTGTTCACTGCCTGGCCTTTAACAGAAAGCACAAAGAGACCATAGCTCTGGGTAGCCACTCGAGTGTAGGAAAAGAACACATAGTTAACAAGCCAAAAGAAGGGGAGGAAGGGTAGTAAAACTGTTAATCAATCTAAAATATGGCAATGCAGGAGAAAAAAAGGAAGGTGTAAAAAAGAAATGGGGGACAAAACAAAAAAGAAACAGGGTGGCAGATTTAAACTCAAATATGTCAATTATTATATCAACTATAAAAAAACTTGATACTTCAATTAAAGTCACCAGTTTTGGGGACGTCCCTGGTGGCTCAGTGGTTAAGAATCCACCTGACAATTCAGGGGACACGGGTTCGAGCCCTGGTCCGGGAAGATCCCACATGCCGTGGAGCAACTAAGCCCGTGCGCCACAACTACTGAGCCTGTGCTCTAGAGCCCGTGTGCCACAACTACTGAGCCCAAATGCCACAACTACTGAAGCCTGCGTGCATAGAGCCCGGGCTCTGTAACAAGAAAAGCCACCGCAATGAGAAGCCCGCGCACCGCAACGAAGAGTAGCCCCCGCTAGCTGCAACTAGAGGAAGCCCTCGTGCATCAACAAAGACCCAACACAGCCAAAAATAAATAAATAAATTTATAAAAAATAAAAAATAAAATAAAAAATTTTTAGTCTGGATTTAAAAACAGAACAAAAGTCAACTACATCCTGCTAAAAACAGATACACTTTAAATATATAAAGCTATAGAAATATATATAAAGATACCTGCTTAAATATATATAAAATTATTTATATATCATACATAAAATTATGTACACACATTATGTATATACATATGAAAAGACACACTCTACAAACACTAACCAAATGATAGCTGTATGGGTACACTACTATCCTACAAAGTGGACTCTATGGCAAAGGCACTACCAGAGATGAAGAGTGACATTTCTTGGTGACAAAAGGTTCAATTCATTCTACCAGGAAGGGGAAATCAGTCATGGCTAATGAATGTGTCCTTCTGCAGTTCTGAAGGACAAAGCATGTGGTCAAAATGGGAATGGGCTTTTAATTTAAAGTAAAATGACAATAAATTGTCAAAATTACTTCTTGAACAAGAAGAGAAGAGGAAGTTGAGGTATATGTATCAGCAATCATTTACTTAAAAATGTGGCAGGTTATAGGAAACCATAACATGGCATTAGGCTGAGGGCACAGCAGGCATTCAGGATGCTGGAAGAAATTTTCACATACTGAGGTATGGGTAAGTCTTTCTGGCTTATACATGATTTGGCCTGAAGTTTATGTTAACTAGAACAGCCTGTCTCATGGCCTGTTTATCATACATTGTACAACTGCTTTAACCACTAAAGAAAAGAATGCAATATCCAGGGAATTCCCTAGGGGTCCAGTGGTTAGGCCTTGGCACTTTCATTGCTGGGGCCCCGGGTTCAAGCCCTGCTCGGGGAACTAAGATTCTGTAAGCTATGTGGCACGGCCAAAAAAAAAAAATGCAGAGTATCCAGAAGAATGTCCACTTGAAAACAGGGATAAATGCCTCCCTTCCTATGACACCCATGCTAGTTCTCCTTCAAAGATAAGTTCCCTTCTCAGATGCCAAGGTCATGCTGATTTGCAGTGTAGCTGTTAATCTGTCTCTTTTGAAACCTTGAAGGGATGTACCTCTGTCATGTTTGGTGTATATTCTTTGTTCTGACAGGATATGAAACTGCGCTGAAAACCATGCTTCTCTAGAGCAGCTCCTCAGAGCTACTGAGAGGCTGTCCTGGACTATAGCCCTCAGTTTGGCTCAAATAAAACTCTCTTCTATCCCTTATTATAGATTGTTTATTGATTATTTGCATCAACAGGGACTACCAATAGGAAAAGATGAGCTACATATTAAGAGCACTGACAACTCGAGGTTGGACCATTAGGGAGCCAGTATGTCCAGGTCCTTAGGGAACATAAGAGGCTTTCAGACTTTTTTGATCACAACTCCTAGTAAGAAATGCGTTTTGCATGGTGACCTGATATACACATATACACAATCATACGTAAATATACACATTCAAACAATAGGGCCAGAGAGCATTCATGTTGCTCGAAAAACAGGGATACTTTCTAACCTTTTCTCTTTTTTTTTAATGCAAGGCTATGACCCACCAAACTGATTTTACAGTTACTAATAAACTATGACCTGCAGTTTAAAAAAATGTTGACTTAAATGAAGCTCTTGTTAATTTCTCCTGGAAGATACTGGCTATCAAAATAGTTTGATGGTGAACAAAGCACCTGAGAGATGTGAGGGATTAGAAAATTACATAATTCTACCTCTGAATAAGCTGACTGATATTTTTCAAAAGCCACACAGGCAGCTTGTTTCCTAATGATTTTTAAAAAATCTGTACTGAGCCTTTATTTTATTTTATTTATTTATTTATTTTAATTTTTTTTATGTGGGCCTCTCACTGTTGTGGCCTCTCCCGCTGCGGAGCACAGGCTCCGGATGTACTGAGCCTTTAAATCGAATGGTTTATGTGTGCAGCACTGCTGTTCTTCACATCCCTTTCCTTCTGCCTTTAACAGCTCCCACAGAACAGAAGCCTGCCAATCTTTACTTGTGAAGCAAATGTAAAAAAATGTATCTTAAAATCCTGGGGGCAAAGGAGTGATGATTTCCAAGGCTCAGTGGTGAGCAGGAGTTAAAACAACACTGAAGATAATCTCCCTTTTACTGAATTTATTACAGAATGATAAACTATTGTCCGTTCCCGGAGCCAGCCAACAACAGCACCAGTACTGGCACGAGTCCCTCTGGAGACTGCGAACAAAAACCAGAGAGACACGGGGTCAAAGAGAGGGAAGGAGCAGTTTTCCACGTGCTTATTCAATATGTTTACGACACAATGAAAATAGGTTCTTTTCTATTAAATAGTACAGAAATAAATCTGAACCTAAGATTATTTTTTAAGCATTCCCTGAAAAAACCTGATTTTCTTTGGCCTTCCTGGTGTCAAGGCTGATCTTCAGACAGACCCTTTACTGAGAGCTACAGGCCCAGGAGCCAAGCAGAAGTCTCCTCCAAGCAGAGTTATCTGAAAAGCTGCTAAAAAGCCTGTAACATTCAGAAAAGGCAGCTTCTAAAATGAGGGGAAGAGGTGAAATCCAGACGAGCAAGGAGCACTTCCCTCCTGAGACACTCCCCTACCTTCAGGCTGTGCTCTCCAGGCGTCCCCCCTTGAATGTACTGAAGCACCCTCACAGGGAGCTAGCTTCTCTGTAAAGAAGGTGGGAGGAGGGGAGGGTGAGGGTGGGGCTGGTGGAGGGCGGAGCTGGCCTGCTCAGCAACAGACTTGGATGTAATGCCTCCAAGTGTTTCATAGAGATTGATCCTAACTCCATACCTCGTGCCGAGTAGGACTGCCAGCAGCCTTGCTGGAAATTCTCTCTTCCTGTCAATTTGTTAAAACACCACAGAAACAACAGTTTCCAAATACAATCAGGTTGTGTTTGCTGTTCTTGATCTTCTGGGATAATTTTCCTCTGAGGTTTTCCTGGCAGGGCTGCATTAAACAGACATGAGCGCTCCTCTTCCTCCCAGGTACCTGGTGCCCCGGAGACCAGACACCTAGACTCATGAAACTCATGCCACCTCCCTTGTAAGACCTTTCCTGATATGTCCCCAACCAAAATGAACCCTTCCTCCCTCTCAACATCCACACACGAACTTACAGGATGTTAAGGGATCCTTCAGTTTACTCGCAGCACGGAGATAAGGGGGTGGAATCAGAGAGGCCTGCGTGTGAACCCTCCAGGCTCTGCCACTTCTCACTGTGTGACTCTGGGCACGTTACCTAACGTCTCTGCAACTCAGTCACATCATCTGTACCACCCAGCCCCACAGGAACTAGAAAAGTGGAATAAGTTAACACCTAACAAGTTCGCACAAAACCTGGTACATCGTAAGGGCTCAGAATTTATAGCTGCTTCTATTTATTTGCTACAAAACCCCCACAAGCTCTAAAACAAATTAAATCAGAAATTTTGGAAGTGCCCAAATAAACTCAACCCCTAAGTTTAATATAACAAACATGATAATTTTATGAGCAACCTAAGTTACATGTAGCACATTTTCACTTTTGTAACTTGTAAAGTATAGCCTTTGGGAAAATAATACCAAATTATATATCTGAGAAGAACTCACATCCAAGATATATAAAGACCTCTTACAATTCAATAATCAGAAGACAGGGCTTCCCTGGTGGCGCAGTGGTTGAGAGTCCACCTGCCGATGCAGGGGACATGGGTTCGTGCCCTGGTGTGGGAAGATCCCACATGCCGCAGAGCGGCTGGGCCCGTGAGCCATGGCTGCTGAGCCTGCGCATCTGGAGCCTGTGCTCCGCAACGGGAGAGGCCACAACAGTGAGAGGTCTGCGTACCGCAAAAAAAAAAAAAAAAAAAATCAGAAGACAACCCAGAGAAAGTGTGGGTAAAGATGTTAACGGGCACTTTGCCATAACAGATAGATAGACAGCAAATGAGCACAGGAAAGGTGCTCCACATGGCGCGCCTTAGTGAGTTCAAGTTAAAACCCCACACTCACAAGAATGGCTATAATCAAAGAAGCAGGCAATGACAAACGTGGAGAGGATATGGAAAAACCCACCTCTCAGGCACTGCTGATGGGAATGTGAAATGCTACAGCCACTTTGGAAAATAATTTGGCAATTTCTTAGAAGTTAAACATAAATTTGACCATATGACCCAGCAATTCCACTCCTAGGAATTCACCCTGGAGAAATGAAAATAACTGTCCACCTAAAGGCTTGTACATGAGTATTCATAGCAACATTCCTCCTAAGAGCCAATGACTGATGATCAATGATATGGATAAAGAAAGAAATGGAATACCATTCAACAATAAAAAGGAATAAAATACTGGTACATGCTATAATATCAATAAACCCTGAAAACATTATGCTAAGTAAAAAAAAAAAAAAAAAAAAAGCCAGACAAAAAAGACCCCATTGTTTGATTCCACTTACATGAAATGTCCAGAAAAGACAAATATACAGAAAAGAAAGTAGATTAGTGGTTATCTGGAGCTGGGGTAGCAATGGGATTAACTATAAATGGGCACAAGGGATCCTATTAGAGTGATGGGAATGTGTTAAAACTGGATTATGGTGATAGTTGCATAAATCAGGGGATTTACTAAAAACCATTGAGTTGTACACTTAAAGTGGTGTGTAAATTACACTCCAATAAAGCTGTTGGAAAAAGTACAACAGGGCTTCCCTGGTGGCGCAGTGGCTGAGAGTCCGCCTGCCGATGCAGGGGACACGGGTTCGTGCCCCGGTCCGGGAGGATCCCACATGCCGCGGAGCGGCTGGGCCCGTGAGCCATGGCCGCTGAGCCTGCGCGTCCAGAGCCTGTGCCCCGCAACGGGAGAGGCCACAACAGTGAGAGGTCTGCGTACCGCAAAAAAAAAAAAAAAAAAAAGACAAACCCCTCAAATGCCCTAATTGGATATATAAGTGATACTACAAAACCCACTTTATTTTCAAAATGTCATGTTTTCTGCATTGACCCAACAATGAGGCAGGCGGGAGAGAACTGTTTTGTTGGGCTACTTAATTTTGCTACACTAAAATTCTTTTTTTTTTTTTTTTCTGGCTGTGCCATACAGCTTGTGGGATATTAGTTCCTGGGATTTCCCCAAATTCTACTTTTTAGTAGATGTAAAATTTTCTCTCTTCCCATTTTTCCTTTCTTTCCCTTAATAAACCAGTAGTCTTTTTCCACTTGGAAGTAATCTATTTCTTGGTTTTCCTGGCATCCCCAAAACTCATGCTGCCTGGGTCGGAGGGGCCTTACACATCGTCTCCAGTGCAGCCACCCTCCTGGTTCACCTCGCCCCTCACAGCCCTCACTCTGCCTGGTGTGCGCTCCCTGCTACCCAGTTCGTCTCGGGTTCTGACCACCGGGAGGTTCTTCGGGATACCAAGACCGCTTTCGCTGAAGCTCCCGCCCAGCAGCTCTGACGCTAGCACTTCTTGGTACCAGACAGATACATGTAATTCACCTGAATCTCATGAGTTTTCCATTATCTAAAACAGTTACCTGTCATTCCAGAGCCTTCTCTGCTCCAGGCTAAACATCCCAGTTCCTTAAAGTGCTTCTCACATGGCCGCCCACTCCATGTCCCACCCCATCCCCTCAGGGTCTATCACCTCCCTTCTCTAGATTTGTCTATTTTTGGAGCAGTCATTTCGAAGAGTTGACCCAAATTAAATTCAGTTTACTAAAATACTGACTTTTTCCACAGGGGTTAGTGTTCTATCAAATTTTCCAAATCCCATACTTACACACGTGATTTCTGGGGACCACTGTGAGATCTATATACATAATTCTGATCATCTGCCTTTAGCTACTCAGCCTGTCAAGACCTTTTTATATTCTAGCATTGGGTTCACCTCAAAGTTTTCTTAATATGAGCAAATCCTTAGTTTAGCTCTCATTACTTCTAACAACAGTATCGTTACTGTTGATCTGAATTTCTGAAAACTTTCTGCATCATTTTGCTCTACTTTCTATGGTTAATTATTAAACGCATCCTTGTTGTAGCAGAAGAATGGTGCCATCATAAAGATCATGCAATGGTGAGGCGAGTTGTTGGTGCTGTCACATCTAAACTGACTCCTGCTATACCTGGAATAGAAGGAGGAGCATTCTGGCTGCGACCCCAGTGGTAAAAAGCAAAGCTTTACAGCTCTAAGACATGCTACATGGCACACCAAATTGACCTGGGCCATCATTAATGGAAGTAATCTTACAGATCTCGCAAAAGGACCAGCTGACCACCTTCTTCAGGTAAGATGAGGGACAACCCTTCCCGTGGCTTTCCAGTTGTACCCATTCTCCATCTTGCAAACAGAGCGCATCCATCAGGCTTTGTACTACCACTCCCTTTGGTGGAAAGCTGCAGCTAACAGACTTACAGAGCAAAGCATGGCCGGTGTTCCTTGCCACTGATCCAAATACTGCCTCCTCTGTGAAGCCCAGCCCGTGGGTCCTCCTCCATGGAGTTGGCCCCAGAATCTCCAGCTTGCCGAGGGCTCTCTCCTCTCTGGACCACTATCCACTCACAGGCATTCACTGACTGCCCACTACACGCTGTCCACGCAGGAGAGGAGGCCAATCAACCTCTTACCAACCTCTTACTGAGCGTCCACTCCAATCTCAGCTCCAAGAGGCTCGCAGCCTAGTGAGCTCAGGCCTTCCTTGTTAATGGTTCTACAGATATGAACCTGAGCCCCCTGATCAGTTTTTAGTGATCAGTTTTTACTGACCAAGACACCCTGATCAGTGTGTCTTGAGGACACACCATCTCGTACACTGTTAGTCTTCTCCCATCATCACCCCCTAGCAACTGGTGTGGTACACACCACCGGCACTCCAACACTTGCTGGTGGCTGGCATGGAAGTGTAAACGTCACCGCATACCTGTACAGCAATCCAGCAACTATAGTTGGAAACAATCTGGCTCCATCCCCTATTTAGGTACTAACCAAGCTACTAAGTGCTCAGCTTTACTGTGTGATGTAGTGATTTGAGTCAGACTTGAGAGGCCACTGTGAACCCTCTAAGTGCATTAATTCTAAATACCAGACCTACGAATGCCCTTCCAGGGCGGCACTTGGAGCACACCAAACTTGTGCCCAACTCAGTCTGCGAGGCTCCCGGTTGGGATGCTGTCCCCCACCTCGTGTGGCTGGCTCCTTCTGGCCAGGTGGATCGCCCTCCAGGAGACAGGCCTTCCTGGCTGCTCAATCAGCGAAGCACCAGTAACTATGTTATGGCTCCATCTAGCACACTTTGTAATTTCATATTTTTAAATTTATGTTTTCATGTTTCCTTCTCCTGATAAGAATGCAAGGGCACACACCAACTCTTTGCTGAATGAATGAATGAACAGTCCAAGAAAGAGATGCCTGGTTCCTAGGCGCATTTAAACTTAGAATCTCAGATGCCCCTCTCAAAAGTAGGCATCTCACGTGTGACTCATTGGCTTCTAGTTCAGAAGACGTGCTCAGATCAGCGTGGGCGAGTGCTCTCTCTGGAAAGAAAACCCGGCACAATGACCAGGTGGTTTGGCGGATGGAGCAGGCAGGAAGCTGGCTTTGCCACTTACAAGTGACTGAGCAAGACACTCAACCTCCTCTTGTCTTGGTTTCCAGGGTCTGAGATGGAGATGGTGCCAATAGTCACTCCCTGGACTGGTGTGTGGACCAAAGAGCCAATGCACCTCTGACAGCTTGGGCGCACCAAGGCCTGTGCCAACACGGGTGATCAATGGGGCTCTGAGTCCTGTATTGAGGGACAGGTCTAGGGAACACAGCTTAGTGTAACTGCCCCCCACCCCAACATAATGAATCAGCGCCCACTGCTGGGCTGTAAGGGAGAGGATCGTGTTGCAGAGCTGGACTTGAACAAGCTCTCAGAGACAGGTTAACAAGAAGTAGACTAAGAAAGGAGGGAAGCAGTGCCAGCTTCAATAGGGACAAAAATGGGATGAGGCACTGACTCAGCCTTATCTTCTCCGTCACAGGCCTGCTGCAATAAGCGTCCCCGGAGGCACCAGCAAGACTCAGGAGACAATGTCACCACAAGGAAGGCCAATCTGAGAGTAACTGGTAGGCACGCGCTGAGCCCCCAGTAGCCTTCCCCTCTCACCGCCTGATGCCTGCCTTCGATTAAGAAAAGCCGCCTGCACTGCCATCTGCACCCCCAGATCTCACGGATTCAGCGTCCATTAGAGACCCACAGACACATTTTCTTCAGGACACCAGGGGGGCGCTGAGGGCACCAGGCGCCAGGAGATGAAATGAGTGCCGCGGATGTTTAAACGCCTCGAGCGGCCCTGTGCAGCCTTTGCTTGGATGAGAAAAGGCCAGGATTTGGTCTCACTGAGAAGGAAACGGACTCTCTCTGCACCGTGAGCAGGTGCCCCACGGAGGCCTCGGGAACCTCTCATGCTCCCCGGGCAGCTCATCCATGGCTTCCTCCCAGACAAGCCTCCTTCACGCTGGCTGATCAGCAGAGGCCAGAGAGACCGTAAGGGGTGTGGGGACCCACCCTCCTTCCCCTTCCGACCTGAGCAGGATCAGAGCGCAGAAAAGCCCGGTCCCGCCCAGTCACTCTCTCTGGTGGTGGCACTCCAAGACCAGGCTGATTGATGCCTGCTCGTGGGGCTGGGGAGGATCTGTGACTCTGTTCCACCTCAGTGTTCCCACATTTCTGCCAATTGCTCACATTCTCTCCACTGCACCATCTCTTGGGGTTTTGTTTTCCCCACTCATTTCCAAATTAGCTTCCAGTGAATCATTACTCTTCTTCTCAGCGACTGGCAGGCGTTAATGAATTACTGATTTTCACCTTCAACCAGCCAATACAATATATTTATGTTGGAAAGAAAGGTACTTTTTGAATCAAGACTGGTATCTTTTGACAGTTTCCCTTTGAAACATAATACATGTGTACAATTACAGCTTGACAGCAGAGTAAGTTCTAATCACAGCTCCCGAGCAGCAGCCACCAGCCCTGGACCTCTCTGCCCATGCCAGCCCCATGGGACGCTGCTTCCCCTCCTGCCACGATGCTGGAACAGGCCACTCGGCAAGGCCCGGGCAGTCAGACACTGGGCTGGCTACTTGCCTGCTGGCGCCTCAGTTTCCCCATCTTTGGAATGTGGACAATAATAGCGCCTCCCTTCGAAAGGCTCTAGGGAGGACTAGAGAGTTAATATATGTAATGCACTTAACACAGTACCTGGCACATAGCAGGTGCCCAATGAACGTCACCTATTATTCTTCCTAATTCTCAACTAAAGAATCATGGGTTACCCTGTATTCTCAAGCCACAATTCATGTATGTTTTTACCTCTTCCTCACTGTATCCACAGGACTCAGATGAGACCAGGATTCTTTTTTTTTAAAATTAATTTACTTTATTTATTTTTATTTTTGGCTGTGTTGGGTCTTTGTTGCTGCACATAGGCTTTTTCTAGTTGCAGCGAATGGGGGCTACTCTTCGTTGTGGTGTGCGGGCTTCTCATTGCGGTGGCTTCTCTTGTTGTGGAGCATGGGCTCTAGGCGTGCGGGCTTCAGTAGTTATGGCACGTGGGCTCAGTGGTTGTGGCTCGCGGGCTCCAGAGTGCAGGCTCAGTAGCTGTGGCGCATAGGCTTAGTTGCTCCGTGGCACGTGGGATCTTCCTGGACCAGGGCTTGAACCTGTGTCCCCTGCATTGGCAGGCGGATTCTTAACCACTGTGCAATCAGGGAAGCCCAAGACCAGGATTCTTAAGATGGAGACTGCAGCTAAGTTAAAACGTTCAAGGTTTCAACCGAAAATCAAGCTCCAAATCCAGGCTCAGCTTCAGCCACTGCTCCTGGACTAAACGGGCTAAACTGCTATTCAACGTTCTGAGGAAGCAGGACACAGCAATTCACTTTATTCAAGACGGTGGATTGTTAGTTATTTAAAATATGCTGTTTACACAATAGATGTTAATTATGAATAATTTTTTGGTGCGCTCTGCGCCTCCAGTGATCAGAATACCAACTAACAGCCTCATGGAATAGCTTCCACGGCTTTCTGACTCCCGGGAGCTTTCTGAGTACCCTAATATTTCTAGCACGGTTTAAGCGTTTCATTACTTTGTTTCAGGGCTGAAAAATGTCCCTTAATTTCCAAGCATGGATCTTATTGCCAGTCTCTCAAAGGATTCAGAATATTGTCAGAATATAAATATGTACCGCAGTGGCAACATGCCTATTTATCAGGCTGCTGGGTTCGCTTAGATAATTAGAAATCGGGAGATTTCTCAGAGAAGGTTCACTATAATTTACTTCTAGGCACAGCAGCTTAATTAGAAAACAAATTCCTTGCCTACCTTTAAAGATTGCTAAATAATTACAACACACACACTGCCCATGTAGTCTCTTTGATCTTGTGCTGAGACTCTAAACAACACATTTTGCACATCTGACAAAGGTGGCCGAGACTGGGAAGGGGTTAATCCTTGATATCCTGCAGAACCTTATGCTGAGCTGCTGCACAGAGGCAGCTGTTTGAAACAAACCACATTTATCAAAGAATTACCATGCAGCGATTCTGAAGTGTGAAACTTTTCAATCAATTTCTCCAGTGATGGCAAAGAGGAGGGCGACGACAGGATCGGGCTGCATTTCTGACTGTCTACTGGCAGTAAGGGAAGGTGCTGGAAGATGGCTGGAAAGGCAGGTCACGCAGGTGAAGCCTGGTGCCACCCTCAAGTCCCCATGCCTGACGCTCCCGACCCCGAGGCTCTCGGGGGCTCCTTGGATGGGGTCGCCTGCCATGCAGCGTGCAGGGCAGTTTCCCTCACCAGCTCACGCTGACATTAAGAGCCGGCGCCGGTCCTAACAAGCTGTGGCCCTGGAAACCTGGGTGTGCACAGAGCCACACGCAGGGGAAGAAGTGGCAGCTCGGGCCACGTGCCTGCCATCCCGGTCCACACACGCCAGGCCTCAGCATGGCCACTCGCCAGGCTGTGCCAGGACCATCCTTCACACATGCAGAGCAGGCGCCCGGGAAGGGAAGGGGTGGGCAGAGGACCGGATGGACATTATTCTTATTTTCTGCGGGTCATTAAACTTGAAGGAAACAAAACCCAACAACACAGGCCAGGGCCCCTCCTGTTCTGTTTCATCTCTGTATTGTGACTTGTCACCCCAGTCAGGTGGTAGGGTGATCAGGGACACCTTCACACTTAGGGGTGACGGAGAGGTTCTCAAGTTTAAGATTTTCCGTGTGGTGAGCTGAAACCAGAGTCATACTGGATGCAGAATGCCTTAAAACGCTCGTGAGGGCTTCCCTGGTGGCGCAGTGGTTGAGAGCCCGCCCACCGATGCAGGGGATGCGGGTTCGTGCCCCAGTCCGGGAAGATCCCACATGCCGCGGAGCGGCTAGGCCCGTGAGCCATGGCCGCTGAGCCTGCGCGTCCGGAGCCTGTGCTCCACAACGGGAGAGGCCACAGCAGTGAGAGGCCCGTGTACCGAAAAAAAAAAATGCTCGTGAAACCAGCAACATGTCAGTAGCAGCCCCATCATCGCTGTTGATATGTCTCCAGGAGCTCCCTGACATGGGTTTATCCACACCATCCACACAGCCCACGCCATCCACACACGGATACTTTCCATGCAGGAATACTTTCTTAAGTGCTTCCTTGCTGATAGAGTTTCTTCCTCTCCCCCACCAATCGACAGTGCTTAGGATTTTGTTAGGAATAAAGAACTGCTAAAGAAAAAATGAAATGGGACCAAGGGATTGAGCAAAAAAGCCAATTTCTGTTTGGTCCTATAATTGTAAGTAAGCACAAGTTATCCTGCCAATTAACCTGGACCCACAAATGAGCTGCACTGGAAGCCCATGTGAGGATCTCACTTTGCCCACTAAAGGCTCAGCTTGCTCAGTCACGCCACCAAGAGGGTGGGGTGAACCTCCCTGGGAGAAGCATCCACGACGCTCCGCTGAACACTCCCTGCACCTCTTCTGGTGAGTCACAGCCACGTCCCAAAGGCGGGCGGGCTTGTGCAGAGGAGGGGCATCCAGTGGACAAAGGGCACTTGATATGGTGAGAATGGCCATCCAAGGAGAGGACTGCCGACAAGATGGAGGAAAAGGGTAAATCAGCCTGGACAGCCTGGCCCAGAGCAGCAGTTCAGGCACTCAGCATGCCAAGGATTCACAAGTAAGGAATCACCTCACACGACAGTTCCCGAGTGGACCTGCTTCACCAACGTGCAGGTAAACATCACGATGAGTTATGACCCTGACGGAACCCCAAGCAGCCCCAGCGCAGCAAGTGGAGACCAAACACAGCCCCAGAGAGGCGGACGCCAAGAGCTTGCTACATCCAAGAGCTGTATATGTTGACCAGAAATCTCCAGAAAATGATGATAAAATAGGTGAAAAATAATGAGACACTGTCCCCAGGAAAGTTCTCTGAATACAGAAACCTCAGCAGCCTGGAAGACTCTATTGAACACAGACGTGCTGCATTTCTCTCTAGCCTTGTAACTGCAAAATCACATCTGCTTCTTGAAATTTTTTCTTCTTACAGACTGTAAGCACAGTTGGGGAAAAAAATCTAAAAATTAAAAAAACAGAATAGCATTTTAAATGGAAAAATCTCTCAAGTAAGCTACAGAAATTAAGAACTTGTATCTACTCAGAAATAGATCTCACGGTTCTAGTGGCTGGGTATCTTAAGGAGCTGCACATCTGGATTTCTACTAGCGCCATATAACTAAAGTTTGGAGTTTGTCCTGGCATAAAAAATAAACATAATTCAACCCCACACATTCACTCTAACCTTGGCCAGGCTACGAGGCGAGCAAGCCACGTGGCACCTCCAACTGAAAACGATGATGTGTGTGCATCTCAACTGAACTATACTTTTGCTAAGCTGTATTCAGAGAACGATGACTCAGACGCAAATCAATGTACCTTGAAAAGTTATTCACAATAAAAACTCGAGGTTTCTAAAATGTCTTCTTCTTACTCTCTTTTTGTCACCACCATCACAAACCCACCCAAATGAAGCTCCATCTGGGGGGAAAAGTGTGGTTCATTCTGGATGCTTGTAGCCTGTCCCAACTAATCTGGACAACACGCTTTTCTAAAATGCAAACCCCTCTGGAATGGGAATGATCTCTTTTTAAATTGCACAGCTAGCTGGACTTTGGGTACACAATCTTCCAAAAGTTGTGTGGCAGCATTCACCTGATGGTGGACAGGGAGGGTGTATGAAAGACACTTTCCGCCTTCAGTCTTTATCAGAAATCCAAATGGCTTCAGAAATGCAAAGTAGTATTAACCATTATCCCCACTGCAGCTTGGCGGAAAGTGGTAAAACAACAGAAGTATTTGTGGGTTGACGCCCACAGAGCTGACAGTACCACATGCTCCTCAGTCCGACCTGTATGACAGGGACAGATGTGCGGGTGACAGGGGTGTGCCCAGTGAGTGTGACTCCTGAGGGTGAGGCCAGGACCCCAGCCACATCTGTCTATCTGCAGTCTTTCTACCACATCCCCTTCCTCGCCTCCATTCCCACTCAGGATGCTATTAATGAAGTTTTTCTTTTTAGATTAAAACACACAGACTCCCAGTCTTTTAGCATTTCACCAGCATTGTAGTATCACCTGGCACAGGAGGTGGGGAGATGGAGAAAAGAGGACCCTGTGAAACAACCTTCATAGGCCAAAGTGTAGACTCACCAGCTGAGAAAGTCACTTAGCCCTGGGGAAGGGGAGGGGTCAACACTGGGTGTTTCCAGGAACACTGGTGGCTGCAAACTCTGAAGTCCTGATTTAGGAAAATTGTGCTTGATGAAAAATACTAAAATCTTATTATATAAGGGTGTTTGCTTCTATATTTCAATCCTCATTAGCCAGTTTAAGTAGTAAGAATAAAGGTTTCTCCCCAAGAAACAATGGAGCACATTTCATGGTAGAAAGACCACTCCCCTCTCAAATTCTGTTCTCCATTTCCTCTGGTCCCCGCTTCCCCAGTTCAGGTGTTTCTGCTATGACTTCCTTTAGTCATTCTGACCTGTATCTCTTACAGGGTATCTTATTTCCCCCACATTCTATATTAATCCTATTTCTGAAGTTGTCGTATAGTACATTGGTTTGGGGTATGCGGCACTATGATTTTAGCATGTGTAGGTTTGTGGAACCAGCACCACACTCAGGATAGTGAACACTCCATCACCTTCATAGCCTCTCTCTATAGTCCTGTTCTCTGACCCTGCAGTTCTGTCTCTTCCTGAATGCCACATGAATAGAACCAGATCTGGGTCACCTTTCACTCCATGAAGGACCTCTGGGACCCTTCGTGGCTGTGGACCCAAGGGCCTCCCTTCCCCCTGGAGGTGCTGCTCCTCTGTATGGATGCAACACAGCCTGTTTATCCATTCACCCCCAGGACATTCTGGTTGTTCCTAGGTTTGGATGGTGAGGAACAAAGCTACTATAAACATGCTTGTACAGGACTTTGTATGAATCTAAGTCTTCATTCCTCTAGGGTAAACCCCCGGGACTGGGACTGCGGGGACATATGATAAGGTATGTTTTTTGTTTTGTTTTGTTTTGTTTTTGCGGTACGCGGGCCTCTCACTGCTGTGGCCTCTCCTGTTGCGGAGCACAGGCTCTGGACGTGCAGGTTCAGCGGCCATGGCTCACAGGCCTAGCCACTCCGCGGCATGTGGGATCTTCCCGGACCGGGGCATGAACCCGTGTCCCCTGCATCGGCAGGCGGACTCTCAACCACTGCGTCACCAGTGAAGCCCGGTAAGGTATGCTTAAAGTGACAAGAAGCCACGCACTTCTCCAGGGTGGCTGCACCGCTCTGCCTTTGCACAGCAACGTGTGGGAGTCCTGCCATCCCAGTTCTCACCGCACTCGGTACCGCCAGCCTTTTTTTGTTTCAGTCATTCTAATAGGTGTGCAATGGTGTCTTGCTGTGGTTTTAATTTACATTTCCCTAACAGTTAATGATTTTGAACATCTTCTCATGTGCTCATTGGCCAACCTTAAATCCTCTTTGGTAAAGTGTCTCTCGTCCATTTTAAAATTTGTTTTTTTTTGTTGTTGTTTTTTCCTTATTTTTGAGTTTTGAGATATCTTCATATATTCTGGATACAAGTCCTTTGTCAGCTATGTGATTTGCAAATATTTTCCCCAAGTTTGTAGCTTATCTTTTCTCTCTCTTAGCAGTGTCTTACAGAGTAAACAGTTTACATTTTGATGAAGTCCAATTTGCCAATTCTTTTCTTTTGTGGATCAGGCTTAGGGTGTCAAGTTGCTGTGCACACTGTAAGTCTGAGAAAGTGACAGGATAGGAGCTGGCTGTCTAGACACCAAAGTCTGGAAAAGGGAGGGCCTGTGTATGGGAAAGACCACAGAGAGACGTCCAGAGACCTGGCCGCCAGGCGGGCCTGACACCGCCAGGCGGGAAATGTCACTGAGGAAGCTGAACCAAACCAAAGCCAGGTTCCTCTTCAATAATATCAGGGGGTTTAACTAAATAACCTAAAAAAATATATTTTTAAGTTATGTGATTTTTAACAGCTCTTTTTAGTCTGGAGAACTCGGAACACGTGACACTGTTTGTCTGGGCCCACCTGCACCATACAAGCACAGCAGTCAGGGACGGTCACAACCATGCTGAGTGACCAGGAGGGTACACCACCCAGCATGTGAGACAGGGTCTGGGCTGCGTTCATGCTTCAAGCCGCCCCACCCAGTGGGAGAAGGAGACAACCCAGCCCTGCTCACAAAAAATTTACACAGAACAAGAACCGTCTGAACTGGTCACCAGATGTCACCTCGCTAGGAAAGAGTGTAACTTTATCGAAGTTTTCATGGATAACGGTTTATTTGAGAATTACATGTCTATGGAGATCTGTGGTACAGGTAACAGAGGCTCTGTCACTCAGAAATGGAGAGAAGTAAAGACCCACAGACACAGCACAGCAGTGCTGGTGAACGAACTCTGACGGAATGGCTTCCAAACTCTGAAATCTCATCAGGGAATCGAACCAAGCAGGCCGGATAACCAGGCAGATCTAGCATTTTCTTATTTTCTAACTTCTCTCCGTGTGATGTCTCTCGATGGTTGCCTTGTTTGTCCAGCACTTGTAAATGGTTTTCTTGGTTTCAGCCCACCTTGGAGGTGAAGCTGGCTTAGAACGGAGAGGAGCAGCTCCCCTGAGCGGCGGGGCGTTGAGCCTTCTGTCTCTAGAAGAGAGCTGTGCGAGCGTGACCAGGACAAGGCAATCGTGGAGCCCAGTTAAAAAAGCACTCAGCGCCTGGCCACCTGGCCCTCTGCTTCCCGACTGCAGTGACCCCTGGTGCACCGGGCTGCCCAGCACAGACAGGACTGGGGACACGAGGCTGCAACACGTTCTCCCCACCACCTGACACCAGATTGCACCAGCACTCCGATTTGGAGAAAACCAGCAGCTGCACATGCCCAGAGCAGCACAGTTTCGAATAGGAGCAAGAGTCACCGGTGTGCCTTACACTACATATGGGGGTTGGGTGGGGGCACACGGAGAGCCAGACCTTTGCCCTCCGTGACCCTTGCGAATGTGACACACTGAAGTCTACGGTCCCTGCTCTGACCGAGCTAGCACAACCAGCCCCCCGAACACAGCTCTGCTGCTGGTCCCAATCCCGACCTCAAGTTCCCGCTGCTTCCCACCCAGCCTGCAGTGCCAATCTATCAGCGCATCCTCCGGCCCTGCCTCAGCCAGCACTGCCTTTCCAGCAATGGCTTCAAAGTCTCCTCAACTGTGGGTCAGTGGTAACCAAGACCCAGATGTGGGCTGGTCAATGGTAACCAAGAATCAGCTGTGGGCTGGGCAGTGGTAACCAAGACCCACTCTGAGCAGAGGGGACCACCAGGTCTTCCCATTTGTCCTGCTGGCACTGATCAATGTTACACTAATTCTTTCTTGTCACAATATCCCATTTTGCTTGCGGACAAAAGCATCTTGAAGCAAACAGATGCAGTGACCAGTCACATGATTTCCTTAAACATTTATCCAAAATTTAATGGAAGAAATTATACTCGATGAACCGTTTGCAGGTATCCTAATTGTATTTTGTTGATTCTTTCTTTTAAATTTATTTGTACCTATGTTTTCCATGTCTATATTCTTATAAAAAAAATTAAACAAGATGGAAAAAAATCAGTCCCTAACACTGCTCCTCCCTGCTTCTTGCTCCAAATTCCACTTTCCTACCCAGAGTGAAGTGTAACTATTTCATTTCATGCCTTGTTGATATGTATACACACACACACACACACACACACACACACACACACACACACACAGAGTTATGCACGGTTTCAAACATGTGCTCGGCAGCCCACCATGGGTGTTGGTCTTTAACAACATGTCCAACAGGCCACTCCCTGTCAGTTCAAGGGTAGCCACCACATTCTCTGTATTTGCCCGTGAGAATGCACGTGACTGAGTCCACTGTGCCCTTACAGTGGGTGTTCAGGCATAATATTTTTGTGTATTTCCCCTGACACACAGGCAAGTTGTTTTCCAGGAGAGAAAACTAGATTTGCTTTTCCTACCTAATGTAATTAAAATCAGGCTTTAGCTGTTTTAGCACAAGATTTTGTATATCAAGACTTTGGAAACAATTTGCATGTTAATTCTAGAAGAAACGGGGTTCGGAACAGAAGCGTTAGGAACTACCTAGGTGAATCAGGATGAATGAAATGAACACGCAAACAAATAAAAAATGCAGGTCAAGTTTAGAGCTGTGAGATGGTGTACTGATACAAAGAGGCTCATGACAGGAGCAGACAAGCCAGCCCTGTGACCTGGGAGGACAACGAGAGGCCGAGCAACCGCAGCACATCATGAAGGACCCCTCCTGCAGGGACCACTGCATCTGCCCTGAGATAGAATGTAACATTGGGGGTGGGGGGATGGAAGGTTGCAGAACGTGAAAGGGAACATTGAAGAACATCGGGAAGATGCTAAGCTGTGATCTGACGTTTGCAGCTGGGGAGCAGAGTGATGATCTCTATGTGCAGAGTGGTGGATCTGTATGGCAGTGACCTGTATGTGAAGTGATTGGTCTGTATGTGTAACGATATGTTTTTACTTTGGCTCAGTGTTGGAAGTATTTTTAAACGTTCAAAAGGATTCAGCTTTAATTCTTTTCATTTTAATATGGCCCCAAATTTAGCTGTGTTCTATGTAACAATCACAAACATGGCCTTAATCAGAAAACAAAAGAACACACCCACATGAAAGGGAAACAACCTGTGCGGACAGGAAGTACTTCTGAGAACCAAGAGTGAAAAAAGGAGACTCCCCTCACACCAGAAGCCACAATAGTTTAAAAATCTGACTTACTTTTCTATCAAATCCAGTGTGACTCCAGGCACCAGACTAACGCATTTCTGCATGCAAAACCTGCAGAGAAAGAAAAGAAAGTGAATCACAGCAACAGGGTATTTAACAAGAGAGTGCAACAGTCCCACAGAAAAAGCAAAGAGAGGAAGGTGAGGATGGGGATTGCCACGGTGAAAAAGTAAACCCTGTTTTTCTTAATTCTGTCAGCTTTTAGGTTTATGAAGAAAATCTCCCTGCAGCCTCTCAAAGGGGCAGGAACACCGAGCTGCAACCGCAGGTCTCCAGTGGAAGGGGAGAAACAAGTCTGCGGGATGGCGGGGCAGAGCCCCCACTGTGGCAGGGGCTGGGGGCGTGTGCGCACAAGATTCCACAGGACAGGAAGGTTCCACCCAGGTGATGAACAGGCTCCACTTTTCTATTTTTCCTTCTTAAGCAAGTAAGCTGGGGAGAGTGATGGAAGAATCAGCGAACCACCCCCAGGCACACAAAAGAAATTTGTGAGAGAAGACAAAAGTGAATTCAATTATATCATTTTAATTATCATAAAATCATAGGAGTCAGAGCTGTGAGACTTAATCTTCACTGCAGAGCCATCCTGGAGAGCTAGGGTGGGACTGTCCAGGCTTCACCTAATTTGTACGCACCAACAAGAGGTCTCGGACCATCTCTTTCTTCCTGTCAGGGCTATTGCCACGCAGCAGGACAGAATCAATGGTAGCATGGAGTGAAGAGGCAACTTAGTATCAGTCGCAGGAGAAATGTAAAACATTTAATTCACCGGCTTTAAAAATTAAGAACAAATAACGCCCTCCATAAAAACAGCATCAGGCACACAGCAAATGCACCCACAAAATGCATTTTAGTATCACTAGTGGATGTGAGAAGTGGAGGAAGGTTGGAGAATACCAGTGGGCTCAAGGGAGGGGACGAGTACAAGGAACCGGCCACATTCAGGACACACGGAGTGAGACGTGTACGGTGGGTGGGTGGAGGTGGGGGAGAAAGACAAGGAGACAGAGAGAGACCCAGAGGCTGGAAGACGACAGACAAGGCCGTGAAGACGGCGTCTGGTGGGCCACTGGCTCCCAACACGCAGCCCTCCAGCGCGGGGAGGGTGGGGGGAGGGGAAGAGGGGACTCAGTGCACCCTGCCCCGCCAGGCTCATGGCCTCAGGGAGCAACGCCTCGCTCAGCCAGCAGAGGAAGTTATCTTCCTGGCTGTGGCTGCGCCGGCTGGTGCTCTCTATTCACGGAGCAGAAGAAACATAAATGAGGGCTGTGTTTGCCCTACACAGACAGAGGCCCTTTCCCACCGGCACAGACGGCTGACCTGACCAGCTGCTCCACCAGGCCAGTCAGTTCCTCCAGACAAATCCTTCTGTTTACTCCTCTGGAGGAGAACTCGGCCCGTCCGCTCCCGCGCATCACCGCAACTGCCGAACCAGCCCACATGCAGCTCTGACAGAGGCTCCATGTGAATCAGGATCTCTCCGTGGATAGAAATGCTCTACAGGAAACACATTTTCCAGTCCAATTCTGAGGCCTATGCAAACAGGGCTGCTCTGTCATCTTTCTCTCTGTAACGCACTTACTGATTGGACCTCTGCCTTCCCATAATGATAGTCTGTGCCAGACTAATCCTTTTGTCAATAACAACAATAAGCTCTGGACAAAATATAAAAAACAACCACTTGAAAGCACCAAAGAGCAAACAAATACAGGCAGAAAGGGAAGCCATGACCCTTAAAAGAAGAATAACAAGGTCTGCCTTAACCAGCTTTTCCCAGGCGTGCTCCCCAATTCACACAGCGCCGGGGACACTGCTCAACGGAAAGGAGATCAGAACCCCAGGCTGCCAGGAGCTTCAGGGTAAGTCTTAGAAAGGAGGAGTCAAACTCTGTGAGCAAGCTTTCCTAGGACCCTGGGCTGAGCCCGGCACTGCACAGGCATGGGCCCAGACCCCGAGGAACCCCGGGGACACCAGAGCTGAAGTGCTGAACACAATGGGCAGAGGTTTCCACAGTTGCTCACTAGCAGACATGCATGCAGATGGGGACAGTCAGTGCCACGTTAGGGGGCTATCAACACCTGGGGCTTTCCACTGACACCCTGTGGGGTGGTGCCTCAGTTACAACCATGGTCCAGGATTCAGAGCCTCACCCCAGAACTAGGAGCAAAATCAAAGGAGACCAGTCCTACAGCTAAGAGACCTCAATCAATTAAACCATCTACAAGAACAGAGCTAAATACTCCTCAGAGGAAGATAACAGAATCCAGACTTTCTCAGTGTCTCATCCACAATGGAGAGTATTCTACCTAAAATCAAGAGAAAAATTGTTAATAAAACCAGATTCATTGCTGGCCACATTTTGGAATTAGGCTTTAAAATTATAAAAATAATTATTAACTGGGAAATAAGTATTATGATAAATCTGCTGAAAATATAAAGTTCCATTAAGTAGGAAATTAAAAATAGGGCCATGATGCAACTTTAAAATATCTATGATATGGTTATATGCATTAAGAGCAGCATGGATAAACCAGTGACTGACAATCCACAAATTGTACACCAGCCAATATTTATTCCTTCGCACCAGGCAAAATCAGAGGCAATAAAAATGGCTTGACAATCCCACAAAATTGAATATTAGTAATTATGACAATAAACACAACAGCTGGCAGCCGGTTAGTGCTTACTCTTGGTGCTAGAGCTCTCATCAACAGGCTCTGGCCACTTCTGAATCTTCTTTGTCCGACTTGCCCTTTCCGAACTTCGAGTGAACAGTTACACAGCACCAGACCACTGCTTACTGCCTGCCTGCTGACCCTTCAGGCCAGGGTTTCTCAGCTGTGCACTAAGGACTCTTAGGACCAGATCATTCTTTGCTGTAAGGGCAGCACCCTAGCCTCGACCCACAGGATGCCAGCAGCACCACACCCCAGTTGTGACAACCAAACATGTCTCCTGACACTGCCTAATGTCCCTGGGGGGCAGAGTAACTCCATTGAGGCCACAGCCCTAGGCCAGGCCCCAGTGTCTCTCACATTTTCCAGAACAGTCTCTGCTTCCACTCTTGCCTGTGCTTCCTATTCCTCTCCCAGGAATTCTCTACCCAGCAGGCAAAGCAACCCTTTTAAGAGGAAATGCTGTGATAAGTCATCTCATCTTGACCCTCCAGAGGCTTCCTGCCATGAAGGATGAAATGCAGGGTGCTTGCCTAGCCTCCCAAGGCCCTGCCCTGGGCTTCCAGTCACTGCTCTAACTTCACTTCCTCACTCTCACTCTGCTTACCCAGCTCCATTCACCCTGACACACTTCCTGCTCCTTCAACACGCCAGGTACAGCCCCACCTCAGGGCCTTTGCGCTTGCTGTTCCCTCAGCCTGCAACACTCTTGCCCCAGATAACTGGAAGGTTTACTCCTTTGTTTTATTTGGACTTCTTCTACCTTCCCTGACCAGCCTAAGGAAAACAGCACCTTCATTCTCTACCTGCTTTTTAAAAATAACATTTCTTGCTACCTTATTATATATTTGTTATTGCTTGTCTTTATCATAGAAGATAAGCTCAGTGAGTACAAGGACTTCTCTTATTTTGTTCATCAGTGTGCCCCCAGTACTTAGAAGGGTGCCTTAATATATAGTTTTGATAATCCATAAATGTGTCAAGTGAATACGGTATAAGATTAATTTCTAATATTTCACATATATCTTTTTTTCCTGTTGCTCTTGAAAGTGAGTGGCTTCAAGATTTTTATGCAGAACAAATTAATTAACGTTAGAAAAACTCAACTGTGTAACCTTGTACACTATCATATAACTGTTGGATGCTATTGTTTCTGAGAATGGAAATACATTAATTTTTTTTCTAATTAGAAAACTCCCCACATATTTACCATAAAAAATTAAAAGTACAGAAAATTACAAGTAAAAATTACCCCCAAACCTAAGATAACCATTAACATTTTCACATTTACCTCTTAGAGAAAATTGAATCATGCTGATTTATTTTGTTCTAGGAGTCACAGTCACTGGAACATCCCAAACAATACAGATGTGTGTAATGGAAAATTAAGAGTCTGTCCTGCCGCCCCATTCCACTGCTGACCACTGCTGACTGCTCCTCTGCATCCAGAATGTGCCCAGCACACGTGCACAACCAATATCTACCCTTGGGTTTTGTTCAGTTTTTTTTCTTACCACAAGAGAATTTGCCATACACACCACAGCTGCGGTTTGTTTTTTTTTTAAACATTTGTTTTCCAGCATTTTCCAACATTCAACAAAGTTGAAAGAATTTTAGAGTAAGTTCCTGCATCCCACCACCTAAGTTCCACCATCAGCATTTGATTGCATTTGCTTTATCACATCTCTGCCTCTCCGTCCATTAATCCATCTCATTTTTGGTGCGACAGAGGATATGGTACACTTGCCTTTAAATTCTTCAGCACACATACTGAGATCTCAGTATCTGTTTATTGTTTTTGTCTTTTGATGTAAGATTACATACAATGAAGTACACACATCTTAATTGTTCGTTCACCGGGTTCTGACAAATGCACATGCCTGTGTACCCAAGCTCCTACAGGGACCACTACCAACATCCCAGGGAGTTTTCTCTCACCCTTTCTCTGCCAATTCCTACTTCCTCCCATTGCGCCCAGAGGCAAAAACACTGCTCTGATTTTTCTACTTATTTTCATTCCTCTGTTCTAGAGTTTCACATACATGGACTCGCCAAGTATGTACTTTTATATAAGGCCTCTTCCAGTCAGCATAATGTTTTGGATGTTTATCCATGTTTTTGTTTGTATCATGAATTTATTCTGTTTTCTTGCTGACTGGTATTCCATTATATGAAAAGACTGTAGTTTATACATGCTGTTCTGTAACTTGCCCTTGTGTATCATGGACAATATAAAAGCTGATGCATAGAACATTACCTTTTTCATGAACATAAGTGTGCTGTCCTCAGGATGCATTCGTAGCAATGGAACTGCCTGAAGAATGGGTACACATATTGAATGACCAGTCATCTGATGGCTCTCCAGAGGCAAGTGCCATTGACTGTCTCATCAAGGCTGAATATACCCACTTTTTAACTTCTGGAAAATACTGGGTTTATCAAAATAAAAGAAAAACAAACCCTCTGTTCTACTGATAGGTGAGAAATGACACATCATTGGAATTTCTTTGATTATTATTGAGGTTAAATGCCAGCTAATAATTTTTCCAGTTCTTTGTATTTTTCTTTTGCTTGTTTCCTGTTTATGCCCCTCTTGTCTTATTGAGTTTAAAAGTGCTTTATACATTAACGGAACCAACAGTGGTTTTGTTATATATTACACAATTTTTCTCAATTTATAATTTTAAGTTTTGTTTTTTGTTTTCTTTGCCATACAAAACTTAAAATTGGTGTTTAATAAAATCTATCACTTCCTTTATAGCTCTTTAAGTCTCCTGACAATTTTTCCAGTACTTTTGTGAGTTTTCTTTTTTACATTTAAATCCTTGGTATATTTGGAGTTTATTTTTTCAGGTAAGAGGTAAGGATTAAAAAAATTCAAATGGTTAGCCATGTGCCCCATACAGTATTGAGTAATTCATTCTTTTTCCAAATGATAAATTCTTATACAGCAGATTCTGTTTCTGGAACGCTCTACTCTGTTCCATGGCCTCAAATGTCTGCTCTTACTCCACCTGAAACTTCAAAATGCATTTTAATAACAAGTAGGACAAGTTTTCTTTCACACATTTTTTCAAAAAATTCTCACGGGACTTCTCAAACATTTATCCTTCTACTTGACCTTTAAAATTACTTTATCAATATGTGTCAAATTTATGGTTTAATTTAAGGAGAATTTATATCCTTAATCTTCTGGCTCTCACCATGTAATAATAATGTGGTCAACCCCTCCATTTATTCAAATATCCTTTCGTATCAATCAGTAAAGTTTTATGGAATTTTCTATACATACGTCCAATACACTCTTAGCTTGTTTATGTTTTTTTTTTTTTTTGGCTGTGTTGGGTCTTTGTTGCTGCACGCGGGCTTTTTTCTGGTTGCGGTGAATGGGGGCTACTCTTCGTTGTGGTGCGTGGGCTTCTCACTGTGGTGGCTTCTCTTGTTGTGGAGCACGGGCTCTACGTGCGTGGGCTTCAGTAGTTGTGGCGCACGGGCTCAGTAGTTGTGGCTCGCGGGCTCTAGAGCGCAGGCTCAGTAGTTGTGGTGCACGGGCTTCGTTGCTCCGCGGCATGTGGGATCTTCCCAGATTAGGGCTCGAACCCATGTCTCCTACACTGGCAGGCAGATTCTTAACCACTTTGCCACCAGGGAAGCCCCTTGTTTATGTTTTGTCATTGTTACTGCTGCTACTGTGAATCAGATTTACTTTCCTTCCCAACATTTCCTTACTGGCTATTTTTAATATATAAAAAGGGTAACAATTTAAAGGAAATTATTGTGAAGTATACCATATACTTATGGTATACTACTTATGTATATAAGATACAGATGTGAGTTTAAGGAACAATAAAGTAAATATAAGCACCACACAGATTAAGAAATAGCACATTACAAAATCTAAAAGGCCCCATGTGTCCCTGCCATGGTGTCTGCTCCTGCCCCCTCCCCAGAGGTAGCCTGTACTTTTATGGTATTTATTTGTAGTCACTTAGCATCAGTGCATGATGATAGCTGCTAGTTTAGAAGGTTTCTCTTATATAAAGGAAGTATTCTTCTATTTTTATTATAAGGTTTTATTAAAATTCATTTTTAATTTTATCAAATAACTATTCTTTTCTCACCTATTAAGATGATGCATTATATTAATAGGCAGCCTAACAGAAAGTCATCAAAACAGTCCTGGAATGAATCTCACTTGGCCAAAGTTTATTCTTCTCTTACTATATGGCAGGATTCTAAATGCTAATATTTCATTTTGAACTCATCTGCAGTGTGTGTCTGTGTATGCATATGTGTGTGCCTCTGTGTGTGTGTATGTGTCTGTGTATGTGTATACACGCTGCATTTGTCAGGCTTGGTACCTCAGTCATGGTAACTTTATGAAGAGAATGAGAAAGCTTATATCAATACTTGTTGAAATATGGCTTACACTTACATGCTATTTTATTACCATTTGTTTTATTCCATATTTCAAGGATAATCATCTATATGTTGAATCTTCATTGTTTTATTTTTCTTGTTTCTCATTAGTTTTTACTGCTTTCTGTTTCCTGTACTCCTGACCAATTTTAAGGTCACAAACTTCAGAATTAAATTTGATTTCTTAAACTTTCTCTTTGCTAGTTCTCTTTTCATCTTGATGTACTGTTCTGTCAATCTCAATATTTATTCATTTTTTTTCAGAGACCATTTTTCTGTCATTTCATTGAGGATACAAAGCATATGCTGCCTCCTTTCTGGATCCCCTGTAACCACACCTGAGTTTACGCTGATGAGGTGACTCAGGGTGGGGGCTGGTCACCAGACAGACCAACACTGGATAACAGCAGGGAACTTTCAGCCCCATGCTGACCTCCAGCCTCTGACCTCAGGAGGGAAGGGGGCTGGAGACTGAGTTCTAAAAAGAATCTTGAACACAGAGATTCGGAGAGCTCCCGAATTGAGCTCCAGGTTGGTACTTTGTGGAGGGGGTGTGCCCTCCACTCTCTCGCAGTGTGCCCTCACTCCCCTCCAGTGAGAAAGAGGGGCTTCCCCAGTAGTCTTGCTCTCAGCACTCCCTGTGCAGGTCTAGCCTGCACCTGGGTCAGAGCTGGGAGACACAGGGCAGGAAAAGACATGCAGGACTGATCCCCACTATGAGTGTTATTCACGGTTTGATTTCAGTCCCCAAGGTGCCGCTCACTTTCTGGAGTCCTCAGGTATCTGCGTTCTGAGCAGAGGCTGTACTGAGTGTGGCCGAGTCCTTCTTATGGGCCAACACTGGGGTCTCCACGGATGGAGATGCCGCGGAAGCTTCACAGATCAGACTATTTTAACCAAGTCCTTCTGAACATGAAGCGCACTGCCAGAGATGTCAGGCTTTTAAAGGAATTTTGGGAAACAGCTCAAAGTGGCAATACACTATTAAAATAAGACAAGCAAATTCTGTGACATTTCATTTAATGTAGCAGGTTAAAAAACAAAGAAACCCACATGAAACAGTGTGCCAATCATCTGGTATTTATAACTAAATTAAAAAGCATGCCATGTGTATTATTAGGGAAAAAAAGTAGAAAAAGAGACTTTTGTAATTTACAATCTTTAAATAGCTGCCACTTTTAAATGCACAGAATGGCTCACTCTCCTCAGGAGCTTCTAGACCAGTAACCAGGACAAGACACAAATGAGGTTCAGGAGCCAGCTGTCTCAGTTGCCCTCTAATGCTTCAGAGGCAAGCATCTGAATGATGGTCGGAATGAGCCTATCCCGTCTGTCTTGTTCCCAGGGCCAGAGCCTGGAAGACATCCCAGGGGTCCCTTAAGTACCTGCCCAGTGAAAGCAGAAAGAACTTTCAAGGGAACACTGCTAACTCTGCAAGGGTGCTGTCATTTTGGTTCAGAAGAGGTTAAAAGGTCAAAACAATTGTCATAAGGAAAATGTCTTTTAGAAAATGCATATTTAAGTATTGGAGGGTAAATATCATAATTTCTGTAATTTACTAAAAATAGCCATAAGAAGAAAATGATAGAGCAAGTAACAAATGTAAGATTTGGGTCATGAGTACAAGGGGGTTTGTTTTATTATTCTCTTGACTGTTTTGTTAGAATGGCTGAAAACTGTCCTGCAATGAAAAGTAAACAGAGAGAAAGAGAGGTCAAAGCAGATGTTCCTACGTTGACGAGTCAACGTCAGGAAAACACTCCAGGGAAAGATCTAATTTCTCAAAACCTGAGCAGTTTGTTTCTGTTTTTGAAGAATGTCAAGATGTAAAGAGGGGCTCCCAGCCCCTCCCAGCCCAGCTCATCTCCATGGTCATTAAGAGTCGGTCCTGACAGCAAAGCCCCTGTACTGATCTGCAAAAGCAGAAAACCAATACTCTCTCCTAAAAGTGCAGCTCTCTTCCACAGAGGTGACACTCACGACCCCCAACCACAGGAGAGACGCAGAACACATAACAAGCTTCCATGGAGTTCTTCCAAACTTTCCGGACCCTGTTTCCATAGAATTCACCTGATAAAGAAGTTAGAATCCAGCTTGTCCAGGACAGCCTCACATGCTCCAGCCTCCTCAGTCTGATTCAAATCTTAAGGTGTAATTTTACCTGATAAACTGAAAACAAGGACTGTGTTTACACTGCCTACTGACAAAGCTGAGGAGTGAACACATACAAACCTGACTGGAGGGAGCCGGCAGTCAGGAAGGGGCAGCCAGAGAAAACAAGAATTTCACACGGAACACACAGAACCCCAATCCTCTCACCCAGGGAACCTCCCTGTGAGCCCTGCTGCACAGTTCTGATTTAGTAGGCATCTTCATGCGCTGGCAGTGCTGAGGAATGGTTGAGAGGTGGTGGCGGAGGCTGCTGTCCCCTGGGAGCCGAAGTTCTCTAGTATAAAGGGAAAACAGGGCCAAATGGCTGCAGGGAGTGTTTCCCAGTAAACACACCTGTTTACTCACTCTCACACACCGCAGCCGGGCCCTCATCTGTCCTTGTCTAGGATATAGGATGGCCTCATGGCAGACCCAGAAAGTTAAATTTATGTAAAAATTAAGTGATTTTTTTAAACTAAAGAGCCGAACACCACTTAAATTACAATCTTCCACCGTATTTATTCTTACTATATTTTTCTTGCTGCCTGATGTGCCCTTTCTGTATTAAGAAGCTATGTCCTTGACCCCCAATCTTTCCTCTACATCCAAAAGTTCACTCTGGGGGTCAATTCATGCCTGTGTGCACAAGGATGGAAGAAATACAGGTGAACCGAGGCCACCCCTGCCCCAGTGAATGAGGAGGGCAGGTGCTGCAGCACCAAATTCCATACCACTTACCATTCAAGTGACAACTTCAAAAGAGCTGACCCTATTTAAAAACATAAGCCCATGATACGCGGAGAGCAGCAGTGCTCGTGAGCTACACAGCGACCTGCGTGGATCATTTTAGAATCAGTCAGTCCCTATTACAGGGGACTGAAGCTAATGTCACTGCAGAACTCGGAAGTCCTGGCGCGTCTGGTGGCCCCAAGCCAAGCCCTGATTCTTCTCCAGATACAAGTGAGAGAAGAAATCGGCTGGAAGGAATTTTAAGCAGGATGGGAGACCAAGATGAGCTGTGCAGTGTCATGCTCCTTCCACGATCAAAAGATACAAATAAACCCCTCCAGCGAGTTACAGACACTTTACTGGAATAACGCAGACGTTCATTTCTCTTCTTTCCTATGTAACCAGTAGACTTCTCCCTGCAAGGAGACTCCTGAGAGCCGGAGGCTGGCTTAGAAATTCAGTCAGCAGTTAATTCAGTGTTGTGCACGCCTGGTCAGTTCAGACTCGGTCACCAGGCTCCCATTGCGTGTGAGGCCGCACTCCAACCCCGGAGAGAACGGGAGCTTCTCAGCTGCAGCTCACCTCCCACCTGCCAATAGCACGGCAAAACCCATGCTTAAAAACAGCCACAAGGGGCTTCCCTGGTGGTGCAGTGGTTGACAGTCCGCCTGCCGACGCAGGGGACACGGGTTCGTGCCCCAGTCCGGGAAGATCTCACATGCCGCGGAGCGGCTGGGCCTGTGAGCCATGGCCGCTGAGCCTGCGCGTCCAGAGCCTGTGCTCCGCAACGGGAGAGGCCACAACAGTGAGAGGCCCGCGTAACGCAAAAAAAACAAAACAAAAAAAAACAGCCACAAGAAGGAGTCTCTGTAATAAGCCCCAGGTGTTTTAAACGTGGGAAGTTCTTCCCGTTAAAAAAATTTGCATTCTCTGACTCAGTTTCCAGGTTGAACTCCTAAATGACTCCTGGGAAGAAGAACACAACATGGAAAAGAGGCAACGGGTTTGGTGTTTTAGGGCAGAAGCCGTGAGCCAAGCTATGACTCCTCCATCTGCTGGTCCTCCCGGCAGTATCTCCAGGGATTCCAGGAAGATTAAGATAGGGACAATGTCATTTATGAAGTACCTTCTGTGTTCAGACAGCTTCTTCGTTTGCTATTATTATTCCTAATTCAGGGGAGAGAGCTGAGGTTCAGAAGGTTCTGAAACTACCCAGCCAGTTACGTGGCCAAGCATGAGAGCGCACCTCTGCAGCCACGTGCCACAACATTCACACGGGGGCTAAGGCCACCGGACCCAAACTCAAAAATGATGTACCACTGTGCTCCTCTAGACAATTCAATGCATCGTCTCAAACTCAAGCAGTGAAAGCAGGAAGAAAAGAGGGAACAAGTAGTAAGATGAAAGCCTATAAAGAGAGACTCTTCCAGCTATGCGGGGGAGGCCACAGGTGGAGTGGGAGCCACGAGGCAGGGTGAGTGGTCCAGCCATTGGCTCAGGAGAGAACCGACAGAAGTACCTGCACATCCCTGTCTAACAGGTAAAATAGAGGCAACAGAGAAGTAGCTTAAACAGCAAACAAATGAGAAGTGTGCACATCTCAGGTCCAGGTTTGGTCCAACCTGTGCTCATTAACAAAGGCCAACAGCCTTGCAGGAATACTATAGTCAAGTCTCTCCTTCCTGCCTGGACCACGGCTGGCATGCCAGCCGCCCAAGTCTAGTCTCGGGCTGCAGTCTATGCAGTTGTCTTCCTCGGGATTTAAATCTCCCTGCTTTTTAGGTCTCATATTTAAGGTTGGACTGACTTTGTACCCCCCACCCCCATCCTCTCCTGTTCCTTCTAACACCTAAGCTCTCCCTACATGCTTTTCTGCACTCATGTCTCCACTTATACTCAAGGAAAAGAAAACACCCAAATATGTTTCTGAACATTAATAGCACCAACGTGATTTTAATTCTTGTAAGACATTTGTCAATTAAGTACCCCGATAAGTACCAGATATTCCAGCTGCTTTATGAACCGTGAGTCTGCGCCCATTAACTTAGAGGCAGGTGGACACGATGATAACATTGCTGGTCTGAGGACCGTGCGGGGAACAAGCAGAGGCACCAGGCCAAAGCAAGTTTCCTCTGCAGACCAGAGCCTGGCAACGCCAGGTCAGGTGCAGGGAAGGAAGCCCAGACATTTCATTGGCTTCTCCGTGCTCTCACGGCGTTGAATCCACCAGAAAAACAGTTCCCAGGGGGCGGGGGTGAGGAGGAGCTCTGCTGAGAAACTGAGCCAATTCCTGGTATTCTGGCAGCAAATGAGCGAATTCAGGTTGATTTTCCAATTATCTTTTAAATGTAAATTGTGTTCCTTACAATGTCTGATACACAATCTGTCCTTGGACTCCCAAGCCAGGCAGGAAGCTTGGAAATCACACCATGAGGGTGTTCACTGAGTCATACTTGCTGACTTTACCTGCTTGTACTCCTAGGCTCTGGTTTAGGTGTCAGGTCAGTGACCTTGGGACATTACCCTCCATTGAGATTCTTCCAAACCTGCCCTCACAGCTTCAAGAAGCAGATGAACCCCACTGCTAGGAAAGGGGCAGCCTTAGCCCGCCTCAATTGCTTCCTCTCTAAAAGATACCTACCTTCCAGTCTACAAATGTTTGCCTATTAAAAACAAGAACACTAAAAAAGCAACTAACTTAAAGCCAACAACCTCTTTCCTTAAGTCGTCCATTTTCCCCTCAAAAGAGCAACTGATCCTCTGCCCCTTTACCCCTCACTTCTTTAACATAGTTTATGCCTGTGTTGACTCCCCTTTCTCAGGGTAGCCCCGTGCCTTCTGGCTGCCACTCCAGTGGCTCTAGAACTGCCCGAGGTGACTGAGGACTTCTTAACTGTCAACTTCAAGGCCTCTCCCAATCCTCAACCCTGAAGGGTCCTCAGAGGGATGTGGGGGTCTGGCTGTCCTCTCCACTCTGCCCCTCCGATCACTCCCTCCGGCCAACTTCCTTCCTACATTAGGACTCGCAGAACCTGGTGCTGTGTTCTTGGCCCTCCTCTCGGCTTACATTCTCTATGAGTAACCTCAACTGCATCCAAACCATGGTGATGGACCCCAGTGAAACAACTCCCCTGGGACGAGCTTTCCTCTCATCTCACGCACCTGTTCAAGCCTCATGTGCTGTGCTCAAAACAAAGTGACAACAACCATAGACCTTCCACCAGACAGCAAAGAACCCGCCCGCCCCACCCGACAGAGTCCAGCTCCCGCCTCTTCCTTCCCTCCAGGCCCTCAGATCTCCTCCACCTGGAAAGCAACCTCTCCATTCCAGTCCCATTTGTTTACCTCCGTCTTTCTTTTTGGTTTTGGTTTGTTTTTTTTTTTTTTTTAGTAGGAGGGGGTTATCAGAAGGCCCTGAAACACCTTTATGAGTCACATCCACAAATCCTGCTGCCCTCCACTGGGGCAGTGGGTGGGGCTGGGGAGAGGCCAGCTGGGAGCACCCAGGTGTCCTGAGCTCGCCCACGCCCACCAGAGGGCCACTGCTATGGCCGCCTCCAGGTCTCGCCCACCTGGGGAAGCTGCCCTGTCGGGTGTGGGTCTGCGTCTCCGTGTGCCCATTTCCAGCAGCACCCGAGTCACTCTATTACTAATCCACGTACACGTCTCCCGAATCAGCCATCACACTCCTGGAGGGGAGAGATCAACCCGTCTCACTGGCTCTGGAGACGGGACCCCAGACCCAGCACCATACCCCTGGAACAAGGTCCTACGGAACAGCCCACCTTCAAGCTGCACATCCACGGCTCCACCCTCTTCCCACTTCATGGTCACCTGCCCCCCCTCAGTCCTCAGGGCCCCTGCCACACCAGACGCTCTGCCATCGCCCAGACATGGCCCGGCGGTGACTGTGCTCAGGCGCCTCTTCCTCCTCACTTGAGCCAGACTTTACTCGTCACAGGAGGTCAGGACCAATGACCCCCCCAGAAATGCTGGCTGCCTCCACGGCGAGCAGAGGAATCTCCTCATCCTCTTCTCCATCCCCAAGAGCAGCATTGATAAAAAGTGTCTCTTTAGCAGCCTTTGTCTCACTGATCGTTATAATTGTAGTACTGATAATAAGGCTGAGTGAACAGAACAGAACACATATTCAAAAGAAGTTATTTCACAAGTCCATTCAATCTCAGGATAAGCAAACAAGCTGTTCTGATGACCATGGTGACAACAGTTAACACTAGAACGAGGTTTAACGCCCAGTCTCAGTACCTTAACACGGCCTCTGCATCCAGCTTAAACGCTCAGAATAAAGTGTGTAAAATAAAGAAGTAAAAAAAACAAAGAAGAGGCTGACATCTCGTGGCTTAATTTACACTATTTTAGACGCTGATGGGGTCACTATGCTACCATCTGCATGGGTTTTACGTGGTCACACTGTTCTGGTATTCAAAACGTGATGTTGTTTAAGAGGGAGCATCAATTCCATCTCAGCAAAAGTAAAAAGAGAATGAAATTGGTTCATGCAATACGCCGCCTAGTTCAGCACCAATCAAAGGATTGCTTTTTTATGTCCATAAGGGTCATGAAAGTGTGCTGTCAAGTATGCAGCTGTATACATTAACAATCTCTGAAACAATGTGATTTACTGTTACTGATTTTGCATCCTTAGGCACACAAATCAGATTAGAAGTCAAAGTACCGTTAAAATGCCCAGAAGTTTAAGGAGAAGATACAAATAAGCAAATAAATAGTTATCAGGTAATCATTTTATAAAAAGTGATATAATCAGTTGCTCTGCACGTATGATTTCAAACAGGGATTAAAACTAATTTGGAACATAGTGATGATGGTATCAAAGCAGCAGAGGACAAACGACTTTGCTTCCACTGGCCGACGATCATGAGGAGGACCGGGAGGAAGGGAGGGAGGCCGGCCGGCGGGGGCAGAACACTATTTTATAAGCATCATTTCACCCAAAGTTGACTTCCTGTAACTATATTAATAACTCGGTGGCTGTAAGAGTCCCACTGTGAGCTGAACTGCATATAATCTTTATTCTCTTCTGAACACTCCTGTTATGTTAAAAGAATATTCTGTTCACGCTTGCTCCCCTCAAGTCTTCCATACACATTACATACTGATTCGTTCAAACTCTCACCAAAGACTCTTGGACTCACTGAACTGCCTAGTGAGATCCGTCTGAGATAATACATTCCACGTACTCTTGTTAGGTAAACACTGGAGGAGAAAGGAGAATGTGAGCCAACAGCAAATTACTAGAAGATAAATAAACCCAAACGTGAACAATAATAAAAAGGTAACCTGCCCTTTAAAAAAAAATTCACTTAATACTTTTTCTCAGGGAAATAAGATGATTCTCAAAAGGCCCTATGTGCCTAAAATTTGGTCAAATTGGTCAATATTTAGACAGTAACTCTGTAAACATTATATTTCTTAGCTTTTTACCATTATTGATTACACTGAGCCTTGGGACAACACTGACACCTGATATTTAAAAGAAATAAAAGGAGACATGATTTTAAAATCCTGGTATCTTGCAAAGGGTGGTCTGTCTAGTCCGTTTCATATATGTGACTTTCTAAGATGTTAGGTGTCCAGAAGGCTGCTCACAGTCCCGAGTTAGTGGAACACATCATCATCATGTATGATCCTTCTCTTTTGTTTTGCCGTTTTCTTCCCTACATCCCCAGCCTGTCTCAATACCCCATAGGCAGTCACATCTATTTAATGTATGCCCTTCCATATTTCAAGTATATGTGCAAACTTGTTTATACTATATTTTTTGCATTTAATTTACAAAACAGTATTTTTTCACCCAATATTATGCATTTTAAAACATTTAAATCAACTGTAATGAGGTACAATTTGCATACAATAAAATGCACCCATTTCAGATTATAATTCGAAGTATTTGACAAACGTGTTATGTTTGTGCAACCGACCACCACAATTCCCACACAGGACATTTCCACCCCCCAGAAGCGCTGTCCATCTCATCCCTGTATCTGCTCCAGCAAGCCCAGATCTGCTTTCTCTTGTTGTAGTTCACTCTGAGAACTTCACAAAATGATAAACTATGTACTCTTTTGTGCTTATCTTCTTTTCAAGCAGTGACTCATTCATGTTATATTGATAGCTTGTTCCTTTTTATTGGTAAGCAGTAACAGACTAGGTGTATGTCCCAAAATTTGGTCCATTCACCCATGGATGAACATCTCTCTGGATTGTTTCCAGGTTTTGGACACCATGAACACAGCTATGACCATTCATTGCACATTTTAGTGTGGACACATGTTTTCATTCCTCCTGGGTAAATACATAGAATAGGTGAGTTGTATGCTATGTGTATATTTAAAGTTATTAAAAATGGCTAAACTGTTTTCTAAAGTGGCTGTACTATTTTCATCCCCACAGCAATGTATGAGCGTTCCAGTTACTCCACATTCTGGCCAACACACGAGCACCTTTTGTGGGTCTGTCGGTTCTTCCTCTCTCTTTTTGTCAAGTGTCTATTCCAATCATTTGGCCAGTTATCTAAAATTTGGGTTGTCTTCTTACGATTGAGTTTTTACAGTTCTTTATATATTCTAGATACAGTTCTTTATATATTCTCAGATACATGTATTGTAAATCTTTTCAACTAGTTTGTGGCTTGTCTTTTTATTTTCTTAAGTGTCTATCAAAGAACAGATGTCTTTATTTTGATGAACCTCAATATATCAATTTTTAATGATTTGTGCTATTTGTGTTACATGTAAGAAATCATGAACATTTTCTCCTATGTTTTCATCTATAAGTTTTATAGTTTTGTCTTTTATATATAGAAGATCAGAAATTAATTTTTCTGCTTTGTGTAAAATAAGGGCTGGGGTTTTGATTTTATTTTTGTTTTTCCCGAATGGATAGCCAGTTGTTCCAGCACCATTTGTTGAAAAGACAGTCCCTTCTCCACTGAATTATCTGGTACCTCTGTCCAAAATCAATTGATCATATATGTGGGGGTCTAATTCTGTTCCATACTCCATACTCTGTTCCATTAATCTACATGGCTATCCTTATACCAATACCACAGTCTTGATTACTGTAGCTTTACATTAAATCTTTTTTTTTCCAAAATTTTAATAGCCACTTCAAGTTCCCGTTTCATGAGTTGTTTGTTCACACACATTTCTTTCTTTTTTTTTTTTTTAACATCTTTATTGGAGTGTAATTGCTTTACATTGTTGTGTTAGTTGCTGCTGTATAACAAAGTGAATCAGCTATAAGTATACATTAAATCTTGAAATGAACCACATGCCTGTTTTCCAAAATTGTTTTGGCTAGACTCTTCGCATTTCTATATAAACTTTAAAATCAACATCATTTCCAAAAAAGAAAAAAGGTGTAATTTTGACTGGGATATTGTACTGCATCTATAGATCAACCTGGGTAGAATAAAAGTTTTAAAATATTGAGTCTTCTACTCCTTAAGCACAGTATAATTCTCCATTTATTTAGGTCTTTCTCTCTGCAATGTTTCATAGTTTTTGTGCACAGATCTTGCATATATTTTCACTCCCAAGTATTCCAGAATTTTGATGCCATGGCTAATAGTATATATTTTTTAAAATTTTCAATTTCCAACTATTAGTTTTTACTTTACAGAAATGTAGCTGATTTGGGGGTATTGATCTTATATCTTGGAGCCTTGCTAAAATGCATTAGTTCCAGTGACTTTTTCGTAGACTTCTCATGATTTCCTATGTAGATAATCATGTTGTCTGTGAAGAGATTTTTACTTCTTTGCCAGTCTGCATGCCATTTTATTCTTTTCTAGCTTATTGCACTGACTATGACTTCCAGTACAACGTTGAAAGGAACGGTGAGAGTGAACATCTTTGCCTTGTTTCCAGTCTTCTGGGGAAAGTGTCTTTCACCATTTCAACTACAATGTTAGCTGTAAGTTTTTCTTAGATGCCTTTTATGAGCTTGAGAATGTTCTCTTCTATTTGCAGTTTGCTGAATCAGTTTGTCATAAAACCATGCTGAATTTTGTCATATTCTTTTTATGCATCTATTAAAATAATCATATAGGTTTTCCCCTTTATTCTGCTAATGTAATGAATTACACTGATTGATTTTCATGTTAAGCCTTGCATTCCTGAGATAAGCCTTACTTGATCATAATACTTCTTCTCTCTATATGGTTGGGCTTCATTTGCTAATATTTTGTTAAGAATTTTTATACATGTTGAAACTGCCCTGGTGGTCCAGTGGTTAAGACTCTGTGCTTCCACTGCAGGTGGAGCAAGTTTGACCCCTGGTCGGGGAGCTAACATCCTGCATGTCGTGCGGCAAGGCCAAAAATTTTTTAAAAATTGTTTTAAACAAATAAAGAAAAACAAAGAATTTTTATACCGGTGTTCATGAGAGATCTTGACCTGTAGCTTTTTTCCCCCCCTTGCAGAGTCTTTGTCTGACTTTGATTTTTAAGATAAAGTCAGCCTATTAAAATGGGATGGGAAATGTTCCCCTTCCTGTATTTTCTGAAAGAGGTTGTATAAGTGTTGGTATTATTTCTTTCTTAAATGTTGCTAGAATTCATTAGCAAAGATATCTGGGCTTGCAGTTCTCTTTCTGAGGCTTTTAACTAAGGAATTCAGTTTCTTTATGAGATATAAACTATCCATATTTTCTTTTTCTTTTGGTGTCAGGTTTAGTATTCTGTGTCTTTCACGAAATTCATCCAGTTCACCTAAGACATAGAATTTATTGGCACCAAGTCCTTCATACTTAAAAGGATTCCATTACTATCCTTTTAATGTCTGTTGGATCTGTGGTGATGCTCCCTCATTTCTGAACTAGGGGATTTATATCTTCTTTCTGTTTTTCTTGACCATTCTAGTTAGAGTTTAAAAATTTTATTGAACTTTTCAAAAACTATCATCTATTTTCATGGGGTTTGTATTTTTCTCTGGTGCATTTTCTATTTCGTTTATTTTTGCTGTTTTCTTATTCCTTTCTTCTACATACTTAGGGTTTGATGTGCTTCTCTTTTTCTGGTCTTATGGAGAAAGCTTAGACCATAAATTTTAGACTTTCCTAATTAAAATCTATAAACACCATTACAATTTTGAGATTATTTTTGGTACGTGTAAACCGAGTTCAGTAATTTTACCTCTTGCAAACATGATATTTTACCCATGATCCCTAGTGATAAACCCTGAGTCAGTTATTTCACAAACAGTGCAATGAGAAAGGTTATAGCACACACCTTGACGTGGGCTTTTCTAAGCATTTCTATGTACACTAAGAAAGAAAAAGTGCTTCCAACTAAACAGGCACATTATTTTTCAAAAGATGGTACTGGATCTCAGATATGTTCAGATGTGAAAATGTACATCCTAGAATCAATGAAATATGAAAGATGATCCATAATGCACAGAGATAATTACAAATATTGTATCTTGTCTTACTGATGACCAGGACTTCTAATACTAAAGTAGTGCTAGAGAGAACCCTTGCTTTACTGCCAATGTCAAAGGGAGGGCATCTCAAGTTTCTCCACTAAGCATATTGCTGAAAAGCCCTGTACAGCCTTTACCAAGTTAAGTAAATGCCCATGACTCCACTTAAATATGCTGGATTAAACAGGCACATGGATCTCAACTCCCTCCAAAGAGGAAGAAAAAGAGTAAGACACGGACAAAGAGTACCAGGGAGAAAATACAGCAAATGGGAGAAGCCAATCATCACACAGACAGTCTCAAGTGTCAGCGCTGGGGTCAGGACAGGGTTTGAATCCTGGCTCTACCAGTCACGACCGTGCAGCCTCAATCCCCTCCTCCTGAAAGCAGGGCTGAAGGCAGACCATGCCACACAGGCTTCCTGCAGGGGCTGAATGGGTTAATTCATGTAATGGCACAGCATAATGCTCAACAAGATTGAGCTACTTTTATTACCATAATTTAAAATTTCAACCAATTAAGAGTTGGGCAAGTTGTGGTGACTAAGCAGAGAGAGAATGGAAGCCTTAAACCTCAAAGGGGTAAAGCCAAAAAGAAGTAAGCACCCTCATAATGCAGAATCTCAGAAAGAATGAAACCTGAGGTACTGGACTCACTTGAAGGAGGAGCTAAGGATGAGAGTGCTGGTCCAGAATTTATATAAAGAGTGATAGAGCCCTAGGGCTGCTCCTCGTTGCTGGGAGAATTCTGGAGAAACTACCCAGAGGTACTCTGGATGTGGAGACACTATGAACAGCTCAGGGCTGCCTTCATCTTCAGGACTACCTTTCTTCATATTCCTTTTTGTTTACTGCATTTCCCCTCGGGCTCCTTAAGGTGAACATTTGAGTTTCCTTTTATTTTTTAATCTTCGTTTTCTGCTTTAGCTACATCCCACAGACATGAAAAGTTGTGCTCTCACTGTTACTCAGCTTTGAGTATTTCATAATTTTTTAAAAGTATTTCCTCTTTAAGGACTTTATTTTTTAAGAGTAAGATTTTTAGTTTTCAGGCATTTTAAAAGCTAACCTTTCATTATTGAGCTCCAGCTCCACTGTATGGTGGTCTGAGAATAGAGTTTATATGGTATCAATTCTTTGGGATTATTAAAGCTTCCTTTGGAACCTGGTACACAGTTTTTTTGTTTGTTTGTTTGTTTGTTAGCTGTGAATGGTTCACCTATGCTCAAAAGTAATGTGTATTCTGTGCTTGTTGGGTACATGGTCCTATATGCCTATATTAGACCTAGCTAATTAGTCCTGCTATTAAAATCTAAACTATTTTTCTTACTTTTTATGTACTTGGTCTCAGTACCTATGTTCCTGGTGTATCCGTTTCTACCCAGAGTCCTTTTGGTTCCCATCTTACATATTTCAAGGCCATATTGTTTGATGCATAGAGAGCCATGATCAGTGTATCTTCTTGATCGTCTGCTCTTTTTACCACAATAAAAGTTTTCTTTGTCCTTTCAATATTTTTTAGTCTCAGATTTTTCTTTGATGCATATTAAAATTGTCACTCCAGCTTTCTTTTGGTTTCCATATTTCTCCTCTTTCATCCTTTGATTTTCAACCTTTCAAATATTTTGTTTTAAACATGTATCCTGTGATACATGCTATATCATGATGATTTTTATCCAACATGAGAATCACTGTCCTTTGAGCGGTGAATTCAACTCACTAACAATTAAATAATCACTTACATTTCAAAACTTATTTCAGCCATCTCATTTCACATTTTCTATTTACCATGCTTTTCTTGTTTCTTTTTCTACCTTCTTTTGGAGAGAAGAAATCCTCTCTCCTCCTGTGAACATAATATATTCTATTTTCATTCTTTTGGTGGTTACCTCTAACATAGTGAGGCCTAAACCTAGACTTATTTTTCATGATCAATATCTCAGATATTCAAACTTTAATTCTATCTTTCTGGTCTCTCATTCTTTCCATCTCTACTTCTTTGGTGGGAATTAATCAACCCAGCCTTCCAGCTCTCTAATTTGCCCTTTGGTTATACCCATAACGTTGCCTTTCAATCCACCTCCTAAATTCTTTACTTCGTCAATTGTATTTTTCATGATCCATACCTCCAACTAATCTTTCTTATTTCTTCTTCCTATTTCCAATATTCTCTCTTATCACTTTGGGTACGTTTATCCTCACTCTGAATTATTTTTCTGTGGTGTAGTGCTTCTGATTTTTACAGGTGTAGCTTTTTCTACAAAGGAGAGGTGGTACACCTTCTTTCTTTCCTTCCTTCCCTCCCTCCCTCCCCCCCGCTCCCTCCCTCCCTCCCTCCCTCCCTCCCTCCCTTCCTTCCTTCCTTCCAAGCCCCATATACAGCAAGGCAAGCTGCACTGTCCAGGGCAATGATGGAAAGAGTGATGTGCACACCAGAGGGCCCACCCTCGGCCTTCCCTCAGCTGCACCTTCTGATCCTCACCTGTTCCACGCCCCACCCCAACAGTCTCAACCATCCCCAAGGGCTCCACACCGTTTCTGACTTGTTGAGTGGACTCACTGTAGGACCCATCAATCTTACTCCCCTGCGGCAGCCCGAGGACTGCGCTCAGGGGAGGGAGTCAGCAGCCTGTGCCATTCTGTCTGGTTCAGTTCATTTCTTAGCAGCATAAATCAGGTTTCCGCATGTCAACTTTTTTTTAAAGGAGCTCTATTATAATACATTATGATATTCATCTCAATTGCGTGTATGTCAGAGACAGGAACACTGAGAGTACATTGTCTAGTTTGGGGAGAAAAAATAGTTTCCTCAGAGTGGGCACATGACAAATTACATAACCTGAAAGACTGGAAATTACCCTGAAACTGTCCTGGGGTTTACGGAGCAGGACCAGATAACAGTTATGGCCACATTGTGAGGGCCTCCAGATAAGAAAACCGTTTAAATAAATCCCAAATTAAGTTTACTACCACCAAGGTTTATGACGCAAAGTGTGACATTACTACAAAGTAAACTGGTAAGACAATTTCATTCACTAATGTGTCTAGATCGCCTGCCTTCAAACATAAGATACTTCATTTTAATTCAGTTTTTACAAGAAACTGAAAAAGATCACAAACAGAAAGCACTGATTAAATGCATAGGCAGAAAGTTTGCTCTCTAGCAGAGAAGTTGTATTTTAGAAAACTGTACAGAGAATAAATGGTTAACCCCAGTATCAAACACCAGCAAGAATTTATGTTTCCAAAAGTAATTCTGACTGATTCTTGGTTGAGTCTTCAAGACAAAACACAAAGCAAATGCCAGAAGTGTCACAAAATGCAAAGCAAGCGTCTGCAGTGAGACAAGCAGGACACAGTGCGGGGCCCAGCCAGATGGACGATGCAGGGTCTCACAGTGCAGCTGCAGGGCGGGGTGTCTCTGCAGCTGCCTCTCTATCTGGGCAAAGATGAAGACAAGGCTTTCCGTGCTGGCAAATTTTCGGTAATACTATGCCATTAACATTTAAACTCCTTGAGATTACTCAATTTAATTGAAATGAAGGAAACATGTTTCTTGACCTCTATTCAATCCAAAATGATGTCTGCCATTTTCATTAACAGACAATATAACTGCATGACACACAATGCAATGGGCATCAATCTATTTTACAGCAAGTCCCACAGCAAATTAAGTACCACTGAATTATAATTTCAGTAGCACACAAATATATCCATAATAAATTTAAGATGGTGTTCTGCCACTCAATCTAGTAAGTAGAAAACAGCCTAAGGAAAAAAACATATTTTGGATTCTTATCCTATATTGATGTATATGGTAAGAAAGGAAATCACTTACAGGGTGAGCAACGTAATTGCTCACTTCAGAATTACTAAAATTATCAGTTTCTGAAAATAAGATTGAGGCAAAAATGAAACAAAAATCAGAGAATGATGTCTTCCAACAACTACTTCATCATCAAATAAGATTTATAAGCATACTTGCCAGCAAATATATGTACACATATTTTGTACATATAAAGTAAGGCTGTATTCTGTTTACAAGGTATATAACTTTCTTTAGCAACTGTGCCTTACATGAGTGCAGTTTTGTTAAAACCATCCTCTTAGTTATACAGGAACCTTCCCGAGCAAAGGTTTTTCCTAGGTTATTTATTGTTTGGGTTCACTGACCAACAGGTAAGTGTAGCAGTCATTTGAAGGTAAAAGCCTGGCTCCATTCTCGAAAGCAGGGGATGGTAAACTATGGTTCCCAGGCCAAATGTGGCCTATTGCCTGTTTTTGTAAATAAAGTTTTATTGGAACACAGTCATGCTCATTTGTTTACATACTTTCTATGGCTCTTTCATGCTATGACAACAGAGCTGGGACCCTCAGGCTCACAAAGCCTAAAGTATTTACTATCTGGCCCTTCACAGAAAAAGCCCATGGACCCCTATTCTAGAGCTACTCTGAGCTTACCTGAATCATAAAACCTAAAGCCCTATACTTGGTTGAATAACACAGAACATCAGTACAGTGAAATATTATGCAATCACTACAAATAACATTTACTAAGAGTTTCTAATGGTCAAGGATAAATAAGTTTGTTATGCTAAGGTTTAAGTATATGAAATTGTAAATTTAGTCTAATTACATCAATGCAAACATGTACAGACACAGAAAAAAAGACTGACTTTTTAACCAAAAAGTTAACACTAACTGTGGTAATGGTGGTAAAATCTTGGAAAATTTTTTCCTTCTTTTTACTTTTTAGTAAATTTTCTACAAAGAATGTATATCCCATTTTTCACTGGAAAATATTAAACTGACTTTTAAATTAAAAAAAAGAAACTTAACCCTAAAAATATAAGTATTAATACTATCTGGCAAACTGTCTCCTCTCTTCACGTATAAAAAGGCTGGTGTCTTTTTTTTTTTTTTTAACTCAGCTGTTACAAAGAAGTACAGAATTCCCTTGACAATCCTTCCCATGAATATGGTTTACTGCCATTCACAGGCTAAGGACACTCAGTGAAATGTTATGTTCGATCTAATTTCAATCCCTCAGTATGCAGAAAGTGGTTAATTGTAAAAGATCCACCCATCTGGGACTCTGCTTAATCATTCCAGGCAGTGCTTATCTGACGACCATCATCCACAATTGTGATGTACTGACCTCAAAGTCCATTCTCTGGTAACTGTATTAGTTTGATTTTTCACTGTGCTTCCTACTAAATGCTTACTTTAAAAAAATTTAATTATATATTAACTCCCAAAAGGATTTCGGGTAGGTACCAAGACAATGCATCGCATCATGGTGGACTGAAAGCCTACTGCCTGACCCCTGACCAGAGGGCAGGGACCCACTGCTGCCAGGGAAGGGACGCCACGTCCTTCTGACCCCTGGTGGAGGACGACAGGGCCGGAGACACGGGGGAGAGACAGATAAACTCACTGCGCTGGCAGCAGAGTGTGGAGTGGCATGGGCAGGAGGCCCTGTCTGTGCTCTTCCTGCTTCTTCCCTCGCCAGTCCACCCCTCCACTCACAGCCCCTTCAGATGCAGCACCCAGCCCGGGGTCCCAGAGCACAGCTGGTGTGCACCGTCAGTTCCGGAGTCGGGGTGCACAGGTGCAGTAAGGGCAGGAAATCCACAGGGAGGGGCAGGAAAATGAGTGGGAATGAGGCCTGTTGCACCGCGGATTCTGGGGTGTGTCTGTGGGCCCTCTGACCGAGGGGTCTACGGCCATTTCCACCTTCCTGCTTTAGTTTGGATCCTGATCTCACTGCTGTGATAAAGGCCTCATTTGACCAAGGTCTCCCCATCCTTACATGGATTATCTTCCTTAAACACTATTCTTAAGTCATTTCCCCATATAAACACCTTCCCCCACCAGTCCTAGGAGGAGCCAAGGTCCTTGGCCCAACATCAAGGCGGCCCACCCTTTGATGCCGGCCCACACTCCGACCTCACCTCACCCCTCTGGATGATGTCCTCTCTCTACTGACCCACTCTTGCTACTCAGGGATGGTTTCTTGCGCTGGGGGCCACCTGCCTGTGGTGCTCTCTGCTCCCCTTCAAATCCCACCGTCTGCCCAGACCCTGACTCAACTTTCCTCTCCTCTGAGAAGCCCTCCCTGATTCCCTTGGCCCTTAGGGATTTCTCTGTTCTCTGGAAACACAAATAGCCCTTGGTGCCACAGATCCATTTAGTCCTTGCTCATGCATTGCCTGAAATGTTCAGATTTCTTTGCCTGGCATGAAGCACCCATTTAGATAATGAATTTTCAGGTCACATCTTGTCTCCTCAATGAGACTGTAAATTTTTCAGGACAATATGCTTCTTTGTATCGCCTATAGTGCTTACCCATGGGCTTACACAGTTGGTATTTAGTAAATTATTTCTTGGACGATGAATAAAATGAACAACTTCCTGAGTCATCTGAATCAGAGATCTTTCTGAGGTCACATTAAATGGCACCATAAACCTTTTCTAACAGCAATCACAGAGTACAGAGAGTTAAATAGAAAAACTCACTTATAAATGAAAGAACAAAAAGACCTACAGTCAAGGGCAGCACAGCCACGAAGAAAGGAGTGATGCTCAGAGGCAGTGTGGGTGTGGCTGCCGTGCAGCCTCAGCCTCACCCCGAGGTTGGGTCCCCACTCTCCTCCCTTCCCATCAGCCCTAGTCTCTCAGATCCTTCGAGCTTTCTCCAGTTCTGAAGAATGTGTCTGCATCACCTTCGGGTATTTCCAGCTCTGCCACGTTCCCCTTCTCTCTCCATGGGGGAGCTTCCATCTCCCCCGTGTCTCCTGCTCTTCTTCTGTTTTCTGTCTCTCTCCTCCTGCTGCCTTCCCCAGCGCCTAGCCCCTCGCTGTAATCTCCCAACATGCTAAGTCTGACTGCAGCCACCCCTCCCACTAGGAATCCCGTCCACTGTGTCCTTTGTTTCAAACCCCATAGTCCTCTCACCTGTATCTCTATGTGGTTCTTTTCAACATCCCCAGGTCGTAGTCGCACTCTGTTACCAGCCAGCAACTTCCTCCCTTCACCTCCCATCACGTGCACTGTGCTTCATGACAACAGTCCTGCCTCGCACGATGACTAGCTCAGCTCTCTCCCCTGGAGTCTGCTTTTGCCACGTGTGCTATGCTTTGTGGGGTGCAGTGGGGAATGGCCCCGGTCAGGTCCTGTATGAGTTGGCTGAGTCGGGGGGTGAGCTCGGCAGCTGGGGGACACCTCCTCCACTAGCTCCTTAGGGATCAGGCATGTTAGAAGAGGCCTCTCCCTGGGGGGATCCACAGCCGGGATTTGGGAGGGCTGGGGTGGGAGATGGATGCCCTCACTCAGGTGCCGTGGGTCAACCTGATGCTGCTACAGAGGTGAAGCTGCAAGTCCAAGTTCTCATCCAACCAGCAGCTCAAGGCAACCACAGGACCCCCAACCCAGGCTGTAGTCACCCGAGGGGCCTCCCGAGGGATTGAGTACTGTGTCGTTGCCCCCAGAGTCCTTGCTTGTCTCCCCACTTTCTCCAGGGCTGTGGGGGAGGAAGCAGGACCCTGTGCCTCTGCGCTGTTAGGACACCCTGGCAGGAAACGGAGGAAGGCGCCTCCACAGAGTCCAGTGAACCCACGCGGCTGCACCGTCCCGCCTGTGCCTCACCAAGAGCTACTTACCTCCATGTATATGGGTTCCAGCAAAATATAAAAGGGAAAAGTAGACATTAAAAGAGAGCAAGACAGTCTAGGGGAGAAAACTGGATTTGGAGACAAGAAGCACACACATTCCATTGTGAGTCCTGCCAGTGATGGAGGGTCTTAAATGCAGGTCCTACTGTCTTGGAATATTCCACACATTTCCTCAGTCATATTCGCAAGAGCTCTCAACTTCTCAAAAGAGTGGCGGTAGGAAAAAAAATCATTATTATTATTATTTTTTTACTGCTGAGAATAAACTGAAAGATTCTACTTCAACTCAAGCAAAGAATTCTATAACTAATGAAGGCTTTTCTGTTTTCAAAAGAAAGTCCACTTTCCAGCATGACCCACATTGGTACTATCTGAGGGCACAGCCACAGTTAGCCACGAAATGGAGAGGGTGCTCCTGGAAACCACACACGCACCTGACCCGGGGGACAGTGCATCCTGAACCCCAAGAGGAAAACCCCAGCATCCACTTGGGGTCCTGAGCTCACGCCTGTAACTTGGTCCAAAAGACCCAGGTAGATTCCTTGGGTCCCTGCAGCAAACCCCAAGGGGGTCGCTGGGAGTCGAGGTGGGCGCCACTTACCAGCGCAGGGCGATTTTGATGGGGGTGGTGAGGCATGACGTGAATAGGTCGGCTGGAAGGTCGGGGATCATGGGCAGGAGCTCGTTGGCCTCACAGGCTGCCAGCTGAATGCAGTTCTTCATGGATGGGGGCAAAGGCATCTGGGCCAGGGGGTGGTTTGGGTTAATAGCAGCGACCTGCATTGGGACAGGAAGGAAGAGAGCAGCTTAACTGTCACGCACAACTGGAGACTGAGCCGGAAATGTGACACGAAGGAAAGGACCCATCAACCGAGGCTTAAAGCTTGGGGGTTCCTGGCCAAGTCCTCTGGAGAGAGGCCCAGCTGCTAGATCCTCTCCTGGAGACGACCACAAGCTCCAGCCCCAAATCACTTGTTACTTAAGGACTCCTGGGTTATAAACGCCAGGGGGGCGGGGCTCCATGAAGACCAGGTGCTGGGGTTTCAGGTGATGATGGCATTGAGGAGGGCAGATGGGGCAGGAAGGGATAATTTTAATCACTGACGGCTGCTCGTTTGTTTCCCAACTTGAAAAGAATGTTTATGTGTCTCGGGTTTTGCTCCTTACTAATAATCCCCTATGTCTGCATGATTGTGTCTCTTTCACACTGGCTATTTCATTTGCTTTTTACAACATCACCATGAGGTAAGTCTTCTTTCCAATTTTAAAAACCTACAATGAGGAAACAGAGACCCCAAGAAATGACGTGAACTGCCGGTCACCGGGCGAGTCCTAGTCATGAGTACGGGAAGCTGGTCCTGGCCTAAGGGCCGTTTTCCACTCCCTCATCCCATCCAGACCCTCCTGAATCTATACCACACACCTGTGACACTAACATGAGTGCTCTGCAGGGTCTTTTCCAAACAGCAGTCTCGGGTGAACTTTGTAAGTTAAATACACACAAAGCTGTGTTCACTCATATATACCTAACATTGATTACAACATGTAAAGTGTTGTCATTATTAATGCTGATAAAACCTTCTCAAATGGAAGGCAGTAAAAGCGGTACTTCTATTAATAACCTCTTCAGATTATTAATAGAAGGAATAGTAAATCCAGAGTACAAATCAAATTCTAGTATACTTAATACTAAATAAAAACTGCAATTTCTAGAGGAAGGGGTTTTTTATTGTGGCAAAATATACATAATATAAAAGTTACCATCTTACCCACTTTATTTGTATGGTCAGTGGCATTAGGTATACTCACATTGTACAACCATCAGCAGAGTGGGTTTTTTAAAGCACAGAGAAAAGGGAAGGCAGAATCACTTTTAATCCTTTCCTTGGCTCCAGCTCTACAATCTAAAATAGCACCAGTGAAGCAACCTGCTCCACACAGGAAATTAGTTTCCAGGTCTGCTGTGACAACACGCTAGGAAAGATGTTGGGTCTGGGTGCCGTGTGGGTCTGTGGCTTATCAGACCTGAGTCATGCGGAAAGACGGAAAGACGCAGAGGCTGCAGATGTGTCAGAGCCAGGGGAGCCTGCCGGAAGTGGTCTCGACTTGCGTGCTCTGTGGAAGTGCGTTCTCCCCAGCCCAGGAGGGAGGATGACATCGGCAACGGGTCAGGCTCCGGGAGGGGAACAGAGTGCACAGTCTTCAACGGTGAAAGGGGCATTGGAGAGGTGGCCTGGGACTGAAGCCAATGCACATGCTTCTTGCAAGCCTTACCACAACTGCGCACAGACGTGATGATTACAGGAAACAATGTAGGAAGAAACAGTCATTTATGTAAAACCAAGATTCAATATTCTTAAATGTTGGTGTGAGTTACTAGTTTTAACTTCTCTGTCTATAATCTGCTTCCACAGTAAATTTACTTTCTGAGAAGCGAAGAGCAGGTCCTCTGGCTACAGCCCCCAAATGCTGCAGCCCTTCCATCTTTGCTGTTGCCTGTCACTGAGCTTCTACAGCCTCAGGCTCTCAGAAGTGAAGCAGTGTGTCACACCAAGGCCACCTTTCTCCCAAGTCGGCCTTAGACACAGGCCCCCAGGGGGAGGCGGGGGTGGGGCGGGTTCCCACGCCCTGGCAGCCACGTGGGGTGCTCAGTGGGTTAAAGGCATTTCTCCTGATGTCAGGATGTCTGTGCCCTGTCCTCTGTGGAGGCAGCGCTCCCGTAGCCCTGACACAGCCGGGCGGTGCTGTCAGGTAGCGATCTGCTCAGTGCCTCTGTGTTAGGTCTGCCTTGGGCTGCACCTCGTGGTCCACGAGCATTTGGCCCAGAGCCTTGCAAAGTACCTGAGGCAGAGGAGGCACAAGGAGACAGGGAGACGATGCAGGAACATCTTCATCCCAAGTAAGTCCACTAGAAACTAAATTTCCCAATTCACAGTGATCATTGATAGAAACCTCTATTTCTTAAACAAGCCCCTTGCAGTATGCTGATGTATAAACTGGCAGAAAGCATTAAATGTGGCTGCAGATAATCTGAAGTGTGGTAACACACAATAATAGTCCCCTCAGACTCATATGGGACCTGTTGTCACCACTGGGCACATGCCAGCTCTGCACTGGGGTTAATTAGAATCAGTAACATTTTAAAAAAATGACGTTCAAGACAAGCAATTCCACCAACGATTCATTTTTCAAGCTGCTAACCCAGGAATACAAAAAAACAAAACAAAACCCAACAGATGAGCTACTTCCAATATATTCTTTTGGTTTTGTATTTATCTAAGATATTGACCTTTTAATTGAAATTAGTCTTTGGAAACAGCTTGCATGTAAACCTAACTACCAGTGATTCAGAGGACTTTTCAAAGGCACCCAGGCTGAGAAGAGAACAGGTCCAGCTGGGAGCCACCACTCACCCTGAAGGGCACACCCCAGATGCACTTTTACCCAAAGGGGCTTCTCCTGGAGAACCTAGTGGCTCAAACACCAGGAAAACTTTAATCATTAAAAGCTCACTAGAGGGCTTCCCTGGTGGCGCAGTGGTTGAGAGTCTGCCTGCCGATGCAGGGGACACGGGTTCGTGCCCTGGTCCAGGAGGATCCCACATGCCGCGGAGCAGCTGGGCCCGTAAGCCATGGCCGCTGAGCCTGCGCGTCCGGAGCCTGTGCTCCGCAACGGGAGAGGCCACAACGGTGAGAGGCCCGCATACCGCAAAAAAAAAAAAGCTCACTAGAGCCTTCTGGAGGATTTGGGAAGGATCCAGAAAAATCTTCAGATGTGATACACAGCAACCAGATCCAAGAAAGACATCTGCTACCTCTTCCACACGTGTGGATAATGTGGCACTCATGCACTCAGAGCTCATGGGAAGGCTGGCCAAGCAGCTCACACAGGCCCGGAACCACTCGCTCCAGAAGCACGGCTGGAGGTGAGTGGGGGTTGCAGCGGGAGCACCTACACCTCTCATTTTCTAAATGAAACTCTGCCATTGTGCTGCTTCTGTTCTCCATATACATATACAACACATCTTGATAAAGAGATGAAGGCAATAATAATTTATTTCAGAGGAGTCTTTACCAAGCGACTTTCTGAAAATAACATCTACTTGGTAATAATTCCAGTTCTAGCTTAAAGAAATTTTTATTCTCAATTCAATAACACCTACTTACAGTGGACATTTTTGCAAAGTTCAGAGAGAGACTGAGATCTGTAAAGGAATCAGGTATTGCTTACCCAGCTCATTTCAAAGTTGTTAATGGAGCATCTATCATGCAACAAATACTGTACTAAAAATAGCAGATACAAAGTGGCAGTAGTAATTTTTAATATATAATTTATATAATTCTATATATATCAAATATTAAATAGTAATTTAAAAAGAAGTGGTACCTATTGCTGGGAACTATGAAATCTAGGCCAAGAGAGCAGGAGTCGTCTTTGTTGGAGGAAGACTTGTAATCATACCGAGAACCCCCCCCAATATTTCCCCTATAGGGTGGCTAAAGAGCATGATTATCCTGAGAGTTTGCCTAAATGGACCGTCCACTATTTTAAAGCCATTTAGTTGTTAGCAATCATTTTCTAAAATGCTCTAGAATCATTCTATAACTCAGTAAAGATGATTAATTAGAAATTATAACCAAATTTCTCCACTATTACTCTTAGATAACTAAAAAAAAGGAGATACTAAAAAATTCCACAATCCTTTACATCAAGAAGAGAATTTCCATTGGGGGCTACTGTGAATAATGCTACTGTGAACATCTGTGTACAGGTTTTTGTGTGGACACATGTTTTCAAGTCTCCTGGGTATAAACATAGGAGTGGAACTGCTGGGTCGTCTGCAGCTCCAAGTTTAACATTTGAGGAACTGCCAGACTGTTTTCCAAGGTGGCTGCACCATTTTACCTTCCCACTAGCACTGTGTGAGGGTTCAAATTCCTCTACATCCTGGCCAGGACGTGTAATTATCTATCTTTTTTATTCTACCCATCCTAGTGGATGTGAAGTGCACCTCAGTGTAGTTTTGATTTGTTTCCCTCGTGACTGATGATGTCCTTTTCTTACCTTATTGTGCTGGCTAGAACTTCCGGTACTATGTTGAGTAAGAATGGTGAGAATGGACAGCCTTGCCTTGTTCCCGACCTTAGGGGGAAAACATGGTCTCTTACCATTAAGGATGATGACAGCTGTAGGTTTACAGATGTTCTTTATCAAGCTGAAGAAGCTCCCCTCTAGCCCTCATTTGCTAAGAGGTGGTTTGTTAGGTTTTTTTTAATCATGAAAGGGTGTTGGATTTTGTCAAAAGCTTTGTGTCAACTGATATGATCATATGATCGTTCTTCTTTAGTCTGTTGGTATGATGGATTACATTAACTGATTTTTTTGAATATTAAGCCAGACTTGCATACCTGGAATAAATCTCACTCAGTCGTAGAACATAATTCTTTTTATGGATTGCTAGAACTGATTTGCTATTATTTTGTTGAGGACTTTTGCATCTAAGTTTGTGAGAGACAGAGGTCTGCAGCTTTTTTTCTTTTCTTTTGTAATGTGTATCCATTTTGGCATCAGGGTAATAATGACCTCATAAAATGAATTGGGAAGTGTTTCCTCCCTGTTCTATTTTCTGGAAGAGAATGTAAAACTGGTGTTAATTCTTTAAATATTTGGTAGAATTCTCTAGTGAAACTAGCTGAGTCTGGAGATTTCCTTTCAGGAACTTTTAAATTACAAATTTAATTTCTTGACCACTCACATTATCTATTTCATCTTGGGTGGATTTGGTAGTTTGTGGTTTTAGAGGAATTGGTCCATTTCTTTGAAGTTGTCAAATTTATGATGTAAAGTTGTTCATGTTATTCCCTTATTATTCTTTCAATGGCTGTACGATCCTGAATCTTCTCCTTCTATGTTTGTTAGTCTTGCTAGAGATTTATCCATTTTATTGATTATTCCTGAGAAGCAGCTTTTTGTTTCATGGAGTTTTCTCTTTTTCTGTTTTACATTTCAATGATTTCTGTTCTTATCATCATTTTCTTTCTTCTGATTGCTTTGGGGTTATTTTGCTCTCCTTTTCTAGTTTCTTGAGGTAGTGCTATGGTCTGAATGTTCGTGTTCCCCCAAAATTCACATGTTGAAATCCTAACCCTCAAAGGTGATAGTACTAGAAGGTGGGGCCTTTGGCTGGTGATTAATGCATGAGGGTGAAGCCCTCCTGAATGGGATTAGTGTCCTTACAAAAGCAGCCTGAGAGCTCTCTGACCCCTTCTACCATGTGAGGACACAGCAAGAAGGCCTGGCCATAAACTAGGAAAAGGGCCCTCACCTGATCAAGCTGCACTGTGATCTTGGACTGTCCAGCCTCCAGAACTGAGAGAAATAACTTTCTGTTGTTTAGAAGCTACCCAGTCTGTAGTATTTTGTTACAGTAGCCCAAATTGATTAATACAGGGAGGAACTTATAATTTGATACTTTTCCTATTTTCTAGCATAAGGATCTAGTGCTATAAATTTCCCTTTCAATTGCTTTAGCTGCATCTTTTTTTTTTTTTTTTAATTTTTGGCTGCGTTGGGTCTTTGTTAGTGCACGCGGGCTTTCTCTAGTTGCGGTGAGCAGGGGCTACTCTTTGTTGCGGTGTGCGGGCTTCTCACTGCAGTGGCTTCTCTTGTTGCAGAGCATGGGCTCTAGAGCACAGGCTCAGTAGTTGTGGCACACGGGCTTAGTTGCTCCACGGCATGTGGGATCTTCCCGGACCAGGGATCAAACCCATGTCCCCTGCAATGGCAAGCGAATTCTTAACCACTGCACCACCAGGGAAGTCCTAGCTGCATCTTATCAGTACTGACATGTCGTACATTCATTTTCGTTTTTTTTTCTATTTATTTTTTAATTGAAGTGTAGTTGATATACAACATCGTATTCATTTCTGCTATACAGCAAAGTGATTCAGTTATACATATATATAAACATTTTTTTCTTATATTCTTTTTGACTATGGTTTATCATAGGATATTGAATATAGTTCCCTGTGCTATACAGTAGGACCTTGTTGTTTATCCATTCTATATATAATAGCTTACATCTGCTAACCCCAACCTCCTACTCCATCCCTCCCCCTTCCCCCTCCCCCTTAGCAACCACAAGTCTGTTCTGTATGTCCATGAGTCTGTTTCTGTTTTGTAGATAGGTTCATTTGTGTCATATTTTAGATTCCACATATAAGTGACATCATACGGTATTTATCTTTCTCTTTCTGACTTACTTCACTTAGTATGGTAATCTCTAGTTGCATCTATGTTGCTGCAAATGGCATTATTTCCTTCGTTTTTATGGTTGAGTACTATTCCATTGTATGTATATACCACATCTTCTTTATCCATTCATCTGTCGATGGACATTTAGGTTGCTTCCATGTCTTGGCTATTGTGAATAGTGCTGCTATGAACATAGGGGTACATGTATCTTTTTGAATTATAGTTTTTCTGGATATACGCCCAGGAGTGGAACTGCTGGATCATATGGTAATTCTATTTTTAGTTTTCTGATGTACATTCATTTTCATTCAGTTAATGTATTTTCTTTAATTTCCCTTGAGACTTCTAACCCATCAATTATGTGTTCTTTTTTTTTCTGAGATTTTTCTGTTGTCTTTTTATCGCTGACTTCTAGTTGATTCTACCATGGTCAAAGAGCACACTCGTGTGGTTTCAATTATTTAAAATATGTTGAGGTTTGCTTTATGACCCAGGATATGATATATCTTGATGGATGCTCTATGGACACTTGTGTATTTTGCTGCTGCTGTTGGTTGGAGTGTTCAGTTACTGTCAATTAGATCTTTATGATTGACATTCAACAAATATTACTGTTTCATCTTCAAAAAAAGATAGCTTAATTTCCTTTTTCCCAGTCTGTATACCTTCTGTTTTTTTCCCTTGCCATACTGCAGAAGTCTTATTGTATAATGTTGAGGAGGACTAGTGAGAACTAATATCTTTTCCTTGCTTCTGACCCCAGTGTTAAGAAAAACCACTTACCTTCTTGTCCCTCCCCTCAAGTGAGCTGGTAACTTCCCACCTGCCCTTCTCCCCGTGCATGGCTCTGTGATCACCCAGTTTAGTGCTGCCATTTTTCTGGTTGCCACCAGAAACACCATGGTCTGTGCTACCACAGATCCTTTGTGAGAGAACATCGGGCCATTACCTCCATAGCCTCTGGCTGATGGAGGAGAGGTCCTCCTGTGATAGCAAGCAGGACCATGCAGATGGGTCCTGCTGGGAACCACAGTACCCTCACGATATCCCAGGGTGTTGGTCATGATCTGTGGTCCAGGACATTAAGCAATTTCTGGCATATTTTAAAATAGACGAAATTAGAAAAAAAATTAAATTCTAAGACTTAACTCGAAGAAGCTCCCAGTTTTATGATGGCTGCAAAAAGTATACTATATTCATGGATTTGGGTGAATAATTTTTACTTTGTTTCTTTTTACATTTCATACAAATCAACCAAAGATTAAACATATTCAGTGAATCATAGACACATCTAAGGAAGACAATTAAAGGTAGTTTATTCAAATGTACGGTTATTTTATGAGACCAAATCCATAAATAATTACTAAGCAACTACTTCATATGAAGTATCCTTGATAGGTTTACATAATAGACTTAAATACAGCTGACAATGCCAATAGAAGAGATACTGCAAGACAATACATAATTAATTGTCAAATTAATTGCATAAAAATTTGCTATATGAGGTCAGCTGAGAAAGATTTCAGGCTCAGGGAAGTAGAATTTTAGTTATACCCTGAAAGTTGACTGTATTAATAATATAATTTGCTTGTCTGTGGATTTCATTTAAGCTACAGACAAGAGATGAGAGTTCCTGAATTTTTAATGCAGCGAAATCACTTTTCTTTCACCCAAAGCTTTCAAATTCCAGGACTGGGAATAGTAAAAGGTGCCAACAGAAAAAAACTGGATCTCCCGGTACAAACTGCAGAAGGGATTGTTCACAGGTGCATAGTAGCAAAGAGTCTGGAGACTGCTTATGTACCATCCTCTGTTGCACAGGCTGATGACTGGACTAAATGTAAAAAGTGCTCTGCAAACCACAAAGCGTCGCACAAATAAAAGGCGGTAGTAGGTAGTGTCCATCAGCTAAGGCTGTCAGGTGTTCTGGCCTCCCCTGATGCTGCCTCTCCATCTTGCACGGCCCCCTCCTCTCTCACCAGCTCTCAGTGGTGGTAAGGGTCCTGATCTTCTAGAGGCTGCTTTTCTCATCAGCGTGTTTCTGTGACCCGTTCCACTTTCTGGTTAGCACGTCAGCTCCCAGAGCACTCAGAGGACCAGCCTCCCATTCCACTCTTCATTTCCATCATGGCTTTATTTTCCCCAGCCAGGTGCTCTGGGTGGCTGTGTGCAGCCCAATGAAAGGGATTTCTGCTGTATTTGTTTACAGGTTAACCCCCACTTACTCTCCTATAAACAGTGGAAACAGTAGCATTTCTCCTTAAATTACAAATGTGTGTGTGCTGTGGGGGGAGTGTTTCAACTACATAATAGGTTTCTTATCGATATTTGTTTTGAAAATATTCACCCTTATGAATTGTTACAGCTTGCTATATAGCTTGCTATACATAGAGTATAAGGTACAGAGGGGTGAACTTGGCCCGCCTTTATTAAAGAAAAGGGCATGGACCTGCACAGAGTGTGTGCAGAGAAGCAAGCGGGGAAGGTGGTTCACCGCTGAAGCCGGGGGTGGCGCAGCAGGAAGGCGGGGCTCCCCTGAAGACCTACCATCAGGACAGCCCCCTGCTCGCCCTTGTGCCCGAAGCCGGGTGTCCTGCAACCACCACAGCCACCCCTCCCCAGGAAGCACGTGGTGGTATTCTTCTTTAAAGAGAGTTACTGATGTGTCTGGGGAAAGCTAGGGTGGCTAGTGTAGTCACCGGCTCCCAGAGGTAGAATGCTCTCCGCACTGTGAGCAAGGGTGCCCCAGGAAGCCACCTGCCTTCCCCGCCATGGGCACACAGCAACAATGGGTAGCTTCCCTTCAAATTAATATCATTTAAAAAGTAAAGAGAAAATAAATAAGAGTATCACATAACAGACTTCCTGTTTCCCTACTACCTACAAATGGTAACTATAAAGCTATAGAAGAGAAAGAATGGAGACATGGAAAAAATTATAACGTGAAAGCTAGAGACGGACAAGCCTGAGCTCCGTGTAGAGTCAGCACCGTGGACCCCTGTTTTGTAGCGTGAACATCCCGACAGCAAGTCCACGGAGAATGTTCACAAATTCACACACACAAACTCCATTTAGTAAGCAGTCATCCAAGACACATACCTTTCTAAAGATAACCTTAGAATTAACATGTGATATTCAAAAATCACAGACAGACATTGTAACACTACAAATATTAACCTTAACACAGAGCATCGACTTCTGTTGGGTTGGCCAAAAGCTTCGTTTGGGTTTTTCCATAAGATGTTATGGAAAAACCCAAACAAACTTTTTGGTCAGCCCAATATTTCGAATTCCACGGACATCCACACGATGTGCTATCTACAACAGTAGCAAAGGAACCACAGGTTTCCAAATATGAATTCTCTAGTTCTATGGGATGCACATTTGACATTTTTTGAAGAAACCTGAAGATTTTCATGTTAGTCATTTTTGTTACAATTAGTTTAAACACTTGGCATAAAATTTAGCCACACTGATGAATACATGAGAATAATGTGTCATAAATATCAAGTCGAATACAGGATTTCAAACGGAAAATAGGGTGGTTAAGTCACTGCGAATCCAGTGATGCTGCAGGACCAAGCCTGTTTCTGTGAAAATGAGTATCCGCTGGACAAGGTCCTGAGCTGCTGGATGCTACTGCTGGAGCCAGCAGGAGTGGGTCACACAAGGAAGTTTACAGATTGTCACATCAAAACATGATTCGCGGAACTGCCCTGGCGGTCCAGTGGTTAAGACTCCGTGCTTCCACTGCAGGGGGCATGGGTTCAATCCCTGGTCAGGGGACTAAGAACCTGCACGCCACGCGGTGCAGCCAAAAAAAACAAAAAAAAACCAAAAAACAAAACAAAACATGATTCATTTGGAGGCATCATGAGAAAAGTGCAAACAGGCAGTAAGAGGAGAGAATGGTGCCACCAGAGTGATGGCCTGAACCTCAACAACAGACTCCCCCAAAGCATGTCGACCATCCTTGGGGGAAGACATCATCCCACCACCGCTGTGGCTGCCACCGAGAAACTATCTGGGCTCCCATCCTACACCAACGAGGATGATCGTGCTGAGGATCAAGTCTTACTGGGTTACAGCTCAGCCCCATCAGTCTCTGTAAAAGAAAGGCAATCCTGTTCCCACCACCAGACACCAACTCACCTCCCTGCCTCCAAAGAAAGAGAGGAAGAGGCTGAGATTTGACCCCTGCTTCATTGCTGTCTTCAGTGAAGAGAAGAATCATAACTGCCTGTGGGAAATATCCAATGGAAGTAGAACTAATGGATAAAACTTAATAAAGACTATTTCAAAGAGAATCCACTGAAGATTTAGTCTCCTCTTCTAGTTACAAAGATTTTATATCCAAGACAAAAGCTGTTGCAAAAAAAAAAAAGAAATCTGAATTCTCTTTTTCTCTTTCTCTCTCAGCATATATACTGTGTACTGTGGATATAAATACTCCTTCTCTGGCTTTTATCATGAATTCTTGGTTATGGCTACAACAAGGCCACCTTCTCATCTATCGCAGAAGTAAGGGTGATACAGTTTAGTGAAAACAGCCTAAAATTCCATACCCAAACTGTCCATAATGCATGTGGACAAAATGAAGACAATAACACATGCAATATAGCTGACACTCACTGTCAGACAGACCAGTACTCATCCCAACTCCACTCCCTTTTGCCACCCCCCCACCCAACTATGAGGGGCGGGGCACATCGCATATGACCCAGCTTTAGCTAATGAGACATAAGGGGAAGTCTGCACTTGCTTTCCTAACAAGAGAGACAAATGTGATAGCTCTGCCCTGTCCCCACCTCATCCAGGCTCAACGTGGAAGAATGTACTGTAACCATCAAGATAAAACATCAGAGTGCAGAGATTAAAAACAGCCTGGGTCCCTAATGGTACTGCTGAATAATTAAATCATTTGCCTCAGAGATCTTAGCAAAAATGACAAACTGTTACTTGTTTAGAAAGCAATAGTGAGATTTTTCATTACTTTCAGCTAAAAGCAGTCCAAATGCAAACACTTAAAGCCTGAGAAAAATTACTCCCATACATCAGTTCTTAGGTTGTTATTTGAGGATTTGCCCTAGCAGAACAAAGGAGAAAACCGAGAAAGAGACAGAGGTGGGATCTAGAAAACAGTGGATGCTTCCAGGAGAGTGATAAGGAGAAATCCCAGGATGACAGCTTTGGAGCAGGCCCGTTTAGAACAGCCGATTGAAGCAGGCAGTGGAGAGCTGGGAAAGAAGAAACTTTGGAAAGAGGCATATTCTGAGATTCAATACTACCCTTGCAAATTTAGGAACTGAGGAAATGTTAAAGATCTAATTCAATAAGAAAAGAGAAAATCTTCAGGAAAATCAAAGAAACAAAAACTGTTATAAAAATGGAAAGCATAGCACCCTATTTAGCCATTCAATGAACAATATTTACATGGTCATAATCAGGGAGTTGAAGTTTAATATTTGTCATATTTTAGAATCAACTCATACACAAAGCATGGGGACTTAATTATGGTCAGAGACTAGAGAATAATCATAAAAGTGCAGATGACAGAAGTTGGAAAGGTCCAGAGGTAAAAGAAAGTCCAAGGAAGCTAAGAACCTAAAGCCAGAGGATAGTACTGATTACTGACGAAACTAGAAATAAAAACGTCAGGGTATTATTTCAAATTGCAAAGGTTACAAAGTATAGGGAATCCAAATGTAGTGACACAACTAAATTGCAGTGGGGAAACAGGAGGGGGCAGTTAGTGACTCACCCTCTTCAATTTCGCTTTAGAATTCACAATTTAATACAAACAACAAATATGACTTAAAACTTTGTAACATGTCTCTTTACTATCAAAGTTCTATATAATTTCTCCAATTCTTTAAATAGAATTTACTAATGGCAACTCTGTTTTTGGTTTATACAGTAGCAGAAAGCCTGATAATCTAAAATTTATGAATCAAGCAGTAGTAGTATAAGCATATTATTTACATTTATAGAGATACTCATAGAGGAACTAGAAATACAAACAGTTAAAATAGGTTCCCTATAGTAGCAGAGTCTTGGCCAAGGAGGTGTGGGCCAGGGCATATTTCATTCATTATAAACCCTTGGTACTATTTAATTTTTAAAATCATGGCATATACTAATTTAGTAAAAATAAAAATATTTATCTTAGGGCTTCCCTGGTGGCGCAGTGGTTGAGAGTCCGCCTGCTGATGCAGGGGACACGGGTTCGTGCCCCGGTCTGGGAGGATTCCACATGCCGCGAAGCGGCTGGGCCTGTGAGCCATGGCTGCTGAGCCTGCGCATCTGGAGCCTATGCTCCGCAACGGAAGAGGCGACAACAGTGAGAGGTCCACGTACCGCACACACATACACACACACAAAAAATTTATCTTAAAAAAAAAAAACATGGAAAGCAGAGAGAATTGAAGACTTTCCTTAGTTTTCAAATTACAAAGCAATATGACACAAGGAAAAATGTAGAGACCATTACTGAGGGACAGACATGCATTTTTCCTGGCTATGATGAAGTTTCAATTGTGTGCAGTAATTTATGCCATGCTTTCATGGAGGCATCTTCTACTTCACCTGCAGTATTCCTTTGAGATGGAAGTCCAAGAATATGAAAGCTGATAACTCTCTCTTAAAATTTATGTCACTCATATTTGTGCTAATGTTTATTACTTGGAGGCTTTCTGGTCCAGGTAACTATTTTCTTGCATTATATTTAATCATTTTTACCCGCTTTATTTTTTAAACTCTGGCACAAACCATTTTACCCGCCAGTTTCTTTCAGTTTCATGTTATCATTTACCCAATAAAAGTGTTAAAATGTATCATAAATTTACAAAGAATCTGGCCAACTGTAGACAGGGAAAGAATTTTTTAAAAGAATAAACCTAAGAGGCCACACAGGATTGCTGTTTCTACAGCAGATAAAAAAATGACTAACATGAACATTAAGATATTAGCTGGGAGCCAATTTTATCATTTTAATTTCCGCTGTTGATGCAAGAGACCAGCTGAACAACAGCCAATAATAGTAAGTGTAATGGAAAACCATAAGACTTATCTGCACTGTAATTAAGAAAAGAATGAAGATAAAAGTCAGAGCTAATTATAAAACACATGGTATAACTTTACATTGCCATCTATTTGCCACTTCAGATAACATATTTTTCATTTATTCTCCTCCATGAGGAATTAGTCAATTAAACATTTCCCTCCTCACCCCAAAAAGATGCACGGAAAACTTTTTTGTCGCATTCAATGAAATGAACAGTTTCTTAGGCTGATTAATCCTTGGCAACATACAGAGAACATTTACAGAACCGACAGAGCAGATACTCCAAGTGCTAGGGCATAAGAGGGAAATGCTTGTCTTCTGCTGAGAAGGGTGGGAGAGGGACTATATTTAACATGTTTTTTTTGTTTTTTGTTTTTTTTTGAAGTACGCGGGCCTCTCACTATTGTGGCCTCTCCCGTTGCGGAGCACAGGCTCAGTGGCCATGGCTCACGGGCCCAGCCGCTCCGCAGCATGTGGGATCTTCCCGGACCAGGGCACTAACCCCGTGTCCCCTGCATGGGCAGGCGGACTCTCAACCACTGTGCCACCAGCGAAGCCCTATTTAACATGTTTTAATTAACAAAGGCGGATGTATTGGTCTTTCCTTAATCACCCTGAAGCTCATAAGTTGGGGATAAATATCAGGCTGGATTCTTTGGCATTTTTATTTACACATTTTAAATGGAAAACAAAAAAAATGTTTTTTCAAGATTTATTACTTGATGTGAGGAAAAGCAATTACCTCTTGGTGCTTTGAGTTTTTAGCACTCATAAGATAACCTATCCCTTGGATAAACTTAGATGAAATGCCTAAAAGCAAGGTAAAAATTTAATGATATAAAACTTGACCTTTCCCTTCTCTTATTCTAGAATGCAAATAATAATAATAACAATAACAACTTGTGGCACTGGGATAAAGGGTAATTTATCAGTCACTCTGGTGCAAAGTTCTGCATAAGGGCTTAATTTATAAATATTTTAATTTATAAAATATTTATAAATTAACTGTATGACATGTTAAGTTCTCCCAAGTAGAATTTCAAATTTTATTGCTGATTACTTCAGCAATATCCTCTGATGAAATGTGAAAAACATAACAATACATTAAAATTGGATAGACCCAAAAAGGCTTGAGGAAACATGTACTCAGTGCCATTTCTGTTCCTGAATTGAGAATTTCCTGCACTGCAACCAGTTGGAATTCATGACCCCCTGGAGGCTGCAGAATATTTTATTCTCACTCTTGTGTAGGCCATAGGATGGAGGCCTCTTAACTGAAAGTGCCTCTTCAGTTTCTCTTTAGAAGTCACTGTTTAATTCAAGCATCAAATATTAATTAAAACAACCAAGGAAAACGTTTCTTCACGATCAGAGCACTACACAGGCTCTCCAGTTCTTTAAATGGAAGGCACCAACGGCAGCTGTAGCTGTTTTGTTTTCTGTATTTAGCGTAGTAGGGGTTTTTTTCCAACACAAAAGACAAAAAAATGAGGGCAATAACTAAGATGCGGGTGGAACTGAAGACTGTGCCCAGACACGGGTCCATTTCTCCGAAAATAAATGTGTCTGCTTTATTTTCACATTTATCTCGAAGGCAGAGCCCACTGAAGCACAATTCAACTCTATTAATTTTATCGCTTAATTAAAATTCGGATTAAAAATGATGCTGGGTAAAACGAGGTGTAAAAATAAGCCCAAGAGCTTGTCCTGAGTCCTTTCCAAGTTCTTTGTCATGGACCCCACCACCTTGCGCTGAGCACTCTGAGCCTGCCCCACCCAAAGAAACAAAACCACAGCTCCAGGCCAATAGTCCCCCACGGCCACCCCCACCGCCCAGTGTGTTCAGGGCCTCACCTCCAGCTCCTGCTCCCTCTGCAGGGCGAACTGTTTGAAGGACTTGACAATGAGACCAGCGTTGGAGCAGTCGTAGACGAATATGGAGGGGCTGCCCATCCATGTCTGCAGGTCATATATAGACAGGGGGATGTACTGAGTGTAGTTCTGGAAAAGAAAACAGTGCATGTTTGTGACTCACACCTGGCGAACTCTGCCTGCTCACCAGCACCTGCACCTCCAAGAGGGTCCCATGCATGGGGCCCGCTGCACAGAGCATTCCTGAGCTGCCATCTCTACCCACTGTGAACAGCAGCAAACTAACCTCCCCACCATCTGCCCACACGCTGTTTCATCAGGTAGAACCGGGCGGTGGCACAGTTCAATCCCGAGCTCCTCTCCTCCCCTGTTCAGCTCTCGCTGCCCCCTGGGAGCGCACTCACTCCACTGAGGGATTTCCCTCCACGTGTCCCACAACGAGGCCTTCACACCTACCCTTCCTCTCCCACCCTCTTGCAGCCAAACCACAGCTTTCTCTTATAAATCCCAAGGCTACGCATGCTACTTCACACCATTCCTGCTCACCATTTACTCCGTAACTTCTCTGGGCTTATACAGCAGAACACGCTCCTCGATTATAAAGAAGATGAGCTCAGAAAAGTTGATCGGGTCCTCACATGTGCATGTTTTCCCTCTTGCCCCTTTAATTTCAGAGCTACCCATAAGCACTTTATCCTCTAGATGATTTAGATCACATTGAAGGAGTACAAATAGATTTGGCTCCATAATTTTTTTTCAAATCACAGAACAATAACATATTAGCATGAATCTGCAAAGTGAAATAGTTTTCTGGACGCACTGTACTCTTCAGTACTTGAAAACACTCCAGCTATTACTGGTAAACATACAGAGGGATGGTCCTCATCTCACCAGAGAAATGACTAAAATCCTCACTCAAAGGTAACATTTTTCTTTTTTTTTTTTTTGCGGTACGCGGGCCTCTCACTGCTGTGGCCTCTCCCGTTGCGGAGCACAGGCTCCGGACGCGCAGGCTCAGCAGCCATGGCTCACGGGTCCCGCCGCTCTGCGGCATGTGGGATCTTCCCGGACCGGGGCACGAACCCGTGTCCCCTGCAACAGCAGGCGGACTCTCAACCACTGCACCACCAGGGAAGCCCCAAAGGTAACATTTTTAAGCAATTCTGCATAGAACGCCATCACTTACTTATCCTTCCTCAGGCACCAATAGTTTAAGTAGTGACACTGTAGCAGAAATCAATTCTGTGCACTTACAGTAAAGGTGACTGTGTTTCCTCAAAGCTAAGCCACAAACATTGCCTCTGGTATTGCCAAGAGGATTGTTTCTAATGCAGAGGGGAAAAGGAACAGAAGACAGAAAGACCAAACCAGGCCTGGAGAAGACTGTCATCAAGGTGGTGGCGGCAGAGGCCTTCTTGATATGCACACACGTCACCAGATGCAAGTCCCATCCCAGATGGGGAGGATGTGCCGACAGCACAGGTGTGGTGGGGCTGCAGACATCTCTACCACGAGGGGACCACCCTCTGCTTACGCTGTGCCATTTCACCTTGCTAAACTGCCATCACCTGGTGTCTTGTTCTTCGTCACTGCACGAGTAAGAGAACACTTGGATATGCTCTAAGTAAACACTCTCAGAAGGATTCTAAAGACGGCAGTTCTTCCCTAATGAATCTATAAAGGCAGTGCCCAATCAAAATACCATCAGGGGTTTCCTTAATGGAATCTGACAAGCTGATTCTAAAGTTAATGCTGAAGAGAAAGGTGTAAGAATAGCACAACACAAAAAAAATTGTAAAGGAGGAATAATGAGTGAGGACTCACGCTAGCAGATATTAAATACACTACAAATCTATGGTAATTACAGGATGGTACTGGGGAAGGCGAGACAAACAAATCAACAGGAGGGAAAGCCCAGAAACAGAGCCACATATATAACTGTAATGAAGGTGGCATTTTAACTCAGTGAAGAAAGAATGAACAATTCAACAAGTGATACTTGTAAAATCCAACTAACCATTCAATATTGCCATCTGAGATTCCACACACAATCAGGACAGATTTTAAAAATAAATACAAAAGCAGAATAAAAGATTTAAAAATTTATTTTGGTGTAAGAAAGACCTCCTTAAACATATAGAACCTAGAAACGTTAAAGAAAAATAGAGCAATGTAAAAATTATATAATTCTGATAAAAACACATACCTGTGACAAGCAATTTAAGAATAAAGTAGGTACAACATATGTGACATAGGCTTTATATTTAGAATGTGTGTGTGTATATAAGCTTCTGCTGCAGATCAACAAAGACAAAACAACAAAAACGATATACAATAGGCAAAAGCTTCACACAGGCAATTCACGGAAGAAACATGAATGATCAACAACTATGAAAGTTTCACGCTCTCGATTAATCATGGAAATGCAAATTACAATGAGAATCATCCATCTACCTATCTCCATCCAGCAAACTGGAAAGAAGTTTTAAGTGTGAATAATACCCCATGCTGACCACAATGTTCAACAGGGTGCTGGCTTATCGTCGGTGCGAGTATAAATTGAGGAAGCTATTTTTGGAAGGCAATTTGGGTGGTTCTTAAAATTTTTACTGTACATACCTTTGACTTCTAGGTGTCCATCCTATAGAAATACTTGCATTTGTATACAGAAATGTACATACAAGGATGTATAATACTTTCACTGGTAAAAACCTGTAAGCTGTCTACATGCTACTGTGGAAAAGACTGCCAGTCTAACATCTATTTTTCCCCTCTTCATCCTCAATGCAAGTTTAGCTGAGCACAGTTCCCAGTTTCCTTTGCAGCTAAGTCTGATCTTGCAGCCCAATTCTGGCCAATGGGACATGATCAGAAATGTGTCTAAATTATAAGTGCCGCCCTCTTTCCCTTCCCGGGAGGAGTGAACATGGCAGAAGACATAAGCAGGGGGACAACAGAGCTGTGTGATAGAAGGGGCCTGGGCCCCATGTCATGACGATGCCACAGAAGTCCCAGACGGCCCACAGGGACTATCACAACCAATCTTGGATCCTAATATATCCAATATGAAGGGATCATTAAGCAAAGGGGGCCCATACACCCACGTTATGAAACACCATGCAAGGTTATTTATATGCACTGACATGGAGAGATGTCAGAGGCTTGTCATGATTTTAAAAATGCAAGTCTTAGAATCTCACATATAATATCCTGTTTTGTGTGTAAAGCACCACATGCCCAGCACTTAAGCTGAATGAAATGAGGACTCAGCAGAAACGTGCTGAGTGAAAGGTCCTATAAATGGTGCTGAAAGAAGAACACAGGACTGCTAAGGACTGCTGTCTCTGACTGGGGAGGTGACAGGGGTGTGGGGTGGTAAGAAAGTGTCATATCTATTTCTTTTAAAACTTCTGTTCTCTTGGAACCTTTTAGAATAGAAATTACTTGTATTTTTTTAAAAGACAAAATGCACACAACTATTAAAAGGAGGAAGGAAAAGGGTAAGCCCCAGGGTTCACTATAACATACTTTACGTTCGGTCAGTGTTTCATAATGAGCAGGCATTACATGTTATCTGCACAAGTAAAAAGGCTTCAGCACATGCTGCATTGGACAGAGCAGGACACAAGTCAGCGCCTCCCTGGGCCCAGCAGGGAAGAGCACTCCTCTCCGGCCCTCTGCCCAGCAGCATCCCTCCCCTTGTTCACCTGCAGCCCCCACTGCTGTGGGGGAGAAAAGGGCCAAAAGGAACCCTTTAATTGGGCAGGGACACCCTTACACTGAGAGGAGAAAGGATTTTAGCACCAGCCTGGGAAATCATCACATTTTTATATGCCAGCCACACTCTGCTGTTTATCTGCTTCCCACAAGGTTCTAGCTCAGTGAGGAGCGGCCGAATATGGCTGGGGCAGTTCTGACCCCATTCCTGCCACCACGTCATCCAAGTGACTGCTGGAAAAGGGCGATGCTGTCATCTTTGCTGCCTTCTAGGTACAGCCCCAGAAGGCCCCAAAGGCAGCAAAGCAGCACGCAATAAAATATATTTTAACTGTGTTTTGAGGTCTGGCCTTTTGAACTAAAATGTAATTTTTATATTTCCCCCAAATCAAAAGTTACTTTCTAAATTTCTGAGATACAAAGGTAATTAATGGTGACTCATTAAAATAATAAAGCACTAATCCATCAGGAAACTCGTTAAGGGTTTTCCCTTTCATTCCCTGTGCCACTGGCTGCCACGGAAATGGTTCAAGTGGAGTTGTCAGCCACCCAGTCCCACTGGAGGGCAGAAGCACCTCCATTTTCTAATGCTTGTCCAAGGGGCAGCATACAAGGAGCTTTCGGAATTGGTCTTTAGCCTCATGATTTTTAGTTGTGAGAGAGTCTGGCACCTTATACCGTCCACAGGGATGCTCAGCCACAGAAAATGGCTTGGACCCACACCTCCACACAGATGGGCTGCATGGTGGGTGGCAGCCTCTGAGCAGCAAGGGCCTCTGTGGCTGAAGTGGAGACACCCCCAGCTCTGTGGACGTTTGAGGCTGGTCAGTCAGTGTGGGGCTCATCCCGGGCACTGCATCAGGCTTGGCAGCAGCCCTGCCAACAGCACTTCCCCCTCTCTGCCCAGTTGTGACAACCAAAAAGGTCTCTGGACACTGCCAAATGCACCCTGAGGGGGAACCTCCCCTGGTAAGAACCAAAGCCTTTGAGGAGAGATGATTTCATTTAAAGCAGTAGCTGTATATCTGTAGTTTAGTAAGCCCGTGAAACTTGGAAGTCTGTTTTCCTTAGGGATACAAAATCAACTCTATTAAACCATATGGAGGAAAATGGCCTTTGAGAACGAATCCTTATTGGAACATGAGCAGGTGGATCTCGTTTCCCATCTCAGAAGGATCCCGGGGAGTTTGTCAAGCTTCGGGCCAGAATCACGGTCCGGCAAACCTGCAAAGGGAGGCCTGCAGGATGACAGCCCTGGTGTTGCAGCGAGTGAACAGGAGAACAGAAACAACACCTGAAGTGCAACTGTTTCCACCCCATGCAATTATCCCTGTGTCTTCTAGGCTGAACCAACCTACACAAGCTGGAGAAGTCGAAGTCCCCCACGCACTGAAGGCTCCCAGAAACACTCCACAGCCTTTCAGGCAATGGTTTGGTTTCTCCCCCCACCAAAGACTATGAGCACAGAGAATTCCTAATCAAAGCGTCTTTCCTTTCTCTTGAAAAAACATACTCAAGGCCATGTTTTCATTTCCAACATAGAAATAGGTTTTAAATAATTTATTCATTACGCTCCACTTTATCTGTCAGGTTATATTAAACATCAAAAAAAAAAAAAAAGCCACATGCTTCATCAGACTGTCATCACAGCTGAGTCAACCACAGAGGCAGCCAAGCACTGAGCCCTGGGACAGGAGCTCGGAGGAAGGGCACTTTGTTCTCCAGGTAAAGCCGGCGACCTCCTAGGAAGCAACTCTCCATCTCCGAGCAGATTCTAAGTTCAGACAGTCCCTGACTCCCGATGGTTCAACTTATAGTCTTTGATTTTACATGGTGCAAAGCAACACACATTCAGTAGAAACCATACTTTGAATGTTGTTCTTTCCCAGGCTAGTGATATGCGGTCCGATCCTCTCCCATGATGCTGGGCAGTGGCAGCGAGCACAGCCCCCAGTCAGCCCGAAATCACGAGGGTGAACAATTGATACACTTACAACCATCCTGTACCCAGACAACTGTTCTGTTTTTCACTGTCAGTACAGTATTCAATAAAAATTACATGAGACAGTCAACACTTTATTATAAAATAGTCTCTGTGTTAGATGATTCCACCCGACTGCAGGCTAACGTAAGTGTTCGGAGCATGTTTGAGGTAGGCGAGGCTCAGCTATGATGTTTGGTAGGTTAGGTGTAGCACAGGTGTTTTCAGCTTTTGGTATTTTCAACTATGATGGGTTTATGGGGCATAACCCCACTGTAAGTTTAGGAAGGTCTGTACATCTTCTGCCAAAGAGCTCAGAATGTGAGTCAGAAGTCTTAGCCATAGTAAAATGGCATCCTCCTAAGGGCTTTCCGGTAAAGCCCCCAAGGATGCATGCTTCCTCTGACCTCACAGACAGGAACCACAGGCATATCTGGATGTGTCATCCTGGCTTTCCCTGGACAGTAAGGGCGTCTGCATACAGCTGTCCTCCGAGGAGAGCAGAGGAGCATGGGTAAGCAGAAGATCCATCTTCCTTCTGAAGGAACCGGTATTGGGAGGTGATGGCCCAGAGATGTTAGGTATGGGGCAATGGTACTTGTGAACCAAACACTGCAGGGTTTAAGTCACAAGCAAACTCCTAGTCCCTTAAAATCCTTAAGGCTGAAGGTTTATTGGCTTTGCTGATACTTTCTCTGCCTTTCCTTTACTACAGTTCAATAATTGTTTACCTTATGAGTAATGCTAAATAAATGTTATTTAAATAATAGAATTTATTGGTTTGGAAAAACTGTGCATCACTATCAAATAGATGCCTCTTATTCTGATTTAGTATATAGTTCATTACTGAGTCTGTTGAAAGATGGATCATAAAGGTTTTTAAATGTGCTATTATCAAAAAGATGTATTTGTGATTTTTTAAAAGCAATATTTGTGCCAGACCACATTTAACATTTGTAGTAATTGTTACTTTATCCATATTGAGAATACAGCAGTTGTCCCCCTCTCCAAAAAAAGCTGTTAATTTTATTGTAAACTTGACCTTTCTAGCATTTTTGTGTTTGCTTGCAATAGCTGAAGACCATCAGTAAAAATTCTCTTTCTTCAGGAGAAGTGATAGAAAACTTTGGGCTATCTCTTTATAAGAGCTTTAAAGTTTTTAAAAAATATTGTTTTCTTGATGCTGAGACATAAAACCTTAGACCATATCTTAACTGACTTGTCAGATGTCCTATATTTGAAAACCAGATTTATGGAGGAAGGATTCTCAAATGAGAGCGCATCAGAATGGCCTAGAGGGCTCGTTAAAATGCAAATACCTGGGCCCCTCCCCAGAATAGGCTTCCATAAGTCTTGGGTGGGGTCTGATAATCTGCATGTATTATAAATTCCAAGAATACTGCTGCTACTGGTCTGGGACCTGTACTTTGAGAACCCCTGGTGCAGACAGTGCAAATGTTGATGGAAACAGAAAACATTCACTTTCCCGTTTTGGTGTAAACTGTACTTCCTATGCATCATGAAGAACACTTCCCTTTTTCCATCTGTGATTTAACACTTTACATATAGTGATCAGGAAACACTTTGATGATAAGATGATACTTACATAAAAATATCCATTTATCCATGAGTCAACATGTAAGAAGGTTTTTAACTGTGAATTCAATTTCTTTGATTGATCTAGGGCTATTCAGATTTTCTATTTCATTTTGGGTCGCTTTCAGAAAGCTGTATTTTAAAAGGCATTTTCCATCTAATTTAAGTTATTAAATGTATTGGTATAACATTATTAACATTCCCTATCTTTTCAATGTCTACAGGATATGTGGCGATATCCCCTTTCATTCCTAAATGTTGACTGTATCTTCTTTTTTCTTGCTACCTAGCCAAAGACTTGTTAATTTTACAGATGTTTTCCAAAAACCAAATTTTAGCTCTAACTTTCTCTACCACCTGTTCCCTATTTTACTGATTTGTGCTCTTTATTACTTCTTCCTTCTACTTCCCTTGAGTTTACGTTGCTCAACATTTCCTAGTTTCTTAAGGTAGATATTTAGATTTTTATTTTAAGCTTTTCTTCCCTTCTGTATAAGGATTTAATAAAGCTATACATTTTTATACAAGCACTGCTTTAGCTGTATCCTACAAATTTTAACAAGTCGTCTTTTCATTATTGTTTAGTTTGAATTATTTTTATTATCCCTTGTGATACCTTTTTTCATACATGTGTCATTTAATTTCCAAATATTTGAGGATTTTCCAGCTAGCCTACAATTTCAGATTCTGTGGCCGGAGAATAGACTCTGAATGATTTCAATCCTTCAAACTTTATTATGACATTTCTGTGACCCAGCACAGGCCTTTCTTGGTGGGTGGTCCACCTGCCCGGGACAATGTGCGTTCCGTGGGCATTGGGTGCAGTGTTCTGTTAACTGAGTCAGAGTGATTGATAGTCTTTTTTTTTTTTTTTTTTGCGGTATGTGGGCCTCTCACTGCTGTGGCCTCTCCCGCTGCGGAGCACTGGCTCCAGACGTGCAGGCTCAGCGGCCGGGCCCACGGGCCCAGCCGCTCCGTGGCATGTGGGATCTTCCCAGACCGGGGCACGAACCCGTGTCCCCTGCATCGGCAGGCGGACTCTCAACCACTGCGCCACCAGGGAAGCCCTGATAGTCTTTTATAATAGTAACTGATTTTTTTTTAATTAGAAAAATATAATATACCATGACTGGAGTTTTCCTTGTGAGAAAGTTTTTAATTATCAATTTTATCAACACCAGTTTTAACCTATCAATAACTGCCAGATGGTTACTCAAATATCCAACTAGGATTATGGATGTGTTTCTTTCTCTCATTGGCCCTCGTAATCTTGCTTTATGTATCTTTAACTCTCCTATTAGCCGTCTACATATTCAGGGTAGTTATGTCTTCCTGATGACCTGACTTGTCTGTCATTGTGAAATGTCTCTCTTCATCTGTGACAAAACTCCTTGTCCTGAAGTCTATTTTCTAATTAGTAATATGTCCACTCCAGCTCTCTTTCAACTAGTATTTCATGATATACCTTTTTACGTTTAACTTTTATGTGTCTTTGTATTTAAAGTGCATCTCTTGCTGACAGCACAAAGTTTGATTTTGCTTTTTATCCAGTCTGCTACAAACTCATGAAAAAAACAAAGAATGGGGGACATTTTAGAGGATAACTGGTCTGGACTCTCCAAAAAGTCAGTGCCCACTCTTCAGAGAATGGAAACACAAGTAACAGAATGGGAGGAAATATTTTAAAAACGAATTTCTGATAAAGGACTTGTACCCGAATATTAAAAGAACTCTTAAAACTGAATAAGAAAACAAATAACCCTATTTAAAAGAGGGCAAAAGATATGGAAACCCCACCAAAGAAAATATATAGATGGCAAATAAGCATATGAAAAGATGCTCAACATCGTATGTCATTAAGGAATTGCAAATTAAAATGCGATACCACTATGCACCTAATTAGAATGGCTAAAATCCAAAACACCAGCAACAACAAATGCTGAGGAAGATGTGGAGCAACAGGAACTCCCATTCGTTGCTGGTGGGAATGCAACCGACAGAGCCACTTTGGAACAGAGTTTGGCAATTTCTTAGAAAGCTAAACATACCAGCTGGTCTAGCAATGGCTCTCTTAGGTATTTACCCAAATGAGAAGAAATCATGTCTATACAAAAATCTGCACAAAAGTTTAGAACAGCATTATTCACAATTGCCAAAAACTGGAAGCAACCAAGATGTCCTTCACTAGTGGAATGTTTTTCAGCGGTAAAAAGAAAATGAGCTATCTAGACATGAAGAAACCTTGAATGCATAAGCCTAATTGAAAAAAAGCCAGTTTTAAGACACTATATACTATATGATTCTAACTATATGACACTATGGAAAAGGTAAAACTATAGAGACAGTGAAAATATCAGTGGTTGCCAAGGGTTGGGGAGGACAGGCAGAGAGGGAGATACAGGTGGAGCACAGGATTTTTAGGGTAGTGAAACTATCCAGTATACTATAATGGTGTATACATGACATTATGTATTTGGCAAAACCCACAGAACTGTACAAAATGAAGAATAAACCCTAGTATAAACTATGGACTCTAGTTAGTAATAATGTATCAATACTGGATCATCAATTGTAACAAATATACCACACCGAGGCAAGATGTAGGCCAGGTAGGGAATGAGAATACAACTGACCCTTGAACAACACACGTTTGAACTACACAGCTCTACTTATAAGCAGATTTTTTTCCACTAAATACATACAGGACTACATGATCCTCAGTGGGTTTGATCTGGGGATTTGGAACTGTGAATAAGATGGGCCAACTAAGTAACTGGAGCATCCACAGATTTTGGTAACTGCAGTGGGTCCCGGAACCATTCCCTTGTGGAGACCAAGGGACGACTGTTATGTGGAAATTCTGTACTTTTTAATTTTCCTAAAAACTAAAACTGCTGTAAAAAAAATAATGCCTATTTTTTTTTTAAAAAGACTGACATGTAACTATGATAACTTACTACAAGAAGACAATAAAATAACCTCACTAAAAAGAATGTCAATAAAGAAAAATAGGCAAAGAGCAATCTCTTTTTCTATATATCCGAGGAGACTGAGAAAGATGACTAACAGTTCAATGCAATGCACGAACCTGGGCTGGATCCTGAATGCAAAACCAAATCAAGAAACATAAAATGCCTACTAACACACATTTTTGAGGCAGTGGGAAATTTTGATTATGGACTTCGTATTAAACAATATTATAGAGTTGATGTTAAATTTCTTGAGCAATTTAAGGGTATTATAGTTATGTACTAAAATGTCCTTGTTTTTAGTGTCATGATATCTGTAACTTTCAAATGGCAAAGGTAAAAAATATTTATCTATACAGAGATGTAAAGCAAATGTGGCAAAGTGTTAACTGATGAATATAGATGAAAAGTATAAAAGTATTCATTCTATTGTTCTTTCAATCCTTCTGGAGGAGGGAAAGTTAAATGTTGATTCTTTGAAAAGACTAATGAAATATACAGAAACCTCTGGTACGAGTGATCAACAAGAGAAAGAAGGTATCCAGTATCAATATCAAAAATGAATGAAGAAACATCACTAACCCAGACTCTGATAAATTAATAAGGAAATATGAGTCACGTTTTGTCAACAAATTTGAAAATTTAGCTGAAATGGACAAACTCCTACAAAAGTAAGTTAGCAAAGCTGTCTCAACAAGAAACAGAACATCTAGATAGCCCTTTAGCAATGAAGGAAACTAAAATAGGTAGTCAAAGATCTCTCCACATACAAAATACCAGCCCGACAGCTTGATTTGTAAGCTTCACCCAATATTCAGACAACATGTACTTCAAATCTCACAAAAACAATCCCTGTGTATCTAAGTGGAGCACTCCCTCAACTTATTTTCTGAGGCCACAGTTACACTGATTATCCAAAGACAACAAGAGAAAGAAATATTCCAAGCCAGTCTCACTCATGAACACCGATGTAAAAATACTAAACACAATACCAACAACAGAATTAACCCCTGTAAGAAACACATAATTGATAAAGGCACACTAGGTTATCCCACAAAGGAAAGGTATATTTAATATTAGAAAATCATATACCTTTCAATGCATTTCCAGTTTAAAGGAGAAAATCATACCGTCATCTAACACACACACACACATAATGGCTTGGGGAAAAGCAACATCTATTCATGATTTGAAAAAATGAACTAGGAATAGAAGGGCACTTTTTTAATCCGATAAGGGGTTTTCTTATTTTTTATTCTTTTTACAAATATCTATAGCAAACATCATACACTGACACACAGGAGGCACCCCCTTCGAAATGAGGGGTGAGATAAGGACATGCAGTCACCACTCCACGCTCTGGGAGGCGTTGGAGGCACAGTAAGATATGAACAGTAAACACAACAAGACGGGAAGGAAAGAAATAAAACTGCTACGATTTGCACACCACGTGGTAGTCTGTTAAGAAAGTTTTAAAATATGTACAAATCATTAGAATCAACGAGAGAATAGCAAAATTAGTAGACATAAAATAAATGTACAAAAATCAACTGCCTTGCCATATACCCTGATAAAAACTTGCAAAATATATTTTTTATAGCAAACGTTTTTAACAACATCAAAAAATATAAAGTATCGGGCTTCCCTGTTGGTGCAGTGGTTAAGAATCTGCCTGCCAATGCAGGGGACACGGGTTCGAGCCCTGGTCTGGGAAGATCCCACATGCCGCGGAGCAACTAAGCCCGTGGGCCACAACTACTGAGCCTGCGCTCTAGAGCCCACGTGCCACAACTACTGAAGCCCGCAAGCCTAGAACCTGTGCTCCGCAACAAGAGAAGCCACCGCAGTGAGAAGCCTGCGCACTGCAATGAAGAGTAGCCCCCGCTCGCCGCAACAAGAGAAAGCCTGCGCACGGCAACGAAGACCCAACGCAGCCCCCTCCCAAAAAATATATATATAAACCTTTATGAAATTATAAAATACTATTGATAAACGCTTAAAAAGAGCATAGTTTGGAAACTCAACAATATAAAGATGTTGAGTCTCCCCCCATTAATCCACTGATTGGCAAGTTGATTTAATATTTTCATGGAAGATCAAAGGACCAAAAAGAACAAAGGAGGGAAACTTGCCTTCCCAAACGTCAAGAATCATTGAAAACCTATACTCATTAAAATAGTTTACGGGGGCTTCCCTGGTAGTGCAGTGATTAAGAATCCGCCTGCCAACGCAGGGGACACGGGTTTGAGCCCTGGTCCGCTACTGAGATGGCTGGTGGTTCATGACATCATATTTCTTTTTTTTTTTTTTAAGAAGATGTTGGGGGTAGGAGTTTATTAATTAATTTATTTATTTTTGCTGTGTTGGGTCTTCGTTTCTGTGCGAGGGCTTTCTCTAGTTGTGGCAAGCGGGGGCCACACTTCATCGCGGTGCGCGGGCCTCTCACTATCGCGGTCTCTCTTGTTGCAGAGCACAGGCTCCAGACGCGCAGGCTCAGTAGTTGTGGCTCATGGGTCTAGTTGCTCTGCGGCATGTGGGATCCTCCCAGACCAGGGGTCGAACCCGTGTCCCCTGCATTAGCAGGCAGATTCTCAACCACTGTGCCACCAGGGAAGCCCGACATCATATTTCTTTTAATTCTACTTCTTTTATAACTACAGTTTTGAATCTATATAATAATAAAAATGATTAAAATCAAGTTGGTATCTAGGTACCTACAACTACTGAGCCCACGTGCCTGGAGCCCGTGCTCCACAACAAGAGAAGCCACTGCTCACTGCAACTAGAGAAAGCCCTCGTGCAGCAACGAAGACAAAACACAGCCAAAAATTTAAAAAAATAATAAATTTATTAAGAAAAAAAAAAGTTTACGGGCACAGAGGGAGACCCATGGAACAGAACAGAGAGCTCAGAAACATACACACTCACTAAGGAAACTTGACGAGTCCAAAGCTGGCATTAAATGGTAATGGTATCCATTTGAAAAAAAAAAAAAGAAAAAAGAATATGAACCCCTACCTAACAGTATATGCAAAAATCAGTTCCAGGTAGATTAAAGACCCAAATTAATAGACAAAAATACACTTTTGAAAGAACACATAGTGGAATACTTCTGTAACCTTGGCATAAGGAAAGTCTTCTTAAAGAAGATACAAAATGCCCACATCGTAAGGGAAGACTGAATAGTGACCACTTCAAAATAAAGAACTCCTGGGCTTCCCTGGTGGCACAGTGGTTGAGAGTCCGCCTGCCGATGCAGGGGACATGGGTTCATGCCCTGGTCCGGGGGGATCCCGCGTGCCGCAGAGCGGCTGGGCCCATGGGCCATGGCCGCTGGGCCTGTGCGTCCGGAGCCTGTGCTCCGCAATGGGAGAGGCCACAGCGGTGAGAGGCCCGTGTACCGCAAAAAAAATAATAATAAATTAAAAAATAAAGAACTCCTGTCTACTAAGGGACAACACAAGAGAACAGAAGCAAACAGACAAACCAAAAAACCAAGCCATAAACTCAGGGACATTTGCAATTAACAAAAATGGTAAAGTGTTACTGTCTAGAATATAAAGAATTCCTTCAATAAGAAATAAGAAAAAGACACAACCCAAGTGAAAAACAGGAAACAGCACTGCAAGAGGGGAAGCCTATGTGGCTGACCCAGAAACCAGAGGGCACCAGCCTCACAGTTATTGGGGTGACTGGACTGCACCACCACGCAGTGCTCCACCCCCCCCCCCCCCCCCAGTGTTGGGAAGACATGGGTAATGGAAACACGCAGGCAGTTTAGAACTGTACAAAGACAAGACCGACCCAATGTCTGTGTACACAGGAGGCACTGGGAGGGCCACCAGCGGGGCTGAGGCAGGAAGCACAGCCACAGCACTCGGGGGATGACCCTCAGCACATAACTGAGCAGGAATGACCCCAATCCCGTCAACTAGAAAACACCCAACCCCCGTGTGTCCGGAGAGCCCCCAAAGATGGGGAAGCTATAAAAAGCATGGTACCGATCAACTCAGCACTCAGGGGCCAGTCACCTGGGAGGGTGGGGTAGGGGTGAGAGTGAGGAGGGCATGCAGGGACCCTGTAGGCTCATTTTCTGAACTGGCTGGTGGACGGCTGGTGGTTCATGACATCATATTCTTTTAATTCTACTTCTTTTATAACTACAGTTTTGAATATATATAATAATAAAAATGATTAAAATCAAGTTGGTATCTAGGTACATACAAGGCAGAGAGGGCACTATCCTGAGGGAGGAGCTGGGTCTAGGCCCCTTCTCCACTCTGTCTCCTCTAGGTCCTCGACTGTCCCGTCTGCCTACCTGTTGGCCACCTGTGGAAGAGTGGACATCCCCTGAGAGTTCACTATGTGAGTGGTGTGTTGGGTACTTTAATCCTTCATTATGAAGGAGCTTCCACAATAAGGAACAGAGATCTAGGAAGTCTTCTCAGTTGTCCATGTCCTGGGGCTAACAAGTGGTGAGGCTGAAGTCAGAACTCAGGTGTGGTGAGCTCCTGTCCTGGTTCATGTGTTCCAGTGTGTAAGGAGCTGCCAGGTGGGCTGAATGCTCACACCTACAGGCACCACCTCTCGGAGGATGTGATAAGAGCCTGCAGCACAGGACCCAGGATGGTGGGAAGGGGTGTCGTTTACCCCTCACTTTCATCTACATCTTTAAAAAATATATATATATATATATATATATATATTTTTTTTTTGGCTGAGCAGGGTCTTAGTTGTGGTACGTAGGATCTTCGTTGCTACGTGTGGGATCTTTCAGTTGTCGCATGTGGGCTCTTAGTCATAGCACGTGGGATCTAGTTCCCTGACTAGGGATTGAACCTGGGCCCCCTGCACTGGGAGCATGGAGTCCCAACCACTGGACCACCAGGGAAGTCCCTTTTTAAAAAAAAAAAATTTTTTTTAAATTTATTTATTTGGCTCTGCCAGGTCTTAGCTGCAGCACAAGGGATCTTCATTGCTGCATGAGGGATCCTTAGTTGCGGCATGTGAACTCTTAGTTGCGGCACGCGAACTCTTAGTTGCGGCACCTGGGATAGTTCCCTGACCAGGGATTGAATCTGGGCCCCCTGCATTGGGAGCATGGAGTCTTAGCCACTGGACCACCAGGGAAGTCCCTCATCTACAGTCTTTTGATTAAGGGGCTGTAGGAGGCTGGCTACACTGACCTTGGAGAGAGCAGAGCTGAAGCCCTGTCTGCAGACTTGCTTCGTATTAGCTCTTTGGAATACTTATACCATTTTATCTTCTAGGAACATGAGTGATTCTCAAAGGAAGATCCCCAGACCTCATGACTTCCCTAGATAGCCACTTCATTAACATGTTTCGCAAAAGAAACAACTCCCTGTGCCTGATTATTTTTCAACTTTTATCACTGAAATACAAAAGATCCCCAGGACTTCCCTGGCAGTCCAGTGGTTAAGACTCCGTGCTTCTACTGCAGGGGGCACAGGTTCAATCCCTGGTCAGGGAACTAAGATCCCACATGCAAGGCCAAATAAAGAAAGAAAGAAAGAATCCCCAAACTTCCACCAGATAACTGGCCCAAGTCCCTATTCAACCTTCCTGCATTTGGGTTTGTGGAAACGGATTAGCCATCAATGGTTCCACAGAAGCTACAGGGGAATAGGACCTGTGGCCAACCAGCAAAACTTACAGATTTTCTTGTAAAAAGAGAAACGAATTCGGTTCACAGGAACCTTTTATGGCATGCCCACCTTGTTGAAGACCCAAATCTCGCCGTTCACAGTGGGCCTGGGCACCCCATGCCCATTGTAGTGGAAGAGGACCCGCTCCTCCTTGGCATTTCGACGTAAAGACGTGCAAAGCTTCTTCACTTCATCCACAGTTGGATCGAGGCTCTGCTTGTACCGCGCCTGTTGCAGGAGAAAAAATTAAGAAACTTATCATGGATTCATGGGAATACCTAGAATTAAAACTCCATCCTGGGGCTTCCCTGATGGCACAGTGGTTAGGAATCTGCCTGCCAATGCAGGGGACACAGGTTTGAGCCCTGGTCCGGGAAGATCTCACATGCTGCGGAGCAACTAAGCCCGTGTGCCACAACTGCTGAGCCTGTGCTCTAGAAGCCATGAGCCACAACTACTGAGCCCACGTGCCACAACTACTGAAGCCCACATGCCTAGAGCCCGCATTCCACACCAAGAGAAGCCACTGCAATGAGAAGCCCGCACGCCGCAACGAAGAGTAGCCCTGCTCACTGCAACTAGAGAAAGCCTGTGCACAGCAACGAAGACCCAACGCAGCCAAAAATAAATTAATAAATTAAAAAAACAAAACAAAACAACTCCATCCTTTACTCCAAGTCTGCATTTAATGGACCCTGCACAAGTGACCTCAAATTTCTCTATCTATAAACTGGGATGATGACTACTTCACAGGGTGGTTGTAAACATTCATTTACTCAACAAATATTTATTGAGAACTACTGTGAAGATCTCATGAGATTAATAAGTAATGCCTGCCACATAGTAACACTAGTAAAAGGTAGCATCCCTGTGATATCAAAAGTATTTCTTAGAAGCATTGAATCTGTTTGGAAAAACTGTCTGGAACATGGAAGAGAATTTGCTTAAACACAGGAAGCTATAATATATATGGTAGCAAGGGAGAATAGTTTCAAAAAGACAACAAAGTAAGGAAGCAAACTGCCCCTCTCTTGCTTAGTCATATTCGCCCTGCTTACCCCCTCCCACTACTCCTGCCTGGACCCTTGCTGATGAACATAAAGGATTCACACTGAATTAGCAGGACCTAAAGTAAACACACAGAAATCAACAGCCTTTATATATATATACATAAACGATAGATGGTTAAAATCATAAGGAGCCCCCACTTCTAAAGCAACAAAGAAGATTGAACTTAACAAGAAATATACAAAACCCTGACAAGGAAATTTTGTAAAACTCTCCTGGAAAACAGAAGGAGGCTTGAACAAATGGGAGATGCTCCCTGCCTGGGTAGGATGCACCCACATTCTTAAGACATCAGTTCTCCCCAGGTGAAGAGTTCACACGTTCCCAATAAATATAACAAGCAGCTATTTTGCAGAGCTTGACAAGCTGCTACTGAAGTTCACGTGGAAAATAAATATGCCAGAACAGCCAGGAAAACACTGAAAGGAGAGCTATGAGGGGTCCTGCCCCCCGACACTCCAACCTCCTCTGGGCCTCTCTAAGTAAAAGGTGAGGGTCGAGGCCCAGAGAGACCAGCAGGCCAGGGAGCTACTACAGAGTCCAGAATTAGGTCCAAACACGTTTCCTGGCTTTTTGGAGAACAGTGTTCACACAGTCATAACGTTACGAACACTGATTTTATTTCATTAGAAACTGTGCAAACTTCAAGAGTGTGGTGAGGACGCTGAGGCTGGGTGAGGGGTACACGTGGTCATCAGAAGAGTCTCTCCACTTTATATTCATTTCCTTTTGTTTGCTTTCAAAGAACTTTCAACGGTAAATTCCCAATAAAAAAGAACTGAAAGTGTAAATTTATAACCATACTAGATGGTCGCGTGGAAGTGATGTGTATAAAAGCACTAAAGCCAAACCAGGAAGTCAATAAAAACACCCCAAGTTGATAAATCAGTAAAAAGCAGCATACACATATTGTTCTACAATATGGGCATATCTGCCCAAAAAACACAGCTAAAAGGGTTTACCTCTAGGTAGGGATTATGTTCTGACTTTCAAAACATAATGTGTATGTTTGTTATTTTGATAAAGTTCTCAAACTTTGTTTAAAATGTTAAATTTAAAACAAAAAAAAACCCAACCCAGTGCCATGATATCACCTGAAGAAAACAGTGGTGAGAACAAGAAACATGAACGGCGAGGAAACTGTTTGAAGCATCACGGCTCCCGCTGTGGGCCTGCCACCTGGCGCAGGGCTCAGCACACAGTGATGGGTGCTGCTCAGGAAGCATCCGCTGAAGCTGTTTCAAAAGAAGAGCAGGGAGGTGGAGGGAGCAGAGATGGAAAGCAGACACAGAGGCCTGAGGATGACCTGCGGCCTATGTTTAAGAGAGGCGTCCTGGGGCTTCCCTAGTGGTGCAGTGGTTGAGAGTCCGCCTGCCGATGCAGGGGACACGGGTTCGTGCCCCGGTCTGGGAAGATCCCACATGCCGTGGAGCGGCTGGGCCCGTGAGCCATGGCCGCTGAGCCTGCATGTCTGGAGCCTGTGCTCCACAATGCGAGAGGCCAGAACAGTGAGAGGCTCGCGTATCACAAAAAAAAAAAAAAAAAGAGAGGCGTCCTGACCTTTCAGAGGAAAATGAAGAGCTACACGGGAGGAAACTACAGGAAAATGTGGCTCACCTCGCAGAGCATTAGTTCCTCCATGTTTGAGATATGACATTTGGTTTCACCTAATTAAATACGTGCTAATAATGCAATTTCTGACAGTAGAAAATCCTGGTGAAATACTGCATCGTGTGTTCTGAGAGCGTTGGGGGCACAAACACAGAAGCTTCAGGATGATGAAACTCAGAACAAAGTTCTTCCAGATTCCCCCAATTTTTTCCAACTGTAAGTAAACTAATACAAGGATAGCAACCCTATTCCACTGCAGGACAATTTTAGGACCCTGCCCTGAGGTGGCAGGTTAGGGTCCAGCAAAGTGGTCTCTCCCTGTGTTTCTTCCATAAGGTCCAGAATGCTATTTGTAAAATAAAACTGTGTCACAAAGGAGACTAGAGAAAGCCAACATATAATGCGATGTTTTCAAATTCATTCTCATTGAGGCAATGTGCATTAATCTGACACTGACAGAGGGGCTGCGCATTACCCATGCTACCAGAGCAGGGCTGGCCCCAAGAGAGACGGGGTCTGTGTGGAAGTGGGGGCTGAGGACATGGGGCACTCAGGGGCATGGAGCCTGTGCCCGGCCTGGGGAGGCAGCCGTGTCACCTGCTCCCTCCAGCCAGGTGGGCATCTCAGCCTGTGTTGGCTCACCTAAACCACATGTTCCGGGAGCACCAGTTCAACATCTAGCTCTTGTGCAGAATTCCTTCTTGGTCCCCTTTGGCAGGAATAATCTTTTCTGTCTCTAAACTAACTTATACTCTTTGTCATATGTTCCTGTGAAGCTGTCTGAGCTCCATGGACACTGTAAACCCCATGAGGGCAGACACGGATTATAGTTTCATGTGTGCCTTTCAGTACCCAGCTGTTTTTATATTCTTCCCATGGCCTCACAACATGCTCAGTTATTAGCAAACAGTTGCTGAGTGACTATCAAACTTTTACTGACACTGATTACAATAATCTGTAATGAAACAAACCAAAATGATGAATCCTATCTGACCCTGAAGTGACACAAGTGAATTTCAGCACAAAATTAGAAAGTGTATATGTAAAAACTGTTGTGTCTAGAAGGTGGGTACTTAGATGTTCAATAATTCTTCTACTTTGCTATATGGAATTCTGCATATTAAACAGTTAAGAAAAGGATAGAGGAGGGAATTTCCTGGCAGTCCAGTGGTTAGGACTCCGAGCTTCCACTGCCAGGGGCAAGGTTTGATCCCTGGTCGGGGAATTAAGATCCTGTGACCCCCCCCCACCAAAAAAAAAAGGATGCAGGAAAACATTCCTGACTCATCACCAATAAACTACTTATTTGTGCTCTGGGTGAGACAGAAACAGGGCACTGAGGCTTAACGCTCTACACAACTAAATTTTGGCTAATCCCATAAAACTAGATGAGAGTAGTTGATAAATGAAAATCTAGTTCTGGGGGCAAAGAAGGAAACCTTTTACTAAGATGTCATGACTTTGGACATGTGTTCCAGAACCACATCCACATCAGCACAATGAGAAAAGTCAGAGAGTCCCCGGCCCAAAAACACCTGCCGGAGCATAGGACCCAGATAAACTACTGTTTCAGCCCAAACCCCTCAGCCACTGTGACATGACCTGCATAAATCTAGAATTCAGATTTTTCTGTGAATCAGAGCTGCTGGAATGGCCAAACTAGGCAGCAAATCACATCCCACCTTGGTAGACACGTTGACCTGGGCCTTTATGTAAATTAAAATAAATACCTATGCTTTTTTGATACATGTGTTTTTTAAAAGACATCCTGGCTGGGTAGGTAGAAATAACCAGAAGAATTCAGAAGACCATTTTATCACCAGGAGCTTCAATGACAAGGCCCAAGGGCTGAAGGGAAGTGTGAGTGTAAGCATTACCAAGTCTCACTGGGCTGTGCTGGAGTGGAGGGAGATGCTAGGAAATATCGGACGTGTATTTTCCCTACTCCCAGGAAGGCTTCCAGGTGGCTCATAGAGGGAGCAGCAAAACAGCAAAGAGAGAAAGGCTGAATCGCAAAATAATTTTAATGCGTGCCAAAAGGAGTTCTGAATTTGTTACTTATTTTCCCTGTGAGCACAAAAGAAATGAAAGCATTTTTATTTACTACCAAGAGCAGTAACAGGGAATCATACTGGAAAGGAACTCAGTTCAAATGAGGTTAATGGCTTTCGAGCTGTCTCCCCTCCGAGGGGGCTCTGGGGGGCCAGCTCTGAGCATGTGGGGCTGGCTCAAGGGTTAGGACAACAGTACGTGAGACAGAAACTGCTCCCCTCCCAAACCAAAACATTTCCACAAAGGTGTGAGAAAACCAACTTAAATCAAACGGTTCCATTAGAAGAAATGAGGGAAGGGGCCTCCTTCCCACGCATTCAGAGGGCACCCCGGGAGAGCCGTGTGGGGATGTGCCCTTTCTTCCCTGCCACAGTGATGACCAGGAGCAGTAGGGTGGTGGGGAACTTCTAGAGAGTGCAGGGTCTGTGCCTGGTGAGGTAAGGGCAGGAGGCAATGGTGACGGGAACCACCCCTCTTGCACCCACCTCTCCTGCTATGCGGGTATGAAAGCACTGACTGATCGTCAATAACTTTCAAATCACAGCCGGTTTTATCAGACAACGTGAAGAAAACAGCAAATAAATCTTCAGTGTATATGTGTTTATCCCCCTGCCCATACTTACTTCTGGAAATTTCCCGCCATCAGTAAGTGTAACAGTGATCATGTTGGTAAGCAGCACAGCCCGCTTTGCGTGCCCCCTTCGTCATCACTCACAACAACTCTACTGAATAAGAGTGGCCGTGGCGTGGGAGCCCGATGCCCCTGCAGCTGCCTTTACGAGCTGGTCCCGCAGGAGCCTCCTGCAGCCTCCCGTGCAGGGTGGAGAGTGGACTGCCTCGGGTCCATGGCCCGGCTCGGCCGAGGTCAAGGGGCACCAGAGTCACACACAGGCACCCTCCCACCCCTCCTCTGGGAGGCCTGTGCCCACCATGCCGCCTGGAGCTGGCGGAGGCGCCCTCCTTTCACACAAAAGCCACGTCACCCAAAGGACCCATTTTCAGAGTCAGAGGACCTCTCAAGTCAGAAGCTGCAGGGACACGGGAGAAAATACCATGCAGAACTGCCAGAGAGCAGGGCGGCGAGGAGGGAGATGACCAAAGACCACGAGCTGAACCCTAGGGATTGGGGAGCCCCTCATTTTGTGACCTGCCCCACGGAGTGGAGTTCTTGCTCCTGGGGCTAAGGAAACCTGGCATACAGTTGTGAAGAAGTCACTCAAAGACAAAGCGCCCCAAGATATGAACAAGCCGCGCCGCACAGCATCTCCCAGGCTGGCAGGGCTCACTGGGTACCCATGTGCTGCGAGGCACTTATCCCGCGAGGCGACAGTACTTCCTGCTCTGTCTGGGCCCCACGTTTCACTGCTGCTGCCCAGCTTCCCTCAGGCCCACCCCTCTGCACTGCTATCCAGCTAGGATTTGTGAAATCTCAGCTCCGCTGAAAGACCATTCGCTGTCCCCCGAGGTTAGTCCTAAACAGGAGAGTTGTTCTTCCAAACCACACACAAGGTCAAGGGGCTGACATTACTCGGAGATGTCAATAAAGTTAGGGATTCGCTATTTCTGACCTTGGCTCCATCAAGGTCTTCTCCTGTGGGATGCAAAAAATGATTTAGCCTCATTTTCTTACCTATCACACAGAAAGGACACATTAATGGACCAGCATGAAAGGCACTATAGATATTAATAATAAGCCTCCTGGGGTTTTATGGGAATTAATTAATATTTTTAAGGGCTTTGAAATGAGAAGCACTAAATTAAATGTCACCACACCATGTTAAGGTTTTGTTTCAAAACTAGAATGCCCGGGATAATGGCTTTGTGGCTGGAGGGACTGCCGTGGCACAGGAAGCATCTCACCATTTGGGAGACCTGTGACAAGTGTAGCTGGGTGTACTGAATGACAACGCAAGTCTCTAAAATACTGCCTCTTGTGCGGGGCACTGCTACTATAAATCCAAATCTCAAGATGTAATAAAAAACAAGCATGGAAGTTTCGGGGGATGCGAGAGAGGAAGAAAACAGAAGAATGAACAATGGGACGAAGGGTCAAAGGAAGACTGGCCCTGGGCTTAATGAAAGGGAATGGGGCTCCAGGTTTCATTTCCTTCCAAGATGGTCTCCTGCTGACTCTACATGCTAATAAGGCCTAAGCAGTGCTGTTGCAGACTCCGCCTTCCCTGTGGATGTGGCTCCTCCTCGTGCACATTCCAGAGGTTAGAAGGTGTGGCGGCAAGAGGGGCTCTGCTCCATGTGGCCCAGTTGGCAGCGGTGGCCCTTCTCGGTCTGGTGAAGCCACACAGAACGCTGCTGTTGTGCTGCAGGAGAGTAATGGCAGCGCCTGGGGGAGGAGCTGGGGTCTCTGCTTGGTGGGTCTTCTCATGACAGAATCCCATAACGAGGAAACCTGTGCTGCAGCAGCGGCACTGCCTGTGCTTCCTTGGGGTTTCTAGTAAAGATTACTGCACATTACTCGACTAGGAATGTGAGTATGAATAATGCTATTTCCATCCTTCTATGGCAATGAGCAACACCTCAAGTTCAGATCCAAGAAACAGAAATGCCTGAGAGATTTTCTCAGAACTGTACAGGAGGAAAAAACATAATGTTAGACTTTGGGCCAATTCTGCCTTTGGTCTGGGGTCTTGCAAACATTTCACCCCATCCTTTTCCTTCCCAAGTAGGAAGCAAGGGCTTCCAGGGAACTGCTGGGTAGGAGGAGGAAGGTCAGGTCTGCTCAAAGGACACCTGTCTTAGGTGGTGGTCCCATGTAAGAAAGCTTCAGGCCCCTGGAAGTTCAGGAGCTTTACGCCACCATCCCTCACAAAACACTTATTGTTGCTATAGCCCTTCGCATCCCCACTATCACCACCTAGGCCAAGCTGCTGCCATCACTACCACCAACACCATCGTTGTCATCATCACCATCACTACTACCGTCATCATTTTCATCACCGCCAAGACCGATACCATCACTACCATCACCATCGTCACCTCGCCCCCTCCCTTCCTCTCATCTTCCCTCTGTCCTCCCCTCTCCCCCTCTTTCTCCTCCTCCTTCTCCACCCCTCTCTCCTCCTCTTCCCTCCCCTTTGTCCGCCCCTCTCCTCCTCCCTCAGACTGCTCTGACTGCGGTCTCTCACCTGTTCCCTGGTCCATCCTCCTCCATTAATCCTCAGATGTGGCCATGACTCAGCTTCCCTTCTTTTCTCACACTACATGCGCCTCCTGGACGGCACCTCTGAACAAATCCATGGCCGAATTCCTCGTCATGCTCCACACATGCCCACCCTCTGGGCTCCCTACCATAATCACTGGCATCAGCCTATACTGAGTCACCCAGACCACACTCCCCAGGCCTGTCCTTTGTGCTGCTCTCCTTCTCACCTCCCCTTCATCGAGAACTTGTTCAGTGGACCTAACACGTGGCTGTACCACCTCTGCCTTTATCAGGGGGTCAAACACGCCCCAACTATCCCCAGGCCTCCAGACCATCATCTCCAAGTCTCTCCATTCGGTCACAGACTTCCCTCTCAAACACACAGCAATCAGGCCACCTGCCCTCTAAAAACGAGTCCTCAATGGGGGTGTCTGCTGCTCCCAAGACAGCATCACCATGCCTGAGCACAGCACAGCCACCTCGGCTGCACCACCCTCACAGCCCTCCGCTCAGCCACCGTGTCATTTCCAGGGGTCCTGAGCAAGCTGTGCCCTTTCACACAGACCTCAGAGCTACTCTGCTGTTAGGAAGGACACAGGGCGAAGTGTTGTGTAGCACAAACACGCTGTCCAGTCCATTTGCAAGTTCTATTTTCTGTTTAAATGTTTTCACTAGGGACTTCCCTGGTGGCACAGTGGTTAAGAATCTGCCTGCCAATGCAGGGGACACAGGTTCGAGCCCTGGGCTGGGAAGATTCCACATGCCGCCGAGCAACTAAGCACGTGCACCACAACTACTGAGCCTATGCTCTAGAGCCCGCGAGCCACAACTACTGAGACCACGTGCCACAACTACTGAAGTTCACGCACCTAGAGCCTGTGCTCTGCAACAAGAGAAGCCACCACAATGAGAAGCCCGTGAAGCGCAACGAAGAGTAGTCCCCACTCGCCACAACTAGAGAAAGCCCGCACGCAGCAACGAAGACCCAACACAGCCGATAAATTAATTAATTAATTTAAAAAAATGTTTTCACTATTTCATAGTAAGATACTATCTTGTATAATTTTTTCCCAGTGTTATCATTATAAGACTGTTCCCCTTCCCCAAATCTCTTAATTAAAGAACAAACAAAAAACAACTACTGCTTATCTTATAAGCTGAAATGGAACACTTGAGTCCTTGAAGTATAAACAGGAGGCAGGAGCCTCCTATAAACAGGTGTTCAGTCTATAAACCTGCCCAAGAATCTACTCGGCCCAAAAGGAACTCACAGACACTGCGCTGGCTCTCAGCGTCACACCTATAGAAACAGTTGCAGTTTTCATCTAAAATATAACCAGATCCTTCCCAAACTCATCACCGAAATTTGGATCTTGAACAAATCAAAACCATCTCACCAAAGAAGAAGGGAGCCCAGAGCCCTTCTGCAGAGCAGAAGCAGGGCCCACACCCCACCCCGGCTGGCCGGCCTGCAGGCCTCGCCTTGGCTTTCATGCTCTGCATTTGCACCTGTGCAGCCTGAGTCTGGTCACTCAGCACAGGTAGAACTGAGTTTACTTGTTTTTCAGAAATAAAGGGGGTGACCCTTAGAAGAAGTCTAGAAACACAGAATTTTCTGATCACTTTCCAATTGGTTCCAACCTTTTCATATTATTTTGGAATTTTAGGGCACATTCAGAGATAGAATGCATAAGCCATAATACTGACCTCTTAGGAAGACCTTGGCTCTGAGAGTGGCTGACAGATAAGGGCCATTCCACCTGCCTGGGTCATCACTACAGTAAGAGGCTCACGACATGTGGTCTGCAGAGAGATCTGACCTGACTTAGATTCATGTTTGCTTCAACAATCCAGGGCCCCCCTTTGACCATTAAGCAGTAATTTATTTTCTGTCTTCTAAGAATCCCTCCTCTTGACTCACAGTCTTCAAGGCTCCAGCACAGACTGTTCTAGCGATCTGCTCCACCCACTTCACAGTGCTAGCTGAGCAGCAGACACAAACATTTTCAGGTATCCCACCGCCCATGCCCCCGCCAAGATGTGCCAAGGGCAGTGGTGTCTCAAAGGAGGCTCTGACTGGGTTAAGAAGTGAATGAACCGCCTCACTGCGGCCCACCCTAAAAGCAAGTTCCAGTCCATTTCCGGGGCTGACAGTAATGCCGCTGGCCGTCAATGCTGTATCACACCTCCAGGGAGAGACAGGCTGCAAGCAAACCAAGTTTCAGTAAAGCCCCCCCAGGAAGTTCAGGAGTCCTCCTGGCCACCTCCCCTCTACCCCCTCCGTATCCATGACAGCTCTGTGGTGGCTTCATTCCCCTTGGGTGCAGTCTCCGTTGTGCCTCTGTCCCTCCCCCCTCGACACTGGAGGTGAGCCACACAGGAGTCAGATGTGCTCACTGGTGAGTCCCTCCCCTCTACAAGAACTGGGGTCCCCAAGATGGAGGGCTTGGGTTCAGCCCCAGAACAGTGATTTACCAGCCATTCAACCTGGGAAAGCTCACGAACCAAACGCAACCTCCATTTCCTCCTTTGTAAAACAGCTAAAATACTACTGCCCCTGACTACTGCGCAGGCTGTGGGGACCACGTGAGAAAGTATGTGCCATTAAACTGAAGGGAGGACGAGGATGGAGACTGGCGCCCACACTGTACTTTTGATGTGCCAGCCACCTGACCTTCACAACCACCATGCAAAGCAGGCGTTGTCATTGTCCCTGTCTTTCAGATAGGGAGTGGAGGCACAGAGAGGTACAGTAACTACCACAAGGTCACACAGCGGGTGTGTGGCAGGGCCCATTTCAAAGCCAGGCAGCCTGAGGACATCCATGGAGACCCGGAGACTAATGGTGAGCTTTCTTGTGTTGTTGCAAACTGGGGACAAGCAGGGAGTAGAAAGACAGAAGGACCATCTCTGACCATCCTCAAGTGCTGGCATCCCTTCTTGCTTCAATATGACCTCTGGGCTCTGACACCACACTAACAGAAAGCCCTTCCTCTCAAGAGGGGCTGATACCCTGAGCACCTGCCTTGACTGAGCAGCAAAGCTGAGAACTGATTAGGAGACTTAGAATAGCCTAAGTCACTCACTGCTACTGATTTTTCCAAACAATTCCACATCAACACTGAAAAAACCCACTCCCTCCTGACATTAATGTTGGACTACCTCCAAACAAGATCAATAACTGCTAGTGACCTGGAACACTCAATATTTATTAACCTGCCTGGTGAGCAGAGAAGGAGAACATTCAAACTGTAATAAGTTGTATGCAGGAGACAGAGGGAATGGGAGAGGGGAGACTGGACCCCAGTCACTAGGACCAGAACATTCAGTGGACACAGGAATACGGGCATTCCAGACCTGCAATCGTGCTCTGAGCCACTGCCACAGTTGCAGAGAACTTCTGGAAACAGCTCATATATGTTATCTTCAACAGTAACAAAATGAACAAGGGAATAACTAAATACCTGGCAGTGTGAGGAGGAAATAGGTGTTGTTAAATGGTTGCCAAACCAGGCAAGCACAAGCAGTCTGCTGGGGTGTGCCCACCACCGCAAATCAAGCTGGAATTCATTCAAAGAAACAGCCACCAAATTGACTCATGGGAAGATGTCCCTGCTTTATACCTCCTACCACCAGAGTTCACTCTGAGTCAAGCCCCAAATAGGGCTGTGCCAGGGCCCAGGAGCCAACAGGAGGGTCGAACTGTCAGAGTCTATCTCCAACTGGTCTATGGCTACAAACTCAAATCTTCAATTGCCACAGAGGCATTCTTGCTAATGCAATGTACTTACTTTACAAAGAAATTTTTTACTTCTTATTAGATTTCTTTTAATGTTCAAGATGATCCTCCCTGTAGGGGTTAGTCTGATTTCGGCATGGAGCCTCAGAAATCTGGGGGTGATAGGACGGGATGTGCTGCTGGCTCCGAGGCAGCTCCGGAGGACGCTGGTGACCTCTGAGCAGGGCCCCAGCCTCCACACTCAATGTTGAAGGAGTCCACCTTCCAGGTTCGGGCTCATCTGCTCCACGGGATGTTTTCTAGACTACTAGTTTGGGTAATTTCATTGCCCCGTGGCAAAATGCCCTGGCTTCTTTCCGCTTACCCAACAGTACAACCTGACTTCCACCCTGTGTGGAAAGAGAGCGGCTGTGCCTGTAGTGCCCAGGTCACGGCACAACAGGAGCTCTCAGGGCCAGCAAAGCGTGTAAGAAATGGTGAACACTAGCATTGAAGGGCTACCATACAAGGTCAAAGTAACTCCTGGTGTTTTCAACACATATCTTCCCAATAAGAACAGTTTTACATGAAATTTGTAACATCACTGCCTCTCTTTCCTTTATGTATTATTCAATAACAATTCTTCTTTCCTTCCTCCCTTCATTTGCAAAAGAGGCAGGAGAGAACTAGAAGAGCTGGTTTAGTATTCAAAGTCTAAAAATAGAAGCTATAGCTTCTAGATGGGGTCTGAATCCACTTCTGAAATAAAGGGCTCATATGGTCTCTGCAGACATGCTAAGAATCTCCCCTCAGTGGTGCTAAGAAATGCTGTTCTCATCAGGGAGCAATTCTGTCCCCTGGGGAACATTTGGTCTGGAGATAGGCTTGGTTGGCACAATGGAGGGTGGGAGGGGTAGTTCTACTGGCATCTGATAGGTAAGTGCCAGGGAAGCTGCTAAACATCCTACAACTATCCTCACAGCATGTGGGGACATTATCACCACAAAGGTAAATTATCTGGATCAAAATGTCAATAGTGCTGGGTTTAAGAAAGCCTGCTTTGCAGGAAAATAATGAAGCTTTGATTCTAATGAAGACACATTGATTCTAATCTAATAAAGTGTAAAAAAGCAAGGTGGAAAAAAATGTGTATATATACTACCATTTATCCAAGAAAGAGGGCAACAAATGTGTATAAATATACATATATTTATATATGCATATACTGTTCAAATGTTTAAATGGTTACCTTCTACTGGAAGAAGTCCACTCATTATTTTGCAATCAGGTAAATAAAAGAAAATAAGTATTCATATTGGCTTTCCTATATGAACTATATCTCAAGATACCCAAATAACAGATGAGAGGAAGTTTCTCTTTATAGAGATATACCAGTTAACAGACAAAGAGGAATAACAGAATTATAGCACAACCTTTTTACAACCTCTAACGGATGGATCCAGGTACTGATCATCAATGGCTGCTAACTTCACAGAGAGAAGACAACCAATCATTATACACATCCTAAAGGAAGTACACATTACCACCTATGGAATGTTGTGCCCCCAAACACCCCCTCCAATTGGAGGAATCTGGTCAAACCTGGGGGGTGAGGGAAGGATCTGCAAAATCCAGACCTCAAGGAATTCTATAAGGCACATGACCTGGTTTCTCCTTTTTTTTTTTTTTTTTGCGGTACGCGGGCCTCTCACTGTTGTGGCCTCTCCCGTTGCAGGGCACAGGGTCTGGACGCGCAGGCTCAGTGGCCATGGCTCATGGGCCCAGCCGCTCCGCGGCATGTGGGATCTTCCCGGACCGGGGCATGAACCCGTGTCCCCTGCATCGGCAGGCAGACTCTCAACCACTGCGCCACCAGGGAAGCCCTGGTTTCTCCAACCAAAAAATTACAGTAAGAAACAAGAAACAGAGAGATGGATGATTGGAACAGGATGGGGGTGGGGACTGACTTTTAGATTAATTTTATGGATTAATAGGGTAGATCAATCAATCACAATGTATTCACCTTATTTATGTCCTGATTCAAATAAACAAACTGTGTGTGTGTGTGTGTGTAGTTTTTTAAAGTCATAATTACCTTTGAGATACACTGAAATATTTACAGATGAAATTATTACAGATGTCTGGGATTTGCTTCAAAATAAGCCAAGGGAGTGGGTGGGAAAGGGGAGTGGGTGGTGGCATAGATCAAAGAGGACTGGGAAAAAGCTGGTAACTACTGAAGACAGATGATTGGGAGATGTGGAAATTTCCCACAACAAAAAGTTTTAAAATTAACAAATGAATAAGCCACAGAAACAAAGAAACAAACAGCATTTTAAAATGTTTCCATGATTAAAATGGAACTGCCCTAGAATTGTTTTGACACATAACTTAATGTCAGAATTGGCTATTTTTGATTAAAATTTGCTTACATGAAGCATTTTGGCCAGACACTTAAAGAAGGTATCCAGATAGGTGAAAAACTTAAATGTGTTTTTAGCACAGGTAAGATATACATACCAATAATCTGAAAGATGAACACATCTGGGGAAAAAAAAGTTTCATAAACGTAACACAGATATTGGTATGTCTCAGAAACTCCTCTCGTGTTTTCTACATAATAAGAAAGTATAATAATGGTGTAAGATATAGTCAGCTTACTCTGAACTAGGAAATTCGTCTCCGATTAAGTGTTGATTTTTTCACCGAGGGTCACATTCCCCAGCTGACCCACGAACGCAGTTTTGTGCAGCCAGTGCCTCTAACGGGGTTGACAAAGCACTCCGGACACGTCATCTCCTCTGCCTGCATTAGAAAAGCACTCAGGGTCCTGCACTGGAGGCTAGACTCAGGGAGGAGGCCTGTGCCCCATCCTGCTCATTAGAGGCCGGCATGGCCTGGGGAACACAGGACAATGGGGGCACAGGGACCGCTGCCCCGGCCAGGCAGTCTGTGGTTTCTGTGAGTAAATAACTGAGTGACCATTGTGCAAGCTGAGGCCTGCTGTGGTGTCTCTAGGAGCAGCACTGCCGTGGGGTTCACCTGCTCACTGGCCTCTGCTGTTTGGGAGCGAGAGGAGTATTGACTGGCCTGGGAAGGTAATCCTACTCACTTTAAAGGGTGAAATAAAGACCACAAAACGTGATAATCAGATAAATGTTTATGAAGACTCTAAGTAACATTTTTAGGCAAAGTCTTGTCCAGAATCAGAAATGCCACTTGCTAGTACTTCTCTTGCAATCCCTCAGAACTGCAGTGGCTAGCTGCTGTTTTGCTTAACAGGCCACGACGGGGGCAGCTCCACACCAAGAGGGGCCTCTGTATGCATCAGGAAGCCAACTCACCCGCCAGGGCTCAGGGCTGGGGAGCAGAGACTGGGCTTCAGCATCACTTTCCCAGTCAGGCTGCAGCCCTGAGCTGGCAAAAGACCACATTCTTGCCACTGCCCTAGAGATACATCTAGTCTCAGGAACAGGAACAAAGAAACTAATAAAAAACTAATAAAAAAGGATGGGCAAGGAGTCACCTCTTACTCTCTCCAGCAGAGCACACCTTGTACCACCAGAGAGGCTGCTGGGGAGGAAGGAATATTTCTCTACCCTTCTAGGTCCTTCTGGCTGGTCTCAGAATTAAATTGACGTGAGACATTAACAGGAGAAACTCAAACAAAAGTTTAATAGCACATATACATGGGAGAGACCCAGGAAAACTGGGTAACTCACCAAAATAGCTGAAGCTCTCAGCTTAAAGCCCTCACCTCACTTTACCATCTTCAGCTAAAGATAAGAGAGGATGTTGGTGTAGTGGTCAGAACTTAGAAGGGGAGGAAGGCAATTCACATGGAGATGGAAAAGTAAATGTTCGGTAAACAAATGTTTGCTGGGCCCTTGAGACAAGAGACAATGGACACAGAGAGGAATTTTAACAGATAGACTTTGATGGGTTCCTGGTTCACACTCTAGCTATCTATGGGGATGGCTCCCTTCCTCTAACAGGTCCTCTATCTCCATTCTTTAAGTTCAGGGGAAGATCTAAGTTTCTTCCTGAGTCTTTTGGGCATCGATTGTTTTCAGTTTAAAATAATCCGCCGGCCAAAGAGACATTTGGGGGTGGCAAATTTTGTTCCCACACAAGGCTGAATGTTTCCGGGCATCAAGCCCGAGCAGGGAGACCTGAGGGCAAGCCAGCTGGAAGGCATCTGAAACAGTGTTCTCACATACAAAGAGAATGGTTGTTCCTCCTTCTTTCTCCCTTTGAACACAATTACATGGATGTGATGTTTGGAGCTGCAACAGCCATCTTGTAATCATGAGAGCAAAGTCAAGAAAACACAGAATCCTCCAGAATCCTGACGATACTAAACCATATACATAACCAGTCCTGGAACCATTTACCTTCAGACTTCACAATAAACTTATATTTGTCGAAAAAGAGAAAAAGTACATATAAACGCTGAGAGGATGAACTCTGGGGACAGAGAGAAGCCCAGCTCATACTAGCTTTGTGATCTTGGCAGATTATTTAACTTCTCCATGCCTCCACTTCATCTGTAAAATGGAAGGGCGGGGGGTGGGGGAAAGAAGGAGCTCACAGTTTTTGTGAAGATTAAATGAGTTAATACATAAAAGTTCTTAGGGCTTCCCTGGTGGCGCAGTGGTTGAGAGTCCGCCTGCCAATGCAGGGGACACGCGTTCGTGCCCCGGTGCGGGAAGATCCCACATGCCGCGGAGCGGCTAGGCCCGTGAGCCATGGCCGCTGAGCCTGCGCGTCCGGAGCCTGTACTCCGCAACGGGAGAGGCCATAACAGTGAGAGGCCCGTGTACCGCCAAAAAAAAAAAAAAAAAATTCTTAGAATAGTGCCTGGCACACACCACCTACTATGTGAATGGTTACTAATATTACTTGTAAACAGGAGCATCCGAACTAATCAATTTCCTCCTTCCAGCCCGACACAGGGTCCTCACCCCTGAGTCCTCCTTTTATGCTCTGCCCCCTAAACTCCCCATTCCTAAAGTATTCTGACTACTTTTCTGCAGATGTCTCTGAAACACAGGCAACCAGTCCTGACTCCCTTCCTGTCATTCCCAGCGCCCCCATCCCTGCCCGCTCCGGCACACTCCACGTGAGCTGTCTCCTCCAAATTGGTGCCTCCTCCTGACTCCCTATTCCTTTGCATTTCTCCCAACACTGAACACACTGACTCACACATACTGCACAGCCACTTAATATGAAACATACGTAAGTGAACGAATATATGTCAGTAAAATCCTACAATTTTCCATAAAATTAAAACTTTCAAATATGTAATGGTTACAACCAATAGACTAATGAAGAATGAAAACATAGTAAATCTGACCTAGACTCCCTGTCTGTTCAATTTAACCAGTATTTACTGAGCCCGAAGCTTGAAGCTCTGGGCACTGGGCTGCAGGGCAGTGAAACAAACGCCATAGAATGGGAAGCCTCAGGAAGTGATGTGAAGTCAGCCACAGCCTGTGAGGTGGAGGCCACCAGGCACTCACAGGGCAACAGCTGCAATGGATGCTGGGGGCACCGAAGATGGTGCAAACACACCATTTCTGAGGTTCAGAATTTACTGCTAACCTCACTTTGTTTCACATTTTTAAACTTAAACATTACACTGTGAAGCTATCACTTCATTTCAGTGAATGAATACTCCAGAACAGGAAGCAGTCAGAAATAATCAACATAAACCATGCAGACCCTTTTCATTTCCCTTTTCTAAACCAATGACAATTCTGTGGCTTGCTGTGGCCCTCATTTTACACAATTCTTCACAGGTGCAAAAAAGAACAACATCCAGTGTGAGACACATAGATGAGCATCCACCAAGTGGAGTAAGTGCTGGCACACGGGGCCGGGGCTGGGGGTGTCTGGCCTGTGGTTGCCCCTCGCCTGTGGTGGCCCCTCACCTGCGGAAACAGAGCTGTTGCCCCCATGGAAACACGCCACGAGCTGCCCACGGGGATGCATTTTAGTTATGGAAGACCTGGATAAACAGGTTGCACTCCTTGTTACTGACTTGAAAAAACAAGAGCTGGCCTTCAGCTCTAATAAGAACTGATAGATTCAATAAGCTACATGATTTTCACCCTCACAGCCTCCACTTTAAAGGCTCCCATTAAAATAAATCACATGCAAGATTTAAAATAAGTTACATTTAAGGGTCCAAATCAGCATGGCTCAGAATCCCCTGGCTAGGCTGGGGAGCTCACCACCTATCCTCGTATACATCTAATTCTTTCTATTCAGCCAAGTGCCTGAGACATGTGGCCTCATTAACAGAGAATCATTCTTTCCAACCTTCCCAGGAGGAAGACTTTCCAGAAGACTGACTCACTGCAGAGAAATCTGAATTATGCAAATGGTTCAGGAAGGAAGACCTAGGAGTAGAGTCCCTTTTCTCTTCATTTTGTGAAGCATAAACATGCCACAATTACAAGAGGGGAGAGCCACATGGGATGAGAAGGAATAAGTCTGTTACCTAAACTGCAAACTGGGAACTGCTCCCAGGGCTGCTGTGGAGAGGATGTGAGTTTGTGCAGTAGTGACACTACTAAGCCATGGACCCCCCCCTCCCCCGCCCACCCACACACCCAGTTCTTCATCTCAGAGACACAGAATCTCAGAATTAAGCAGTGCTGGATGGCTCAGGTAGCTGGACAGAGTTGGGAGGTTTGACTCCTTCTATGAAAGTGTCCTGCCGACATCCACCCTCTCTGGGCACAGGACGACCCCACCCTCATCAAAGGCCACCATCACACTGCCAACTGGAACATCCTTCCACATGAAGACAATGTGCTCCTCATAGGGAATCTCTGCTCTGCTCTCCAGGATGACTCTGATTTATCTTATCCTCACTGCTAGAAGGGATTCAGCAGTCAGAGGCAGCTGGGAATTTATGGGGTGTAGCGGCTATCACCGATGAAGTTATGGAAAATTATGGAAATAAAAAATATTCTATGAGAAAAATGGACAAAAGATTTGAAAAGACAATTCACAGCTAAAGACAAGGAAATGGCCCATAAATATTCAAAAATGTTCAACTTCACTTATAATAAAAATGAGAGAACACTGCTCACCTAGCAGACTGCACACATTGGCATACATTAAAAAGCACCACAGAGTACTCTGCAGATCAGGTGCTTTTACATATTGCTGGTGGGAATGTAAAATGGTACACGATCCTTAGGCAGAGGGATCTGACAATAACCCCAAAAACCTTATATATGGATTATTTTTGACCCAGTGATACTATTACTACGAATTTACCTTAAAGATACACCCTTAACTATACAAAACACATCTGAACGAGGTTATTCAATGCAGTATTGTTTGTAATTGCAAAATATTACAATCATAATGGCATCTGCAGGAGACTGAAAAAAACAATGGTACATTCACATGGTAGAGTGCGACAGAGTTCTGAAACACAATGAGAAAGCTTCCTAGAAACTGATATGGGGTGATTTCCAGGATACACTGGGAAGTAGAAAAAAGCCAGGAAAGGAGTATATGTAGTATAACACCTTTTGTATAAAAAAGAAAAAGCAAAGAAGAAGATAAACATGTATCTCCTTATTTTAAAAAAGAAACCTAAGAAATATAAACCTGAAACTAATGAAATTCATCACCTACAGTAGGGAGATGGGAATGGCTGTAGGGAGATGGGAATGGCTGTGGGGAGATGACGCTACTCTGAGTATATAACTTCTTATATTATTTTGACTTGTGGGATTATGTTAATATTTCTTGAGTGTGTTGTAGGACTAACCCACTGAGTAAATACATGGAGAATAATGGGAGCCAAGAACAGTGAGCACACCAGAGCCTGTATTCTGGTTTCCAAACACCACTCTCCAGTAAAAAGAACCGGGCTCCTTGGAGACATGGCTAACCCCACGGCTCAAGAGGGGAGGGACAATATGAGCCTGGTACATACATCCTGTGGTGTCAGAAAGCAAGTAAGTGGCCAACACCATCTTAATCAATGATCAAACTTAGCATCACCAATAATGGGACAAAAGTACAGCAAGTTTCCTGTCGAGCCTGAGACGGTGACAGCATCATGTCTGCTGTACTCCTGCCACAAATGCTCACCCTGACTCTAATCATAAGAAAATGAGAGGAAAATGCAAATCGAGGATTAGAGGAGCACTGGCCTGCACTTGTCAAGAACAGCCCGGAGGTGGGGTGGGGGTGAGGGGGGAGTGAGGGGAAGGAAGGGTGAGCATGAGGTGGGGGTGGAGCTCAGATGGGGGCGGGGATTTAGGACATTCCTGGAACAATTGCCAAAATTTGATTACGAAACAAATTAAATCATAGTATTGAATCAATGTTACATTTCCTAATTTTGATAAATGTACTGTGGTTACGAAGGAGAAAGTCCTTGTTGCTATAAACTGCACACTAACGTATTTATGGGTAAGGGGATATGATGCTTGCAAATGACTCTCGAACGGTTCAGGAAATATATATATATATTTTTAATACATTTGGGGCATGAATGATAAAGAAGACAGATCAATGTGATAATTCAAAGTACTGTTTATTTCTTAACAGTGCTCCAAAAGAGGGGCGCTCCATGGGGACATGACTATTCTGTCAGTGCCCTATCCCAGCCCCTAGAAGTGCCAGGGACACAGCAGGTGTGCAATAAATTTTTGTTTTATACATGAATAATGAATATATATGAAAAATAAATGAACAAACAAAGCAAATACCCATTTCCTTCCAGAGAAAACATACGTTTCCTACCAGGGTGTCCAGGCCCCCGCCGCAGCAGGTGAGGGTGGGAGCTGCATGTGCACTGGGGCTGGGATGTGCACAGACTGACTGAGGGGAGAAGAGCTCTCCATCAGCGCCCCGGACAAAAAGTGATGACAGCCTAAAGGCAGTGAGAGGCTGTGGGGACTAACCGGAGAGGAGAGAGATTTAGGAGATGGAATCCACAGGACTTGATAATGGACTAAATGTGGACTAAATGACAGAAGCCAAGCGTGACCCCAAGTTTCCAGGCCTGGGTAGCTGAGAGGACAGTAACTGTGCAGAGAGGAAATATAAGAGGAGGGGCAGATGCAGATTAAACAAAGCACACTTATTCTGGACATTTACCAATATCTCACATGAGGCCTAATTCAGAAGCACATGTTAAAGTCACATCCCTCTAGATCACTGCTCCTTGCCTGTGCTAACGACACATGTGGCAAAGTTCACTGGCCTGCCAGAGGTTTACTTGTCCAGAAGGACCCTCTGTGGCCTTACCGTCCTCCATAATTACAGGCAGGAAGGTGACACACCCAGGGGACCAGCTGACAATGCTGAACGAGCGGCATTCTAGTCCACGCTGAGAACACAGAAGTATCCGATTTTGTTTTCTTCCGTAAGTCACAGAGTGGTAATAAAACCGAGCTTTCATCAACTGTAGTCATATTAATTGTGTCTGTACGTGAAAAACAAGATTTCTTCATATCCCACTTGTGTCAGTGTCCTGTGGCTGCTCTAACAAATCACCACAAAGTTGGTGGCTTAAAATAACAGAAATTTATTCTCTCGCAGCTGTGGAGGCCAGAAACCCCAAATCATCATGTCGACAGAATTGCGCTCCGTCAAAGGCTCTGGGGACGAGTCCTCCCCTTGCCTCTTTCAGTTCCCAGTGGTGGCTGGCGCGCCCAGGCATCCTGAATGTGTGGCCACATCACACCCATCTCTGCCTCCATCTTCACATGACCTCATCCTCTGTGTCTGCCTCAAAGCTCCCCAGCCTGTCTCTTATCAGGATACATGTGACTGCATTTAGGGACCCCCGGAGATCCAGGATAAGCTCTTCCTCTCAAGATCCTTGACTTAATCACATCTTTAGTCACATAAAGTAGTATTGACTATTTTGCCGTATAAGGTAATATTCACAGGTTCTGAGGATTAGGATGTGGTATAAGTCTTTGGGGGACCACAATTCAGCCTACCACATATTTTAAACGAGTAATGGGATTATGTCACATTTAATACAGGAAGATCCCATATCACTGACCAATATTTTAATAAACTGACATGGTAATAGACAAATTCATTCTTCTTCATTGTTCATATAACAGGAAAGAAGATCATAACTACAATAAAATTTTTCTTTATTATCTAACTACTCAACCAAATATTTCATGAAAATGAGTAAAATAAAATTTAACCTCATAAAGGTATAACAAACTTCCATGGTATTGGTATTTATAACTAAAAATGTTAATACACACACATAAAATTGGTTTTCAACACTGGATATTATCAGCTTTCCCTTCTATATGTGCCAGCCACACTCTGACAGCCTGTTTTTAATTGGATGTTGTTGAAATAGACTTAACTACGGTGTTGGATTAACTGTCACCTGTCTGGGGATCACACTGCAGTGTAAAACAACCACATAAAACACATACACTCCAGCCAGCAGCATGAAAAACTGAGCAAAATCTGCACTGAGCAACTTGAAACCTTCAGGCCTAGATAAAAACACTGACAATGGGACTCCCCTGGTGGCGCAGTGGTTAAGAATCTGCCTGCCAATGCAGGAGACATGGGTTTGATCCCTGGGCTGGTAAGATCCCACGTGCCGCAGAGCAACTAAGCCCGTGCACCACAACTACTGAGCCTGCGCTCTAGTCTGCAAGCCACAGCTACTGAAGCCCGTGCGCCTAGAGCCCCTGCTCCACAACAAAAACAAGCCACCATGATGAGAAGCACGCACACCGCAACGAAGAGTAGCCCCCACTCGCCACAACTAGAGAAAGCCTGCATGCAGCAATGAAGACCCAACACAGCCATAAGTAAATAAATAAATAAATTTATTTAAAAAAACGGACATTTCCGCAAGCACAGTTATTGTGCTTTTTATTTAGTTTGAGACAACTCTTAAAGGTGTTCTTTTCCTAAGATATCGATCTGAATCAAAAAATAAAAGGAGTTACTCCACTGCTAGCGTTTAGAGACCATGTTTTACTGACACTTAACCGACCTTCCACAGAGCTCGTGACACCGCTATAAAGACCCTGCTCTCTGAGAGCCGCAATCAGTACACCTGCAATCAGGCCACCTACCCCAACACGCCCACACTCGCATCAACGCATGGCTATTGGCATTGGAAACAAGCTGTTCTCTCCGTTACCTCGTCCTGTTTTGCAATATCTGAGAGGGAAATTATGGCGAAAAACAAATGCCAGCTAGACACGAGAAACACATACTTCTAACCCCATTTGTTGAGTTTAGAGGGGTTCTATCTCACAATACATAGTAATAGCTGTGCTGAGCAAGGCAGAGGATTCACCCATCAAATACTTAGGAGGCCACAACCTTAGGATCTGCACAGAAGCCAACTCGGGAGGACGGGTAGCAGGGGTACTGTTAGGATACCGACCTGCAGGAGAGGGGGTGTCACGTGAACCCTGCTGGGTCACAGTACTGCCATGCTTGGTATTCCCTATCATTCACCAAAGGGAGCTCCACCTGGAATTACCGTGGGATTTCACGGGAATCAAACTTGTTTCTCACTGAGAAAAGGGGACCCCGACTGCCATGGGGGGCAGGAAATCACGACTGAGCCTTGGGAAAGAATGGGCATTTAGAGGAGAGGAAGGAAGAAGACTGAGAAATAGAGGCTGAAAGACAAAGCCAGGAACTCAACACAGAAGCTCCTACCCCAGAGAACATCTTGATTTCTCCAGTACGAGAGCTCCAGGGAAGAAAGAAGGCCGAGTTTTGAGACAAGCACTGCAGCAGAAACATTTCATGGAAAGTCTGAAACACAGAGTTGGCGTTTGGGCAAAGACTCGCCTGGAAGTGGAGAGCTGGGCACGCACATCTGTAAGTCCTTCAGTGGACGAAGCTGCACGACAAGGTGAAGAACAGGAGACACAAAACGACCACTACGCTCCCAGGTCCTGAGTCTAACCGAGGACACTTGGAGGTGTTTAACTCTATGACAGGGACCATCTTACCTCCTTCCCTCTCTCCGGAGCTCTGGGAAAACAATGTAGACAGACTGGCACCAGCTTTCTTCCTTACCGTTAACCCCTCAATATGCTGGAAAAGGGGGTTAGTAAAGTAAGGTCAGGTAACTGATGAGATCTGGGTAAACTTGATGCAGAACTGAGTGATTCCAAATGTGATGAGCTTCAAAATAGAAATACTAATTCTGAAGACACTTCAACTCCTCATAAACCATGTATGATTCCCTTTTCCAAACTCTGCCTTTTTCAAAACAGGATTTAAGTAAGTAAGTTATTTTCACCATAGCAAAAATTAATCATTTGCAGCTCAAAATTTAGGCTAAGAGACACAAATGAAAGAAATCCTTAAGTTTAAATGCATTCAAGTAGTTCTATAAAGGTATTCTACTATTCCTGAGCCATAATCTGAGGAAAAAGTAAACAAAAACTTCTAGCAACATCATTAATTACCACCCCCCATCAATCTTAACTCAGGTAAGAGTAAAGAAAAGAAAGTCATATGTTGAGTGGGCCTTTCCTTACTGACGTGTGGCTCGTGGTGGTGGACCTCAGGGTCAGCTGTGACTCTTCACACGGGAAATATGTCCCTACAGTTTCTTTCCCATCATTAATTCTCAAGACATCAAACTTTCATCCAGAGGAAAGAAAGGAGAAGAGGAATAATCACTGGGGGATACTATGAATAATCAGGAAAAGAAGAGGCCATTTCTCCTGAAGTGAGAGAGAAAAATGCGTGGGAGATGACAGTTACTGCTGGAAAAGCAATAAAAAGAAATTGCCCCACCAGATGGAGCAGTAAAAACCACTGCCTGGGAAGCGAAGAAGCAAAGGGCTGCAGTGACACAGGCAAGTAGAAAATATCTGCGGAAGGCTCCAGTCCATACGGATGAGGAGTCACTGAACAGATGACAGGCTCGATCCACGGTGACTCAATCCACAGTTCTGGAACCCCAGCCTATGGTTCACTCCACCCTCTTTGTGCATTTTTTTTTTATGTGTACGTATTTTGAGTTAGAAAACATGAATGAGTGACTGGTCTACTACGTGTCAGGCATCGTACAAAGCACAACTATAAGCAGACATAATTCCTGCTCTTTCGTTTTTTCTTTTTCTTTTGAAGTAAGTTTAGACACTCAGAAACACTGAAAAACTAGCACAGAATTCCCATCTAGCCTTCTCCCAGCATCCCCTAAGGCTAGCATCTTACATAACGACAGTGCAATTACTGAAAGCAGAAAATTTGCCCTGGCACAATACTATTAGCATGTCTATAGACCTTACTTGAACTTCACCAGCCAGTGAAGGGTGAAGTCACTGTGGCTGCTTCCTGTTTGGGAGTCAACACAGGACCCACGTAACACACGGCCCTCAGATCTCCTTTGTCTCCTCTAATCTGTGACAGGTCCCCAGTCTCTGGCCATCATGAACTTCACAGATTTGAAAAACACCAGGCAGTTATTCTGTAGCCTCTTCCTCAGTTTGGGGTTCTCTGATGTGTGTCCCCTTGGTGCATAATCAGGTGGGCCAAAATGTCTTGTTATCAGTGATGAGAACTCTGAACATTTGATTAAGTAAAGCCAAATTTCTATAGTGAAAAGTTGCTATTTTCCCCTTTGTAATTAATAAGTATCTTCTGGGGAGAGACTTGAAGACCTTTCAACTATATCTCAACATTCATTCCAAGACTAATTCTGGCATCTGTCAGTGATTCCTGCCTGTAAACAAACAAGGCTGCCCTGAATGACCTCGTGCACAGTTTTTCTATTTTGGAGGTGCATCTTCAGGGTCAATCCCTAGAAGTGGAATCTAGGCCACAAGGTGAATACAAGTGTAATTGTATTCAGAGTTGACAAACTCCCCTCCAGAGTGAGGTGCCAATTTGCACTCCCACCAGCAATGAGGAGGGGGTCTGTCTCCTCACTGCCTTGCCAACAGAATGTGTTGTCATCCTTTTTAATTTTCACCAGTTTGATAAGTGAAGAATGACATCTCAGTGTAATTTCACTTTGCATTTCTCCAAGTATGAGCTTCAGTGCTTTTTCGTATTTTAAGGCCAATTTTCATATCTTTTATATGTGTGTGGATTATCCGTTTATCTCTTCTTCCTGCTCTGTATCACATTTTTGATTCCTTGATATTTAGCAGTTGCTTGTACATTATGGACACTAGCTCTGTGCCTGTGGTTTATGTGCTATTTCCCCCCAGTTTGTAATTAGAAAGCCTTTCGCTACACTGAGATAAGAGGAACCCAGGTTTCCTACCAGTGTTTGCACGGTTTCACTTTTTACATTTACATCCCTGGCCCATTTGTAGCTTATTCTTCTATATGGTGTGAAGTATGGATCTAGTTTTATCTTTTTCCAAACAGGTACCCAGTTGCCCCAGCACCATTTATTTAAATGTCCATCTTTGCTGCAGTTGAGATGTCATATTTATGATATACTACGTTTCCATTTGTACCTGGATGATTTTAATTGTACTGTCAATGATTTTAATTCTATGCCCCTGGTCTATTTGTCTCTTGGTGAGCCAGCAGAATGCTGTTTTAATTACAGAAGCTTTTTAGGATGTTCTCATGCCTGACAGGGCCAGTCACCCCTGGTGGATTTTAATTTTCAGTGTTTTCCTGGCTAGTCTTCATGATTGTTTTCCCATATAAACTTTAATATCAACTTGTATAACTTCATTTTTTTTAAGTGTTGGTATCTTTACTGGGATTTCATGAAATTCATCAATGAACTAGGGAGAATAGAAACCTTTATAAATCCAAGTCACGCCCATCCAGAAGGGGACGCCTCCCGATGCGCTCAGGTCATCTTCCGTGGTTTTCAGGGGAGTGTTAAGTTTACCTCAGAGAGTTTCATACATATCTTCTTTATTTCTACAACTCTGCTATGGCCCCAAAGCAGCCACAGATAATATATAAACAAATGGGTATGGCTAAATTCCAATAAAACTTTATTTGCAAGAAAGGCAATAGGCCTGGGGGCCTTAGTTTGGTGACCCCTGCTTTCGTGAATGTTTTGTTGGTGAGAGGAAAAGTTATGTGAGCGCCAATTTTTTGGTTCTCTTTTATTTACAGGGCCCTAAATTTTCCCCTTTTGCTTCTCCCTCCCTTTTTGCCTTCTCCTGCAGACTCTTACCCATCCTTTTAAGCCCACAACCTATAATCCATGCTCTACTTTACCTGACCACTTGTTACAGTGCTCTCAGACTCAGAGGGTTCTTGGCCTTCTGGGTAGTGGTTTCCAATCACCCTCAGGCCCTGCTCTGAGCTCCCTTCTTCTCATTTTCCAGCAGGTGTTCCTGGCCTGCCTTTGCAGAGCCTGTCGGGGGGCAAGAGTGGGGAGGGGATACTAGAGATTATACGCTGAGATTTGAGTTTCTCTTTACTTTCAAGTTTGGGCATATCATGTCTTTATGCTGAGGGCACAGTTTTTATATAGTTTAATTTTCCCCTTCTTATTTTGCTACATTGTTTTGGAGGAAATATTTGGAGACAGCGACGTAAGACACAACCACTGACGTCAGCTATGGGAAGTCTCCATTCCTTGTTTTCTTGAAGCCTAGAGACCAGTGAGCAATAAACTAAGATGATGATGATAACAACAATAATAACAACATATATCTTACAGTATAGACATCTTATGGAGTAAAATAACATCCCTTGGGAGAACAAAGGGGCGGGCATCTTTCCTAGGGTTTGTTTTGTTATTATTTTTTAAGATGCTAATGATTAAGGATTCAGGGAAGGCTCCCGAACAAAATGACATCAAAGATGAGACCTGAAGCATGAATAGAGTTCAGTGGGCACAGGAAGAGAAAACTTGGCAGCACCAGGCAGGGGGAAGGTCAAGCGCACTAGTTGCTGAAAGTTGGCTGGAGTCGGTGTGGGACGCAAGGGTTGCAGCTGCAGTGAGAGCAGGTACTAGATCAAAGTGACTTTTTAGCCCAGTTGAAGAGTTTTAGACTTTGTACTGGGGTCAATGAAAAGCCATTAAAATGCTTTAAGCAGGCCAAGATCCCTCTGAAATGAAACCCATAATGTTCCCAGAGTGGAGAATAAGTGCCAAGTTCAGGAATTACTGCACAATTTTAGGGTTACACTTTCTTTATTGCACTTCAAAAACACAAAGAAAAGTTGATAGTTTGAAAAGCACAGAATTACTAAGTATCTCTAAGAGCATGGTGTTAAAGGCAAGTATTAAGGTGACAACAGCTAAGAGGGCCTCCCTGGTGGTGCAGTGGTTAAGAATCTGCCTGCCAATGCACTGGACACGGGTTCGAGCCCTGGTCTGGAAAGATCCCACATGCCATGGAGCAGCAAAGCCCGCGTGCCACTACTGAAGCCCGTGCTTCTAGAGACCATGCTCCACAACAAAAAAAGCCACCGCAATGAGAAGCCTGCGCACTGCAACGAAGAGTAGCCCCCGCTCGCCGCAACTAGAGAAAGCCCTTGCACAGCAACGAAGACCCAACACAGCCTAAAATAAATAAATAAATAAATAAATAAATAAATAAATAAATAAATAAATAAATAAATAAATAAAAAGATGACAGCTAAGAGAGAAAGAGGTATATTTATTGCTAACGGTAAGAAAATGCTTATTTTCTTATCACAATTAGAGCTTCTCACAACGAACTCCTGTCACAATAAACAAGCAAAAGAAGAACACATACGAAACAACATCTTCTTCCCTGACACCCAGGAGCAGCCTCTGACCACGCCAGGCCTGCAGACATCAGACTCCGGCTCTGGTTGTTAGAACCTAAGCCTGTTGTCTTTTTATTGCTTTCGGGTTTCAAGGTCTACCTTAAGCTGATTATTAAAATAAAAACCTTTCTACAGTGTTGGCTGTAATTAAGTAACAGGAGGTGGTGTTATGTAGAGACCACCAGCCTGTAAACCCAGACATCCGGTCCTGGTTCTGTGCTTCCCAAGGTGAGCCCCCCACCTTCCCGGGCCTCCAATCTTCACAGGACACACGAGGAGACTAAGTCAGAGGCCCTCCGAGGCCCTGGTTCCAGTAGTCACGCAGGTGCCCAAGGACTGACAACGGCCCCCTGCACATGCTACCCTGCATTTAGTTGCACTTACCTAGCTAACTCTCTGCCCCCAAATTCTACTTTACTCAAATTTCCCACTTCTACCTGCCAAGCCCCCACATACTCACTGGCACAGGGTCAGTGAATGGACATTCCAGCAGGCAGCACCTAACATGGTCATGGCATGGGGACAACCTTTGCTACTCCAACTGCCCTCTTCAGGCTTCAAGTCAAAGATGACTAGGGGCCTTGGTCTCCGGTGATCCTAGGGCGCCCTGATGTCTGGCGCTTGTCCTTATGTAACAAGAAGAGCTGTGGGGTTTTTGACATGCTGGCCATTTTCTCTTTCTCTTGATACTGTTTCCCATGGTTTAAATCAAAGCTGGAGGTGATTCCATCTCCGCAGTGACTCACTTCCCTCAGAAATGTTTGAGTTTAATCAAATTGCATTCACCACTCATCTGTGCTTAACCACTTCTTATCTTCTGGAACTTTCTATGCCAACAAAGTAGAAGCAGGCCGTTATGCATTCACATAGACCCTACTTCTTTCCCTCTCTTAACACAAAGCTTGCTAACCTATAAATTTCCAGAATTACCTTCAATTCTTAGGTGAACTTAATCCCATCCACGTACTGTGTATAATGATTTATCACTGAAAATGGCTATCCTTGATAACAGATGCTCAGTTACCTTTTCTATTTCTTTCAGAGCTCTCAGGTTGTGCCATTCAGACTCGTGATTTAGTGCAATTCACGTTCTCGAAAACATTTTATCATATGGCTCAATGTTAAGGTTAGGACCTGGAACTGTTATGTCACTGGAAGAAACAAGCAAGGAAATGACATCTGCAACAACACAAAGACCCCAGATGAGAAAATGTCCAGCAACGTGGTGGACCTGGGTTCCTAAGCTCCTCTCTCGCCACAAACGGTGGGAAAGGCTTGGAGTGGGGAAGCAGATGGGCAGATGGGGGGACACCTTCTTAAAAACAGGGATGAGCTGGTATGAAAGTGAAGAATACTCTGACCGTACACTGAAGTTGGGAACCCAGCTATGTGAACAGAGGCAGAAGCAGGATCTCACCTCAATGGCAACTGCCAAGCCTGACGCTGGAGTGTGAGTGTTTGCAGCCACAAGTGGCCTGAGGACAGGAGACAATGCCCAAGGTCCAGGCCAGCTGGGGAGCCCAAGAGATGTCCCTTCAGAAAGGTGTGCCTGCAGAGGACTACAGACTCAGAGTAAAATTTACCCAAAGTAAAACCACCCCACAAAGCAGCTGCACAGAAAATGATCTGTCTCTAACCCTGGGAACAAGTAGAGAGGGAGAAAAAGCACATTTTCAATGCAGCTCAACTTCCTAATGTTCTTGTTCCCCAAATGTAATCTGAATCTAATCCTGGGAGAGTTATGAGACAGATCAGATTGACAGGCAGTCCATAGAACAGCCAGCCTGAACTTCTCGAAGTTGTCAACATTTGCCATATGATCTAGCAACCCCATTCCTGGGCATATATTTGGAGAAAACTCTAATTCAAAAAGATACGTGTACCCCTATGTTCATAGCAGCACTATGTACAATAGCCAAGACATGGAAGCAACCTAAATGTCCATCGACAGATGAATGGATAAAGAAGATGTGGCACATATACACAATGGAATACTACTCAGCCATAAGAAACAATGAAATAATGCCATTTGCAGCAACATGGATGCAACTAGAGATTATCATACTAAGTGAACTAAATCAGATAAACACAAATATCATACGCTATTGCTTATATGTATAATCTAAAATACTTCACAAATGAACTTATTCACAAAACAGAAACAGACTCACAGACATAGAAAACAAACTTATGGTTACCACAGGGGAAAGGGGGTGAGGGAAGGATAAATTAGGACTTTGGGATTAGCAGATACAAACCACTATATATAAAATAGATAAATAGAATCTAAAAAAGAGTGGATATATGTATATGTATAACAGATTCACTTTGCTATACACCTGAAACTAATACAACATTGTAAATCAACTATACCCCAATACAAATTTTTTAAAAATTCAACATTCTAAACAAACAAAAAGATAAATAACAAGGTCCTACTGTTAGGACAGGGAACTACATTCAATATCCTGTAATAACCCATAAAGGAAAAGAATACAAAAAAGAACATGTATATATATGTATAACTGAATCACTTTGCTGTACACTTGAAACTAACACAACAGTGTAAATCAACTATACTTCAATAAAAGTTTTTTTTAAAAAGGGGGAAACCCCCCCACACACACACACATACACAAAAATGTAGGAAAAGTCTGTAGAACAGAGTGAGAAGGTCCAACACAGTTTTAATAAGATTCATATAGAAGAGAGAATAGGACACAAGCAATATTTGAATAGGTAATGGCTATGAAATTATCAGAAATTATGAAAGATGCCAATACCTAAATTTTAGATGCCCACTGAATCTCCAGTAGAATGACTAGAAAGAAATTTACACTAAACATGTAATAAAGAATCTGCAGAGCCCTAAGCAAAGAGAAGCTCTCAAAGCAGACAGGGAGAGGAGACAGACCACTCTACAGGAGAAGCAGTTAGACTGACTTCCCAAAAGCAATACTAGAAAACAAAAAATGTGGAATCACAGCTTCAATGTACTGAGAGAAAATAAGTGTCAGACAACTCTATACTCAGTACTTTCTAGAATAAGAGTACATAAAAATACATTAGGATGACAGAAACTAAGAAAGTTCATCCCAAAAGAGATAATATAGACAAGGAAATTCTAAAGGATGAGCTTCAGACAAGAGAAAAATGATAATCATGGGAAGTCTGAGATGCAAAGGAATTGGCAAATTTCTGGAATATAAATATAAATAAACACTAAATGTATATAAAAATAATAATACAATTCGGGCTGTATCCTCTGAAAAGGCCTAGAAAAAAATGGCCAATGCAGTATCAGTGAATATCTCCAGCTCTGAGATTATGGTATTGAAATACAAATTTCTAACCTAAGGAAACCAAAATTTATTGGAAAAATGGGACAGGAAATGTACAAGATGAACATACCATCTTGTCACACCCAAGAGCAAGGAAGCTCTACAGGAGCATGACAGACAAGGATATGTCAAAATGACTTGGCAACCAAGCCAACTAGAAGAGGCCCCTACTAGATAAGGATGGGACAACTTGAGCTTCAATAAAAATCAAAATTGCAATGAATTAAAAAGCATCAAATATGTTTAAACCTGTAAGTTTATAATGACACTAAAAAAAATATCGGTGGCTCCTAATAAACCATGCCTTCCTGTATTCATGTCCTCCGAGCTCCCCTCACACACTAACCCTCATCTGTGTGACTTCCTTAACCAATGGGGCATTAGCAAGTGTGATGCAAACAGAGGCACAGCCAGCAGAGGGGAGCTTGTCCTTTAGAATGCTCCCTCCTCAATGCCCAAGCAAATAAAAAGGTTAGCTACCACTGGAAGGAACACTGGGGTGGGCTGGAGGGGTGGGGGGTGAGAGATGAACTGCCAGCCCATGCCATTCTACCACCTCAGCTGATGCACCAGACGTATAAGTGATGTCTGCTTGGACTTCCAGCCCCAGTCAAGCCTCCAGATGGTGACAGGAACATGAATGACCTCTGGAGAAACCAGCAGAAGAACTGCCAGTGGCCCAGCCCAAACTGCACAACTGTGAGCAAATAAATGCTTATTGTTTTAAGCCACTAGGTTCTAGGGCTCTTGGTCGCAGAAGCCACGGAAAACGGAAACAAACACCTTTGTAATTCACTATCCAAAGAAAAAAGTTGGGTTGTTCTTAGCATTTATGTGGAGCCAAAGTAGCAGAATTAACAAATTAACAGAAAACTCTAAAGCACAATATTCTACTCCTGACTACACTGGCAGTCTCCTAGCTCTTGAAAAAAAAGGCTAGGACTGTCCTATATTTATTGTTTATTATTTGGAACTGATTGCCCATAGGTGGTAGTCTTCTATAACAGTTGCCTTACCTATGTCTCACCTTTAGCAACGATGACATAGGCTGGCAACCCCAGTATTTGGCCGGTTCAGCAGTAAATCATATAAATTACAAACCCCATGTTTTTTAAGAGGAAATGGAAAAATAAATAGTAATTCTAAATTCGCTCCCTTGGTAAATTATGTCATTTTTAAGTTTCAAATAACAAAATGAGACCCAGAACCATGAGTACATAGACAGCAACCCAGCAGCCAGGAAAGGAACAAAGCCAGAAGCCGACAAGCAGAGCCAGAGATAAGCCTTTGAAAATTAAAGAAAAAAGACTAACAGGGCAAAAGCAACAATCTACCCTCCTTCCCCCAAATGGAGAAAGACAAGCTAGTATAAGATATGTTCCTAATTGCCAGGCGGCTTCTCTTCCTGCACCTCCTCCTCCTAGAGTTGCTGGCTTGTCCCTGAAGCCCCAGCCTACAGGACGCAGGGACGAGCGGGGCTCTCTGAAGGAGGGCCAGAGGGCCCACAGGGTCATGGCCCCTAACCTACAACTACATGTTGTCTAGATGTGGTCTAGAACTCAGACCTGTTGCATTTTAGAAAGATAATAATGGTGAATAAACAAACATAAATATTTCTGTGGACAAACCTACAGACAGTCATATTAATTGGCTTTTTTTCCCTTTAATTCTGTAAATAGCCTCATGTCATTCAGGTCTGATTTTGGCACCAAATACGTAAAACTTCAGCACCAAATATGGAAAAAGTTTCAGAACCTCTGAATTTCTGAAGTTACTTTTTGACAGCTCCTTCTTAAATCTCTGGGAAAACCAAACAAAATATTAATGAGAAAGATTAATACCTTTTACATATAAAAGGTATGAATAAAAATACTAATAGCTAATGTTTAGTGAGTGCCTTTTATATATATTATGTCATTCAGTGTTTGTAGCAGCCCCGCGGTGAACACTGTCTTCATTTTACAGATGTGCAAAATGAGGTAGAAGGAGGAAAAGCACTTGCACAGGGCCTGGCTGCTGGTGAGAGGCAGAGTTGGCCCTGAGCTGTCACCCCACCCACCCTTACTGACTCCCAGGAAACCCTAATATTTCAGGGGGCTGCTCCAAGCGCCGCTCCTGACCATTCATCTAAGAAGGTCTAGTATTTATTCATCTCATCTAGGAATATTCTATTAGCCCCTTAGCAATCTCTTTCCGTAAGAATTTTTCTCAGAAATGCTAATAAAGAGATGAAGCCAAAACTCAAAGCAATTTCCCCAAATTTGCAATATATAAAAAACGACTACAGGCAATAAATAATCTTGATCGGCCTAAATCAGAGAAGTGTAAAAAGAAAAGGTCCCCTTAGCAGCAAAGACAGTTTTCTCAAATGTGGCACCAGTTTCCACGTTGTGCCAGAGACTGCTGTGAATCGTCCCAAATCTCCCCCATTTCTCATAGCTTGGCTCTTCCCCTTCTACAGCCTTCGGGCTCGGGTCCTAGTTAGAAGCACAACTGGTCACCTAGGTATTTGACCTCCAGGCTCTCTGGGCACCATCACCAGGACAAGTCATCCTCATATTCTCAATGCACCTTTGATCACAGCCTGAGATACGTCAGACTTAGAACCAATTCAGAAGGATTAACAAACAGTCCAATATGCAAAACCATCCTCTTCTTGGCATGGGGGCAAGACTTCAGCTAGTAAGCATCAGCCGGATGCTGCAGGTTTTCCCCAATATCTGCTCCACACTTTTCCTGAATAACAGAACCCCTATTTTTTTATGTGGGCACAGGGCTACCCAGACAGTTTTCCCAGTCTCCCAGTGAGAGTGGTAAGTGTAACTTTTAAGAAACATCCGAAAGGTAAAGAGAGGGGGCCTTCTTCCCTACATACTCCTTCCTGTATGGTGAAATGCGTATGTCCTGACTGGAACTCTAGCAGTCATCTTGGACAATGAGGTGACAGAAAGGGTAGAGTGCTAGTTAGGTGCCAAGGGCCCTGATATTGTAGAGCCCCTAAGAGACCTGAATGGCTACTTCTGGATAATCTTCATGTGAGGGAACTTCAATTTTATTTACACTACTGTTATTTTTTTTCCCCCTGTAATTCTTAACCAAATTGAATCCTAATACAGAGAGATGTTAAGGTGACAATCATGAAGGGAGTACGCAGGTCATGACTCCTTCCCTTCAGTCTCTGAGTCTGAGCAGATTTCTTAGTCAAGTAAGTATCTGCTTAAAAACCTATTTTGTGACGTCAGTCCTTTTTTTTTCAAAGATAAGTTTAATACATATTAAACATCGTATTTTGAAAAGGAGCAATGGATTCAATGTACAATGGAATTAATTACTAGAACGTAGCCAGGGGGATGTAAGGCTACGGCAGCTACTGTGAAATTGAGCCTACAGTTAAGTGTTAGTGACAACAACTGCCTCCTTCACAAGCTCCATGCTCACTTCGTGCACAAAGTACGGCACGCACATTACAATTCTTCCCCATACTGTTTACAGGGTACCGCCCACTACCTCACACAAAGCTGCTTCTCTTCCCATTCTTTTAAGGACTTTTGAAAATATCCCTGTATAATTTCATCAAGCCCCCTTCTCCACCCGATTCTTAAGCATCTTTTCTAAAGGAATCCTAAGCTATTGGAAATCACTACAAACATCAGCTGGTCATTGCAGTATTTCACTCAGCACTGTTGACACAAGCCAAGTAGATACGTTGTCAGGAGAAGAGAAAAAAAACCAATAATTAGTGAGCGCTCTGATTTACCCAGGAAGCCTCAGCAGGAACACACACACACTCACCCCCATAAGTGTGATTATCAGGAACCAGGCAGAGGGACAAAGGCCCTCGCCACAGCCTGGGGCTCCGGTGGAGAGTTGGAGCGACACCAGGCAGACAGGGGAGGATGCAGGTCACAGCAGCGCTAAAAGGAAGGAATCGAACTGGCAGAGGGTGAGACTAGAGAAAGGACCATGTACTTTGGACTCTGAAAAATGAAGAAAGAACAGGGGAAAGAAACTCAGGAGATGGCCGGGCAGAGTGAAACCCCAGGCCCCACTCCAGGGCCAGGCGGCAGGAGCACAAGGCCTGCCGGGGTGGCAGGGGCTCTGGTCTGCACAGGGGCACGAGCTCGGGCTCCTCGCGGCCCGGCAGGATCTGTGCCTCTGATGGAGAAGACCCTCGTGGCTACAGAGAAGGGTTATGCCTTAAGAGTGACCAGAAACGTGTAAGGAAAAGGGGGAGGGGGGGGGAAAGCCAGCTAATCCAGGTTAAAGGTCAAGATGAGGATTAAGCACACTCAACAACGACTAATGAACACTTCCTATGTGCTGGGCCCTATGCCAGGAGTTGGGACACATCTATTATCAAAGCAGAATGTTCTTGCCTTCCTGGAGCTCACAGTCTGATGCAGAAAACCAGACACCAAACATAATAAATACCAAAACTGTACAGTGAGTCAAAACCACAGAGACAGGGCTTCCCTGGTGGCACAGTGGTTGGGAGTCCGCCTGCTGATGCAGGGGACGCGGGTTTGTGCCCCGGTCCGGGGGGATCCCACATGCCGCAGAGCGGCTGGGCCCGTGAGCCATGGCCGTTGAGCCTGTGCGTCTGGAGCCTGTGCTCTGCAGCGGGAGAGGCCACAACAGTGAGAGGCCAACGTACCGCAAAAAAAAAAAAAAAAAACAGAGACAGACAGTAGAACGGTGGGTGTCAGGGGCTGGGGAGTTAGTGTTTAATGGGCACAGAGTTTTACAAGACGAAAAGAGTTCTGGAGATGGATGGCAGTGATGGTGGCACCACAATAAGATGTACTTAATATCAATGAACTGTACACTTAAAAATGGTTAAGATGATAAAGTTTATGTTATATATATATTTTACCATAATAAAAAAATACAGGGTGGGAAATTGCCCAGCATGTTAGAGGTGACAGGTGCTACAGAGAAAAAGAGGGAAGCAGAACAGGATAGAGAACCAGTCACTGTTAGGCGTTCTTCCAGTGGGACCCTGAAATCCAGTGGTGGCAGCAAAGTTCTGGACGGACTGAAGGTGTCAGAGGTTGGAAACAGTTAAATCTAATGGGCAAAGTTGGCAAGAAACTGAGTCCTACATTAAAGACCTAGAGTTACACTAGGAGGCCGGGTGGGAATGGAGAGGAAGGGGCAGATTACAGAGACACTGGAAAGGAACTGCAGGACCTGGTGGCTAAGTGGACAATGGTCAAAAGAACAGCGATGCTTTAAAGGAGACGTTCCATGTTTTCTAGGCTGAAAGATAACAAGAATGATCCTTGCTTACAATGAGCAACGAATCAAGAAATCTGGGTTCCAGTCCTGAGTTGACTCAACTGGCAGGCACTTGTCCATCCAGGCTGCATGCCCTCACTATCAGGTGAGGGTGACAGCTTTAAAGGGTTATGAGAGCCCTTCTGGATCTAACGCACCCAATTCTAGGATGAATTCCAATCAGACATGATGAATCTGGAGACAGTGAAGTGAAGTGATGTTATAGAGTGTCACAGACAAACAACCTGGGAGAGACAAGAGGTCAGGCCTGGAGAGGGGCCCAGAAACCACAGCTGTGGTGACTGGTGAGAAAAACAGATCAATTCTCTAAATTAGTGTCAGATCAATGAAG
>NW_021703786.1:26406548-26519145 GCF_005190385.1 Monodon monoceros
GGGGAGAGGAGCGATGGGCCCCAGAGGAGGGAGGCGCCAGTGCAAAGACAGAGGCAGAGCACTCAGTCGCCCAGTTGCCATCGAACAGTTTGGGCCGACCTGGGCTTAGGGAGGAAAAACATCACAGGGGCACTTTAAGAATGAAAGACTATGGGCCAGGGATGGTGTTCATTGGTGGGGTGGGGTGGGGCGGGCGGTTCAGCAGAAACCACTCAAGCAAGCACTCACAGGCAGGGCTGCATTACCAGGGGTCCCATAGCCTGCAGAACCCTTGGAAGGACAGAGGGCAGAATGTCACACTGAGCTTCCAGGGACCCGGAGCTGGGCACAGATCCTGCCTGTGTGAGCGCAGCTGATGGGCAGGCCCAGCTGGCAGGGAGCGTGCAGCAGCTCTGGCCTGGAGGGCACGGGGCAGAGTGAGCGGCCCTCAGCACCCTCAGAACTACTAAGTCTCTTCCCTCAGTGATGTTCAACTTGTCCTTACAGAACACTGGCAGCGAACGAAATCTAACATTTAAAATGGTTGTTTTGAACAAATTCAACATGTTCAACACTCCGGCCAGCAAAGAGCAGGGCAGCTGTCCTCACACGGCTCCACAACAGGACCTCCTCTGCTCACAACCCCCAGGTGGCTGCTCTGCTGCACAGAACGCTGAAACAGAAGGTTCTGGGAAACAAACAGTGAGAGGTAAAGGTTGCCAGGAAACCAGACAGAAAAGAAATATAAAACATGAGAGGGAGCACCATATTCTTCATTGTCTCTCTTTCAAAATTAATGAGGGGAAGAACTATAAAATTTATCACAAACCTTTAAAACACCAACAGGGCATCATTACCATGCAAACAGCAGGCACAGCACTGTTCATTTGTAATGGTGGGCCACATGGCAGAGGCCCGCTGAGGCAGGCGAACTCAGGGAGGGTCACCCTTTTGCCACTGTGTCACTGGGGCTCTGTGCTGCCCACTCGAGCCAGCCCTCCCCGTGGCAGCCTGGAAGGACACACCCTGCAGGCTCCATCTGGAAGGAGCGCCGCCACGCCACGGTGAGAAGGAGAACAGCACATGCCCACCTGATCAGCGTCAGGGCACTGAGCCCACTGAGCGCTGCCACCTCTTCTCAGAGATCCTCCTCCTAGAACACGGGGAGACTTAGAGATCGGTCCTCAGAGGTCCTAAGGATGACAAAACGTAACTCTGTACTTTACAAAGGCTAGTCATTGGTAGAAACAGATGGAGTTGGGAAGAACCTTGGAAATTATCAGTGCAACCTTAGCCTGCTGGACAAGGTGAATTATGAACTGCCCCCCCTCCCAGGTCCCTACCCGGAGACAAGATAAACTGCCCTTTCACCACAACATTTGCAGTCTTCTAAACCAACAGCCCCAGGCTAAATGCCCCACTTAAAAACCGGATGGGGGCTTCCCTGTTGGCGCAGTGGTTGAGAGTCCGCCTCCGATGCAGGGGACGTGGGTTCGTGCCCCGGTCCGGGAGGATCCCACATGCCGCGGACCGGCTGGGCCCGTGAGCCATGGCTGCTGAGCCTGTGCGTCCAGAGCCTGTGCTCCGCAACAGGAGAGGCCACAACAGTGAGAGGCCCGCGTACCCAAAAAACAAAACAAAACAAAAAAACCCGGATGTTTCTGCTGTGCTGTTTCCATGTCACTTATTGGCATGGAATCTCCCTTGATTCTCAGATTCCAACAACTGAAGGTCATTCTTCCCATCTGAAGGTTTTCAGCAAAATGGGAGATCCTTGAGGATTTTCCCATTAAAATGATCTCACAAAAAGGTTAACTTGTGTCAGAATATTGGGCCTCTGATGGGAATCAAATGAATAAAAAGCTGCAATGAACTGGTTTAACATGCCTTATCATGGTCACAACTATACTACTCATTTCACTAAAATCTTTCAAATCAGCTCTGTGATCTCGTGGCCTAACTCCAATTATTGGAAAGCAAATCGAGGAGCCCTGTATTTGCCCCACGAAAACTGAAAGAATATTAACGTTTTCTCTAATTTGTCATCAACAGGTTATGTTGGCCCCCAGAGATGCGGCTAAACAAAGGTGAGGGTGAGTGGGAAGGACATGACTACAGGGAAGACAGGCTCACCATTAGGGCCAACGAGTCAGACACAGAACTCCATGGAACATCTCTAAAATGGGAAAACAAACTACCATTCAATTTCAGCTATTAACTCTGTACACACTGGTGAAATAGCTAAGAGAAATAAACTTTGAAAATGGCACGAGTAGAAAAAATGACATGGCAGAGGGTTTTCAGTAGGAAAGATGACCTAGTCCTTACTGGATGGATACCTCTGCAAGCATCGAAGCTTCTTCAAGTGTGTAACTGAGCCGCAGGCTGGGAGGCCCTCTTCCCGTGGGCGGCCCTGCCCTCACCTCAACCACCTGGCCAGGTCAGGTCCCCTTTTCTCCTGGCTCAGACATGGCCAATTCTGTGGAGTTTCCCTGAGCTACTTCTCTTCCTGCCTCTCAAAGACTAACAACTCTTCTAACTCGGGGCGGCCTCGCCCCCTGCACGTACAGGGGAGGCAACAAGATGTAATGGAAAGATGACAGATGCCTGGGGAGGAGATGAGCAGAATCTCCTTTTGGGGCTGGTATCCTGGGAAAGGTAAGTGGAGATGAAGCTTCTTACATTCCCAGGTTACTATGAAAATCCATGCCCTATAAATTATGCCCTAACCACACAGAAGGCACCACAAAGGACATCTTCTTCACACTCTCCTGAGCATACAAAGAAGGGGAGTTGCTGGCAGGCTCTAAAGCCTTCTTTGGGGTATGGGGGGAGCACTCTGGCCTGTCAAGCATTCGATCAGGAACACAAGAGGAATCCCACGTGACCTCCGGTCAGGATCGCCATTATCCATGTTCAGGGAACATATTCCTTGCTTTCAGGCACTTCTGGTTTGCTGTGAGCCATCCCTAGTATATTCTGTGACTGTCATTTGTCTCACCCACTAGACTCCGTGTTCTACAATGGCAGGGACCATATTTGGCTCAGACTCTGAGCTTAGAGTCTGACTTAGTATAATCCTGATAAACATTGTTGTTGAATGCATGAACCAATCAGTGAATCAATGTTTACCCTCCCTATAAGACTTGGAGTTATCACCAGTAGGAAGCTCTTTTTTTCACATCCACAGCAACCAGCAACATGCCTTGCATATGGCACACAGTGATATTTTGTTGTGTTGAACCAAGTAAGAATGGTTTTCATGCTTCTGCTTTCCCAGTTCTCTGACCAGCATGGCAACTGGATTTTGGGTGGCCTCACTCAAACTCACAACTATGATCCTAATGCTTCTAACTTCTCCTGAAGACCCCAGCACTTTGTCCTGGGACCTCTTCCAATCTCCATGTCATCTCTGATGTCTCCACCAGGCTAGACAGAGAGGGAAAAAGAATCTTCTTGAATTCATACCAGGGAGAAGGAAAGAACAATAAAAATGGTCTATTTTCACAGGCCAAATTTGGAGAAAGGTAATTCTTGAGGTAATAAAGAATTCCTAGTATTCCATACCGAAGGAGATAGAAATTCCTAGTATTCTATACCAAAGGAGACAGAAAATGCAGTTCTTCTCTGGAGAGAATCACTACAAATAACCAGCATGCCCTCCTCGCTCCACACACCCCAGGTCCCATGAATGGGATGGTGACAACATTACAACACATGCAGAATTCATAGAAACAAACAGACTGGAAAGAAAGACATTGAATGGTTTTGAGGGTTAATAGACAAGCAAGACTTCTTCCATGCTTCCTATGAAGATTTTCCTGGAGTTTTTAATAGTTTATATCACTTTTAAAGGAAAATTTTCTCAAGAAGAAATAAGGGTGGGAATGTAAATTGATACAGCCACTATGGAAAACAGTATGGAGGTTCCTTTAAAAATTAAAAATAGAACTACCATACGACCCAGCAATCCCAATACTGGGCATATACCCTGAGAAAACCATAATTCAAAAAGAGACATGTACCACAATGTTCATTGCAGCTCTATTTACAACAGCCAGGACATGGAAGCAACCTAAGTGTTCATCGACAGATGAATGCATAAAGAAGATGTGGCACATATATACAATGGAATATTACTCAGCCATAAAAGAAACGAAATTGAGTTATTTGTAGTGAGGTGGATGGACCTAGAGTCTGTCATACGAGTGAAGTAAGTCATAAAGAGAAAAACAAATACCATATACTAACACATATATATTGAATCTAAAAAAAAAAAAAAGTTCTGAAAAACCTAGGGGCAGGACAGGAATAAAGATGCAGACGTAGAGAATGGACTTGAGGACATGGGGAGGGGGAAGGGTAAGCTGGGACGAAGTAAGGGAGTGTCATGGACATATATACACTTCCAAATGTAAAATAGCTAGTGGGAAGCAGCCACATAGCACAGGGAGATCAGCTCAATGCTTTGTGACCTCCTAGAGGGGTAGGATAGGGAGGGTGGAAAGGAGATGCAAGAGGGAAGAGATATGGGGATATATGTGTATGTACAGCTGATTCACTTTGCTATAAAGCAGAAACTAACACACCACTGTAAAGCAATTATACTCCAGTAAAGATGTTAAAAAAAAAAAAAGAAGAAATAAGAACAGTAGTTAGGAGGCACCCAATAATTAGACAGTGTCTTCAATTAGCTTCCCTGCCTTACTTGGTTCTCCCTGGGAAACCTGCAAGTCTTTGATGTGGAACAGCCAGCAAACCACTAATTAGGATGGCAGGTTGGAATCCCAGGCCCACGGTCAAACAACAGCAGAAGTGTTTCAGAGATTTACTTTCAAATATCTTAATTGACAGCGAAAAAAGAGGGAAGAGAAAAGGGAGAAATGTGGGAAAATACTAGATAGAAGGAAGTCTCCATAGCGCAGAAAAACAAAACAAAACTTTTTTTGTTCCTTGTGAGGAGTAACGCAGATTAAAGCTCTATCAATATTCTGGACATAAAATTTATGGAAGCATATTTCTCCTTGTGAGAAAAAGTCCAGGTCCTTCTGAAGGAAATGAACACTATAAATTTATCTCAGGCACTTTACAGTTAACAACCCACATTATTATAAATGTTCCATCTCCTAATCAAGCCAGCTTTGAACAGCCTGATTCCTTTAGAGACGTAGGCTCTTTTCTCTTCCTCATCTCTTCAATAACCAACACTTCCCAAAACCTGCCAAGGTCAAGGATTCCGAATACTGCTAAGTGCTTCTTAGGAGACCAGCTGGGAGGAAGAAGGGGGAGATGGGCAGGGAGGGGAGGAGGAAGAGAGAAAGGTAAGGAGGGGAGAAGGAGGGGAGAGGAGGAGGGCAGGGAAAGATGGAAGTGGGGAGGCAGGGTTAGGGAGGAAGGGTGGGGGGGAAGGAGCAGCAGCTTTGGGGGGGGGGGGGCGTGGAGCCCTACCTCAGCACCTGAAGCAGAAAACCAATACTGGGCATAAAAATGATTTTCTCGGGTTTTGCTTCTATTCCTTAAAAAGGGAACAAAAATGAATACTGCTAAATATATTAGTTCTCAGAATTAAAATGGATTGGTATTTCTTGCTGTTTATCATTAAGAAAGCAGCATGAGGGATTCCCTGGTGGTGCAGTGGTTGAGAGCCTGCCTGCCAATGCAGGGGACGCAGGTTCGTGCCCCGGTCCGGGAAGATCCCACATGCCGCAGAGCGGCTGGGCCCGTGAGCCATGGCCGCTGAGCCTGCGCGTCCGGAGCCTGGGCTCCGCAACGGGAGAGGCCACAACAGTGAGAGGCCCGCGTAACACAAAAAAAAAAGGAAAGCAGGATGAGATGCCTCCAACACCCCTTTCAGGAAGCAGGGAAGCCTAGACCATTCAGATTGAGTGAGCTAGCAGCTGTCCTGCAGGAGGACTGCAGAGAAGGGCGGCCTTCCAACAAGGGCCCTGACCCAGCAGCAGAGCCACCAGGACCAGGTCAGCAGCTGGCCCTCACCTGCAAAGGTGAAGATGCACAGACACAACCAGCAAGGCCTTTCCCAGGTAGAGCCTAGAAGCAGTCCTGCGTTTTGCACCAAAAGATGCATAGTCCTTCTCAATAGATGTCTGTGACAGCAAAAAACTGTAAAGAGCCAAACTTTCATTCTATCGCTCTTAGGGAATATACAGAGCAGGGGGAACCTAAGAACCCAAACCAGCCAAATGAGCCTCAAAAACAGTGCTGAGCGAAGGAGACATGAGTGCCACAAACGGGGCAAGCTGACCATGATCCAGTTAGGGTCTTGTTCACACCCACACACAAACCACTCTTAAAAAAAACAAGTGAACGCAATTGAGCTATTTGTAATGAGGTGGATAGACCTAGAGTCTGTCATACAGAGTGAAGTAAGTCAGAAAGAGAAAGACAAATACCGTATGCTAACACATATATATGGAATTTAAGAAAAAGAAAATGTCATGAAGAACCCTGGGGTAAGACAGGAATAAAGACACAGACCTACTAGAGAATGGACTTGAGGATATGGGGAGGGAGAAGGGTAAGCTGTGACAAAGCAAGAGAGAGGCATGGACATATATACACTACCAAACATAAGGTAGATAGCTAGTGGGAAGCCGCCGCATAGCACAGGGAGATCAGCTTGGTGGCTTGTGACCACCTAGAGGGGTGGGATAGGGAGGGTGGGATAGGGAGGGTGGGAGGGAGGGAGACGCAAGAGGGAAGAGATATGGGAACCTATGTATCTGTATAACTGATTCACTTTGTTATAAAGCAGAAACCAACACACCACTGTAAAGCAATTATACTCCAATAAAGATGTAAAAAAAAAAACAAAAAAAAAAAACAAGTGAAGGCACAGGACAGGGCTGCCTCTGAAAGATGAGGGGGCTGTCAGGGACTCAAAGGGGCTTTAAAGCCACAAGTCACTTTCTCTTTCCTAAGCCCAATAATGGGTAAAAACAATTTATTTGATTAATTTCTAAACTGTGCATGTATTTACGTGCATGATTCCATAATAAGTATAAATGGCCTAATTCACTCCCCACAGCAAAGGAAAGTATATTATTTGAGAGGAAAATAATGCCCAATATCTAACCTAAGAATTCATTCAAAGACAACCAAATGTCTCCAAGCTCATTTATGTTCATGTTTTCATGTCTTGAGTACGTGGAGAAAACTGTAAATAAGATTTCTCTGCAGATTGCCTGGCAAAGAAAAACAGATGATTTTTGTCATTGTGTCAATTTAGTGCTGCTTACAAAATATAATGGAAAACATGAAACTATCCCACGACCTGCAATCCCATTCCTAGCTATTTACTCAAGAGAAATGAAAACATATGCCCACACAAAGGCTTTTACATGAACACTCACAGCAGCTTTGTTCATCACAGCCAAAAACTGGAAATAATCCACAGGTGCATCAGCAGGAGGATGGAGAGAAAGGTTGTGGGATGCTACTCAATAATAAAGGGGGAACGGATCACCGGTAAGTGCAACAATGTGGATGAACTTCAAAATCATTACGTTGAGTAAAAGAAGGCAGACACCAAAGAATACCCAGTGTGTGATCATTTGTACAAAGGTCAAGGAGATACCTTTGGTGATAGATGGCTTCTAGAAAGTGGTTTCCCTTGGCCAGGAGAAACTGGCTGGGAAGGGGCACCAGGGAATTTTCCAGGTGATCAAATGTTCTTCATCTTGTTTTGAGTGGTGATTAAAGGGGACTGTACAATTGTCAAAATTCATCAAACTAAATACTTAAATGCTGTACACATTATTGTATGTAAATGACGTCTAAAACTAGGTTGTAAAAAAGTTCGTAGAATGGCTTATAAAAAAGGGATGTTCTGAATAAAGACACAGACCTACTAGAGAATGGACTTGAGGATATGGGGAGGGAGAAGGGTAAGCTGTGACAAAGCGAGAGAGAGGCATGGACATATATACACTACCAAACATAAGGTAGATAGCTAATGGGAAGCAGCCGCATAGCACAGGGAGATCAGCTCGGTGCTTTGTGACCGCCTGGGTGGGATTAGGAGGGTGGGAGGGAGGGAGGGAGACGCAAGAGGGAAGAGATATGGGAACATATGTATATATATAACTGATTCACTTTGTTGTAAAGCAGAAACTAACACACCATTGTAAAGCAATTATACTCCAATAAAGATGTTAAAAAAAAAAGGATGTTCTAAATTTTTAGAGATTTAAAGAGACATGAAATATATAAAACTGAAAACAGGACAGACTTTCTGGTGCACCTCCAAGTCTGGTGTTTTGACTGTGAATTACTGAGCCCCGATGTGCAGGGCTGTGAGTCCCTAACAGTGCAGAACACCATCCTGATGCCAGGAGACTCTGGACAACACTCTTTGTCACAGCTGGCGCCCCTGAACGACACAACAGGAGACCTGTACTGGGAGAACCCTAAAAATCAGCGACAATGTAACAACCAACATGGAATAACAAACAGCATTCTTATACTGCATTCTAGAAACCCATTAGAAAAGGGAAGGGAAAAAAGATCCCTTTAGCAGGAGCAACAGAAACTCTGAAAAGAATCTTTGTGGAGAAATCCTCAGACCCCATGGAAAGACATAAAAACAAGTGCAGAATAAATGGAAAAGTACACCCTAGTTATGGTTGTAAAATCACCCAGTTCTTCTCAAGCTGATCTATAAATTCAGTACCATCCCAATCAAAATCTCAACATAACAGTGGTGAAGGACGGGCGTTAGGGGCTTTGCCAAGAGCAAGGAGAGTTCTGGGGCCCCCATTCAGCTCTCCCTGAGGAGAGCTCCCACCTCCCCTGAGACACACCTGGAGTCTCTTGCTGGCCCCCTCGTGCCATGACTCGGAACCACTCTGCTCTCCCAATCCGTCTAGCTGAAGACTCCAGGAGCAACCCTGACTCAGCGCAAGTCCCTTCCAATCTCCCCCAGATCTCCAAGTCGGCCACCCCCGATCCCTAACTCAGGCTCAAGCCTGACCATCACCATCTCCATTCCTGCTCTGGAGCTCCAGAGCCCAGGGCTGACACAGAAGACGCATGAAGAAGAGAGGCTTAAGCCAGGTGGGTAAGCAGCCGCCTTAGAACCGTGTGAAAGATGAGCAGGTAGCAGAGGAACTGGGGAGAGGCAGACGGGGGTGAGAGGGACGAACACACCCTCCCGCAGGCGGCGGGCTGGCAGGGAGGAACGCCAGACCAGAGGGTGGCTGGGGTGGGGGCGGAATGTGATCGTGTTTTGACTTGTTTGTTGTAAGCAGGAGGTGAGTAAGCGGCACGGGAACAAGACTGACCTTGAGGTACCCGGGGGAGGGGGGCGGGAGAAGATGGGGGCGCTGGTGTCACGGCAGTGGGAAGGCTGGGCTGAGGCGGTCTGGGGAGCAAGAGCAAGGGACTCCAGAGCGACAGGACGCTCAAGTGCGTCTCCCTCACTGACTGCGAGTGTGGCAGAGATGGAGGCATTCGCACCTCAGGAAGGGACATGACGGACTGGCACCCGTGTATGCACAAGGGGATGCCGCCGGTGGCCACGGTGGAGAGGGGCTCCCCGCATCATTAAACTTCACGGAGCCCCTCTCCCAGCTCGGCTCCTCAAGGGGTGTGGTTGTATTTATATCAAATAGATGTTCTTTCTTCATAGAGTCTAAGAAGCTACAGACTGAAAGACGTGCCACTGCTTCATGCATCACGAAGGGAAGATGCTGCCGACTCAACGTAGTACGACACTTCCTCATCACCTGGAAATTACACCTGATACTTCGTGAAAGAGCTACTGTAAACTGAATCGGACAGGTTTATCATTTATCACCGTTGTACGGATACGTAAAGAAAAAATAAGCCACAGCCACTGACTCGGGTATTCCCACACTTTCCTTCAAGCTCAGAAGCCCATTCTCTGCACCAACTTGCCCCTCAGAGCCATCGACACACACAATTTCACTCAGTGTCACCCCGTCGACCATGGGCAGGGGGGTGTGACATCTCCATGGCGGTCTCTGGGGGTCTTCCAGGTCACAGACCCCCATTCAGGGGATCTGATTCTGTCCTTTGCGTTCGTCATCCGGGACTCCTATCTTCTGCACAAGTGGGCCTTACAGCTAGTTGACCGACTGACCCCTGTCCAGTCACACCCCGGAGTCCACACCCGTGTCAGCATTGATTATGACACACATCCCGATTCCAGAGACGTTAATGTGAAGAGAATGGGCACCTTAGAATTGACAGCTGATATCTTCATGAAAATAGGTTACAAGGTGGAAGGATATTTTCACCAGAGACCAGGAATCATTAAGAATCAAGTGGAAATTATGGAATAAAAAAATATAATCAAGAATTTGGTAGGTCTGCTAAATAGCAGATTAGACTCCATAAAAAAGAGGATTTGAGAGCTATAAAATAGGTCAGCAGGCAATATCCAGAACTGAACAGAATGTAAGAAACATACGGGACACAGAGAAAAGGCCTAACATACTCTTATTCGAGTTCCAGGAGAGAAGAGACAGAGGTGGCATTTGAAGTGATACTAACGAAAAACGTTAAGCCACAGGGTCAAGAAGCACCAAACAGGATAAAGACGCAGTAAACCACCCCAAGAACACTGCAGTGAAATGATGAAAACTAAGAAAGAAGCTTTTAAGTCGGGGCGGGGGGGTGGGGGTTTACCTTCAAAGGACAAATATTAAGACTCACAGCCAACTTTTTAACAGAAAGGACAGAAGCCTGAAGATGAGGGAGAAACACTTTTAAACTTGTTTAAACTGAAAAGAAAAAACCAAAACAAACAAACAAAAAAACACCCCTTTACACCAAAAGAAAGAAATTGCTATAGAATTCTGTGCCCAGCAAAGATATCCTTCAAAAATCAAACACAGGTAAAAGTAAAACATTTCCAGACGAAGAGAAACTAAATAAATTTGTTTCCAGCAGACTCGTGCTAAAAGAAACATTAAAGAAAGTTTTTCAGGTTGAAGGAGAATGACCCCTGGCAGAAGGACAGAAATGCAGGAAGGAATAAAGAGTGTCGGAAAGGGTAAATAAATGGATATATCTAAATAAATATTGAGTGTATAAAACAACACTACTGTCTTGTAGGGTTAAAATAAACATAGAACTAAAACACATGACATTGACATCACAGTCAGGGGGAAAGTGAGTAAAGGCGGGAGGTGTGATGTTTTGAGGTTCCTGCACTGTATGAAAAATGGTAGAAGCACTAACTTAAAATACTCGTGTGCAGAGACCTCTAGAGCTACACTAAACCAACACATAAGCTGATATATCAATACATAGCTCATACAGTCTTCAGTGTGTCACTAACAGAAGGGGAAGATGGGATGATATTATAAAACCTGATTGCTACAAAAGAAGTCAAAAAAAGAGAAAAAAGCAATAAAACCAGGTGAGACAAAAATAAAATAAACAATGAAATGGTAGACTTAAACCCAGATGTGTTGCTAATTACATTAAATGAAAACAGACTAAACATTCCCATTAAAAGACAAGAAAGCCCTGTAACTCGGTAGGTGAATGCAGCCTCCAGAAAGCCTGCGCGCTCAGGGCCTCCTAAGGCAGCTACACTCCGGGCTGCAACTCAGACGGGCCAGGTGGAGGAGAGGGCAGCTTGACAGAACCAGCCTCTGGTCACCCTAGTAAACTAAGACTAGCCCATCCTTTACTCATTCATTTGAACCCCTACTGAGTGCTTTGGGGATATGAGGGCAAGTCAGCTGCTTCCTCTGGCTTCAAAACAAAAGTCCTGACAGACCAAGACAACAGCCAAAGGAATAAAAGATCAGGTCCCAAGATATTAAAAACCTGGATTCCTTCTTCCCTCAGAGGCAGACATCCCTGCTGTGGCCCTAGGCGCACTCTCAAATGTTCCTTTGCAAAGCTGGGGCCTGCTCTTTCCTGGAGTCCCCTCCTGCCATCAACAGTCTCCAAGGTCCCCCACAGGCCCACCAGCCCGAAGCCCTCCCTTACAAGCCCAATGGAATTCCACAAGGTCCCCGGTCAATCGCTCTGTTTTTTCTCCCTCAGTTTAAAAGGTGAAAATTTTCGTATCGGCTGAGTAGAAACATACTCAAATTAAAACAAGGAATAGCAGAGTTTTAAAAATAAAGGAGCTTCTAATCTTCAAGACGACTAAAACACTGAGAGGAACTGTATAATCCCTATCTCCTACTCCTGTGTGTCCTGCAGAAATTAGACCCAATGCTGTCCAAAATGCTTGCCTCTAAGAAGATCATCTGACTTTAATCATTAATACAGACTATTCTGTCTCATTAAATAGATAAGAATAAACTCTTGTTAGAGCGAGAGCATTTTAAAGCTGAAATGAATTTTAGAGATTTATCCAAGGTCACAAGTATTCAGCACAATTAAAACAGGTCTCCTGACTCCCAGGCAAATGCCTGTGTTAACTGTTAGGGAGTTATCACTAAGTACATTAATTAAAGAGCAGCTTTGTAAAACAAGAAATTTCTTTAGGGCAATGAAGGCAGGAACACCCTTTCCCCACACTAAGCTACCCCACCCAGATCGCTCTCCCTCTGAGTTCCACATCTGCAACTCTAGGATGCGTATGGAAAAGTACAGACACCACTAGTTAGATGGTCATCTTCCTGAAAAGAGGACAGTAAACTAATGGTCACTTCCATTACCTGCAACTCTCTTCGTCAATGAATTGGGTGTTCACTTACCTACTTTTTATGTATTAAAAACAGTGACTTTTAACAATGATGAAAATATTAAAATTATAAGTAAAACCACTATTTCCTCTCATTTGAGGCTATACCAAGAACCTATAATTATTAAAGAAGTGATGCCCTCACACTTGCATTCAGCCCCAAAGTGGCCCCTCACACACTTGTGACCCACAGCCAGCTGGAGTCTACACTGCATGTACACACCCCCAAAGCACCGGGACCACTTGGACAGGTACAAGTATCAATTTTAAGATGATTAGCCATCTCTATTCTTTGGGTTGTAAACCCCTTTAAGACAGGCTGTTATCTTCTGACTACAGGCTCCCTCACATTAACAGTTAAGGTGCTATACATAACCGATGTTTATTTTTTTCAAGATGTTTATCTTTTTTTTCCCTTAGAGTATTCAATATAACACTTTTCCTTCCACTAAGACAAACTGATTTCTCACCATTTGTTGTTTTTCTTGGGTTAAATGCCCCTAATAAGCTTAGCTACTTTAATGCATGGAGCTGGTAAACAAAATCAAAGGGAACAGGTTTGCTGAGCAGAGACCCTTCCACCTGCCCCCCACTGCCTCAGGGTGGTGACTGCAAAGATTGCGCTGCCCTCAGGCTGCTGCCCTCTGGGCGGTGCTCCCCACTAAACAGCTCTCACTGCAGTTGGTCCTACAGACAGAGGGACCAGCCATCTCTGACAGACTCAAGTCAACTCTGTGGAAGGGAGAGTAACAAAAGCTGACCCCAAGGCAAAAATGGCTGAAGGAAGGCCCCGGGCAATAGCTTCTCTAGCTGCTTACATCACACACACACAATGCATGGAAACAAGAGAGGACAGAAGTGGCAGAACGTACTGCATGTGGATTTCACAACCCAGGCCGGTAACATGTGGGTCCTTCTGCCTCACAGTCTCATTCCTACACGAAGTGATACTTGGAGAACAGGTATTTTAAATCAGATGTCTATTATTAAAGTCATACATAGTCATGATTTTTAAATGCAAGGTGTACGGGATTTAGGGTAAAAGTCTTCTTCTGCATCTACCCCAAACTCACCATGACAAATGTTTTGTGCATCATTTCAGGGATTATCTGTGTAACTACATGTTGGTGGGACTAGAATTAAGCAACACATCAAGATGTCACAAGGCAAGTGGAAACAGTGAACAACTAAGGGAGCCACAGGCTCATCTCCCATTATGTTCACTCCAGGGCACTTGAACAAGTGGAAGGATGGGCAGATCAAGCGACCGACCAACCTACCTACTCATACATATACACGAACACATCCATGTACACAAATGTCACACACATCTACACTATTAATCTGACAAGAAGAAACAGCTGAATTTCTGTAAGTTACATACGCATATTCTAAGACTGCTGAATACATTTTATTTTGTGCTTTGCTTTTTAAACTTACCATATTTCAGTATCTTCTCATAATAGAAGTCAAATAGCCTTAGAATTCTGTGTTCCTCCAAAGTTTGAAATCTTTTGGAGGGAGGAGGAGTGGGAGAAGACCCCTGTGACAACATTCTCAATTTCTTCTACATTTATTGATTCATTTTGAGTTTCTATCTTTTCTGAGGTCAATTATGGCCATTTGATTTTCCTAGAAAATTATGCCTTTCATACAGGTTTTCCAATTTATTTGCAACGTTTTGCAAAGCACTCCTTGATGATGCTTTCAATTTCCTCAAATCTTGAGCTATTTCTCCTCAATCATTTATGATCTCTCCTTGAATTTTATTGAAATTTGGCTTTTTAGCCAAATTTTAATCAAAACAAAGCTTATAACTAAAAATCTATCAAGGAACCTGCCCTACATGCAGCCCTTTAAAAGAGAAACTTCCTTGATGACACTGACACAAGTCCTATATAACCCTCCTGGCTGGGCCATGTGCTTTACATCCTGTTCACAGCAGCATTATTCATAATAGCCAGAAGGCAGATACAACCCAAATGTCCATCAACAGATGGATAAACAAAGTGTGGTCTATTCAGCCAATGGGATGTAATTCACCTATAAAAAGGACTGAATTACTGATACATACAACAACATGAAGCACATGGATGAATCTTGAAAACATCATGCTAAGTGGAAGAAGTCAGACACATAAGGCCACATAGTGTATGATCCCATTTATAATTTTATGCTATGCGAACTTCATCTTAATTTTTTTAAATCTCCATTATATATCACACCAACAAGTAACTCCTTGACATTTAAGAGGGGGTGTCCAGAAACCACTGTGAAGCCCCAACTCACGAATATCACTGAGACATACAGTTTCCCCTGTAAAATGAAATCAAGTATAAGAGAAGTGGCCATTCCCCTCCAATCCATTCTCATTTCCCCCTTGATCAGCACTCTCTCATTTGGCTGGAATATAATTTGACAACTCTTCACAGTTACACATGGTGAGCATACGGTGGGCTCCTTGCCATCTCCAAGTTTCACATTCCATTCTTTAAAGCACCACATCTTCTACTTTCTGACTTAGAACCAGCACTTCCTCAGACATCTTTATTTCCATCCTCACACGTCCTCCAGAGCTGTTTACACAGAGCCCTGCATCTTGGGCCTCCAGGTTAACTCAGGAAACCAGCCCTGCACATGAAATCTGTGAATGCCAGACATCTGAGCTGCAGTCTTAGTTTCAAACTGACAGCATTTGGTCCTCATTTGCAATTTGTCACACACACAGAGATAACTGTCTTGTTAAAAGGAACATGAAGATGAGAGACGACGACCTGGAGAGGCTAGATAAGGACAGAGTTAAGCCTGTATTTGTCTCTAAAAATACAACCCTTCAAGTAGGTCAGTTCATAGAGGAGAGCAGGGAACAGAGGTGGTTAGGCAGGAGCGGGGAGCTGGAGAGAGGGTGTGCCCCTGGGGGATGCACTTCACAGAGAGGGCCTCCAACTCTCATGGAAAGTAGGGATCTGCCCATAGCACTGTGGCCCCTCCTGGTGCAGACACTTTCCCCATTAACCCTCCTTTCACACTTACAAATCTTTTTTTTTTTTTTTTAATTTGTTTTATTTATTTATTTTTGGCTGTGTTGGGTCTTCGTTGCTGCGCGCAGGCTTTCTCTAGTTGTGGCCAGCGGGGGCTACTCTTCGTTGTGGTGCACAAGCTTCTCATTGCGGTGGCTTCTCTTGTTGTGGAGCACGGGCTCTAGGCACGTGGGCTTCAGTAGCTGTGGCTCGTGGGCTCTAGAGTGCAGGCTCAGTAGTTGTGGCGCACGGGCTTAGCTGCTCCGCAGCATGTGGGATCTTCCTGGACCAGCGCTCGAACCTGTGCCCCCTGTGTTGGCAGGCAGATTATTAACCACTGCGCCACCGGGGAAGCCCACACTTAACAAATCCTAAAAGTTAAGTAGCAACTTCTCAAAGTTACATTTCTAGGAAGTAGCAAAGCCAAAATCCAACAAGTCCAGGTTCTCTGCCTGGTTACCAGGCCGTGAACTCACCCCTCCCCAGAAAGAGCCAGAGTTCTTCTAGTCCCAATAGGCTATTCATCCTCCAGATGGGCTGCAAAATGATTTCCTTCTTCTATTTTAATGTGCTTATTGTGTTTTTGAAAGAATGCCCAGGTCAGACCTCTGAGCTGCTCTGAGGGTTGGCGGAGGGATGGCCAGGTCTTTATGCTCTCTTAGGAAAAGCAGCCAGAGATGGATTTAGTAGGGGAGTTTGGCTAAGATGCTTCAGAATCTAAACTCCACATCCAGAGGCTGTTTCCAGTACCTTGGACTCTGGGGACAGGGCAAGATGGAGGTGTGTGGGCAGGGCTAAAGAAAAGACTTTCAGCTGATGAGCATAAATCAGAATTCTCACTGAACCCAGTACATGGAAAAGCTGTCAGGTGAGCAGTGATTGAAAAGAGGGGTAAAGATGAAGTCTGGGAACACTGTCAAGGCCAGAGCAAAATATAAATAAAATGTTTGTCACAGGTACAAATCTTAACATTCCGGGCAGAAAGCAATTAAGTGAAACTGTGAAAACATAACAGTTAACCCCAAGAAGACCAGAAGACTTTGTCTACAATGTCATGCAAATTTAATGAGTACAGGATGCAAAGTGCTTCACAGCAGCTACTGAATTATGTAAACTGTGAGCCATCCATCCACAATTCTGCCTTTGGCTATGAGTCCTTATTTGCAGTTTGTCACAAAAACACAAACAAGCCCAACCTTAGGACCCAAGGAAAGGAAAGAGCTGGTAAAGGCAAGAAGAGGGAGAGTTGGCTGGCCTAGGGGACAGCAGAATGCGAATGACAGTGTGACAATGGCATTAGGGGGGATCTCGATCTCCCTCACAGGGCCATTTTCACTGGCTGAACTGCAATGTCAATTTGGGACTTGGGTCATAACGTGACTGCCCCAAGCAGCGTCACTACAAGAAACAATCCACCTTGGTCTATTCTACAGATCTCTTTGGAGCACCTCCCAGGTGGGAAACACAGTCCTAGGGCAAACTTGGTTTCTTCCTCTAGTTTCTACATTTGACTCTGAAAATCCCAAGAAAAGGGAGAACCCACTTGCGTAAGGTTCTTTGCTGCATCCCTGTAGAGAACGCATTCCAAAGCACTGAAGGGGGCGGTAAGGAGAGTTGTCTGTATTAACAATACCTGCTGCTCATGCGCCACAGCCTGTGAGTCACAAGCACCGTGACCACCCCAGGAAGGAGGCCAGCAGTGGCAAGTCACCCAGCAGTGCAGTGGGCTCCAAAGCCTGACCAAGCAAACTGGACTGAGAGCCCGTTCCCTAACACCCACCAATTCTACGGTCAATCCCAAGTGCCTGGCAGCTTGTCTAGAGGCCATGGGGTTCCCTCTCCTTGGGGTGGGCAGGTTGAGCTGTCAGGCACATTTTTGGGAGGAGGCAAGGAGCCTGACTCCAGAATCCTAACCACAACCCCACCAGGAGACACTGCTGCACAGAAGTGTTAGGGTCTGCAAACAGCAGCTGTGCCTAAACCCAAAGGACGAGCTGGCAAATGCCCAAAACACAAATGAAGCTGTCCACTGGCCCTGGCAACCGGCTTCCTCCTCAAACTCTCTCCTCCCACCGTGAGGTAGAATCGTCACTGCAGTTCATTCGCGCATGCTCTGAGAGGATGCAGACAACTCTGTGATCAATACGAAGGAAAGGGTGATTGTCACTTAAATTAAAATGCAACAATTATTTCTGCTCTGATGATGGACCGGGTGGTGAAGGCTTGCTTTGTTTCAGGAAGACACCTGTCCCTACACATATTCCACCTGGCAGGAAACTCTGTGAAAACGCATCTGTCTAACGGTAAAACCAACTTTCATCCCTTGACCGCTTGACAGAGACTTGAGAGGCATGATGAACTGAAGGGAACGCTGAAATTGAGAACCTGCTACATGCAATGCACCAAATGTCCTGCACGTGGTAACTAAGATTGGTCCCGTGAGGATTAATTGAGGCTGTCCAGCACCTCGGCTTCCCCCACAGCCACTGTATGTGCCGCCCGAGGCCTGGCTGGAGGAGGGCGCATCACAGCAAGGTGCCAAAGGGCACTTTCCGTCCCCTTTCGTGGACATGCATACCGGACAAAATGGGCTCAGTCAGGGTCACTTCAGACACCTGCCAGCAGTGGAAGTCTTGCCAAATGTCTTCACCTACCTTAGGAAGTTATCGATATTCCCATTACATTTGTTTTCAAGCCACCCAGGAGAACCGCATTTCAGCCCAAGGAAAGGTGCTGTGGCTTCGCTGGTGGCTTGGAAACTCTTTGGGGAAAGAACAACAGAGAGACAAGACCCTTTGTTTGCCATTTTCCACCAGCCCCAGCCCCTAAATCACACCCTGTACTAGACTGCCAGAACCCCCAATTTGTTAGTAAGTCTTAAAAAGATAAATTCTTCACTGTAGACGCTCAGCTTTATAATCTCCTGCTCCCATCTCCCAATAAAACTTTCAGTTAAGACTTATGTTCAACTGAGCGAGGTTTATTTAACTGCAGGATTTTCAGCTGAAACAACAGTTGGCATTTTTCCTTCAATCTCCCGCAGAAACACAAATTTATGTACCTACAAGGTAATAAGGCAAAGTCTTAAATTTAATCAGAAGAAATATTTCACCCATGGCAAACTGATAAATTATGTAGAAAAGGGCTCAATCGGCCTGTCAAGGAAACCTGGGCCAGATAGTCTGGCAGCTTCAGAAAAAAACATCATCGTCATGGTTTCTCTAAACTCCTTCTTGACCCCAAATCACCTTTATCAAAATGTTTAATCTTTAATAGTTAAAGCTAGAAAAGTAAAGAGGAAAAACCAGAAGGATTTTAACACCAGGAAGGATATCAGCTCATCAAGGTATCACTCTTATGATGCTGACAGGTTTTCAGTGGTTGATTTTCTGCACTCCCTGGACGAGATGGAAGTCACAGGATTCCCCAGCCTGCTCCCATCCATGGCAACGTGGAGGCATGCAAAGATTTCTGCAAACACTAATGAAAATGACCTTATTTCCAGTGGCCCAACCTTTGTGAGTCTTGCAGTACAGGACACAGAGAGAGAAAACCAGATCTATGGGTATCTACATCAAAGGTCTAGAAATTTAATAACGTTCCCATTGTTTTATTGCAGATGCAACCAACTTCTCTTTATTACTGCAGAAAACTCGAGAGCCCTGTAGAGTGCAATGAAGTGGTGTGTGTTTTGCTCTGCAATGTTTCAAAGGACCCTGATTTATAGTTAGGAACCAGGCGCCCATGCACAAACATCTGAGCTTGGTGACTGCCTCACGTTTTGTGCAAACTCTATGAGGAAGCATGAGGCTGCCACACTCTGAAAACCACACCATCGGATGCCAGGCCTCCCTCCCTCTCCCGTAACCCACGTGAAGGGGTGCAGAACAGAGAAGTGTGCACTTGCACCAGGACATGTGCCATTATTGCCCAGTGAATACTGCACAGCCCCATGACTGATACCAGCGAGCCAGTCAGGCATCCCGCTGCACTGTTACCTTAGGCTTGTCTCTGAAATACATAAGTCCCACTAAGAGTCTGTAGCAGCAACATTTTAAACATTTTTATAGTACTTAAAAATGAATGTAATGGTCTTGGCATTCAAAAAAGAAAATATTAAGGATTCATTGTTGTGTCTGCTTCCTGAATGCAGGCAAAAGATCTCACCCTGTCTGCAGGAACTGCTTCTTTCTAGGCTATAGCTGATACTTTATTCCAATTCTACTTTATAAACCAACCCAGATGGAATCCCACCCCACACTGGTACGCTGGCACCTTTTCCTAGGCATCCAATAATCTGTAAACATTCTCCCATATCAGCCCTTTGAACTCTCTCTCCTTCAAAAAATTACATTATAGATCTGTTCTTGAAATCCCACTAACTTTAACAAATTTTCTCAGACTAACAACCGTCTACCCAGAGGACTATACTCCTTTGTACTGCTACTGGCCACCCAAGGTTAGCCCTCCCACTATCCTGGGAAGGTAATTTCTCTGTCCTATATGTGATTCTACACTGTCATTTTTGGATCTGCAATCATTTCTCTCTATATGTTACCTGCCTTACATGCTAATGCCTCTTCCTGATAGCATGGAAGAGATCTGCTCATAGACAGAAATTTAGATTAAAAATAATAATAATCCTAGTGTAGAAGATTCCATTTACTGTCAGCTAGCATGAACTTACTAATACCTACCAAGCTAAACTAATAATAAAGCTAGCAGTAAATCAACTCTTAGCACACATACACACGCACAAAAATTACACATCACACCAAATGTAATGAACATATAATGTCTTGATATACTAAATATATATTCTAAAAGACTGTATCTTCTATATAATAATTCTTTAAAAGGAAGAAAGTAATTAAAACAGCAGAGACCCTTCCTATGAAGAATACAATCAGTAGATCTGGTCACGTTCTTTTTTAAACAAATGTGTCTAGCAAAGAGCAAAAGCATAAAGTCAAACCCAGAGGATGGTCAGAAGTAGCTAAGTCAGAAAGGCATTCTTTTAAATTTTAGTAGTGCTGGTTCTCAACCTTCCATCTGCCAGTGACATCGTGTCTTCCGGTATTACCTGTGCACATTGCCCCACGTGGACGATAAGGTCTGTCTACGCCTCTCACTCACCCCTAAGTGCCTGTCTAGCCTGGAGTACCTTCAAAGTCCTCAAGGAAACTATTTTCTACTGATAACATGGGGCATCTCAACTATTTTTAAAGGAACACACCATCTAAATATCTTTCTGGTCCTCATCCAAGCCCCAAACACACTGTACTCTCAAGAAAAATGCTACTGAATTTTTATATAAACCACCAAGAGGTAACAAATTCGACGGAGGAAAAAGCAAAGCCTTTAGACATAGATGAAAATCTCCACTAAGAAACTGCCTTCTAAAGAACAAGAGTCCAAGGACTTCCCTGGCGGTCCAGTGGTTAAGATTCCACACTTCCACTGTAGGGGGCGCAGGTTCAATCCCCAGTCAGAGAACTAAGATCCCACATGCCACACAGAAGGAAGGGAGGGAGGGAGGAAGGTAGGAAGGAAGGAAGGAAGGAAAGAAAGAAGGGAGGGGAGGGGAGGGGAGGGGGGAAGGAAGGACAAGAGTCCATTACTACTGACTTGAAAAGTTAGAAATGCAAAGCACAAGGACACAGCAGCGGCACTGAGATATTTTGTGACATTAGTCACCTGGCACCATAAGCAACAGTAAAAAATTACCAAGGGCACCATCACAGGCAGGAACAAATTTATTCCTGGCCATTCTCTTCTCTTGGAATGTATATAATCCATGAAGAATTCCTAAATCCAGATCATGTGGATAAATAATCCACGAACGAAAATCCCAGACAGGCAAGTGTTTGCTGGTTCTCCAAGACATTCCCATTAGGCTTACGCCCGAAAAGGAGAAGCAAAGACCCATGGGAGGCATGCCGGCAAGGCCACCTGCTCACCACCCCCTCCTTGTCACGTCCTGTAGATAATTCCAGAACCAGCATCACACAAAGCTGTATGGAAAGGCACCTCCATAAACACCCCAGATTTCTAATTTTCTATTAGAATTATTAAATCCTCAAACTAGTTAATGAGAAAGACTAAATAAAATATGTCTTCGGGCGGTTTACAAATAACTTGAGATCTAAAGGCAATCTGACAGAGTTGTTATATTCTATACCACTTTTCTTTTTAAAAAATGGTAAGATATAGGCAACAAAAGACACAGTAACTGGTAACTGACTCCCTAAAAAGAACCTTGCCTTTCGAATCAAAGGCAAAGCATATAACAGGTGTCACCTTTTGAATGTTGACTGCTTTTTTCCTCAACTATTTGAAAATTGAAGATGGGAGAAATAGCTCTAAGTAGTTGAGGTTGCAGAAAATGACTGAAAATACATTTCCTGTGTAAAATAAAAACCGCGATTTAAGAGTAACATGAAAAATACTTTTTCTTTTCCAAATATTTCAGGGGAAAGCATAGGCAAAATAAATAACAGACCATCCAATTAATGGCTCACACTAGGGCATGTGCTTCATTATGAATCCATGGAGCACATCAACAGACAGAAAGGGGTTGCAAGCCTGCCACGGGGAGTGTCCAATCACTGGATTATATGAGGTGAGGATCTGGTTTCAAAGATTGTTTAAAACCAAGAAACTAAATTTCCCTGCAAGAAAGAAAAAGGAAAGCAAATAAAGAACTTACCCTTGGCTGCCAGTTCTCGTACTGCTTCTGTAAATTCGCACCAATGGTTTCCAGGGCTTTCTGAGGACCCATTGACAGAGGATCTGGGAAAGCAATGAGAAGGAGAAAGTTCTTTATTTGTGCATTTCCTCCTTGCTAAATCTCTCTTTCAGAGTTTCCTCTCACACAAGTCACTTCAAAGTCACCTCTGACTAAAGACAACACAACAGGGCTTGAGGTTTACCTGTGTTTAGCCAGACTTATGGAACTGCTAAGGCACCCGAATAGACTGAAAAGCCACAACTCTTCACCTTTCTAGAGAAAATTGTTTTTATTAACATCACTGGCCCCGTGATTGTTTCCTTTCATCCACGTTTGTTATTTCAGCACCTATGGTTCTCTTGCCCTCTTACTGCTTTATCTTGTGCTCCTATTCAGGCCCAGGCTGTGATTCTGTGGAAACAGAGACCCACCATGTGGACAAGGGGTTCTGTACACCTATTCATTCTGGGTTTACCTATTCACTTCAGGAGGAGCTTCTAGAGCAAATAACTCTAGACCAGCAAGTCCTGAAATTTATTTGGTCTTGAGTCCTTTTCACACTCTAAAATCGTGGAGTGTCCCAAAGAACTTTTGTTTATGTGGTTGTACCTATTGGCATTTACTATATTCAAAATTTAGATGAGAAATTTTTAAAATATATCTTTATTCATTTAAAAGTAATAGCACTCTGTATGAGTCTCTAGATCCATCCACGTCTCTACAAATGACCCAATTTAGTTCCTTTTTACAGCTGAGTAATATTCCATTGTACATAGGTACCACATCTTCTTTATTCATTCATCTGTCGATGGGCATTTAGGTTGCTTCCATGACCTGGCTGTTGTAAATAGTGCTGCAATGAACATTGGGGTGCATGTGTCTTTTTGAATGATGGTTTTCTCAGGGTATATGCCCAGTAGTGGGATTGCTGGGTCATATGGTAATTCTATTTTTAGTTTTTTAAGGAACCTCCATACTGTTCTCCATAGTGGTTATATCAATTTACATTCCCACCAACGGTTCAAGAGGGTTCCCTTTTCTCCACACCCTCTCCAGCATTTGTTGTTTGTAGATTTTCTGATGATGCCCATTCTAACGGGTGTGAGGTGATACCTCACTGTAGTCTTGATTTGCATTTCTCTAATAATTAGTGATGTTGAGCAGCTTTTCATGTGCTTCTTGGCCACTGTATGTCTTCTTTGGAGAAATGTCTATTTAGGTCTTGTGCCCATTTTTTGATTGGGTTGTTTGTTTCTTTAATATTGAGCTGCATGAGCTGTTTATATATTTTGGAGATTAATCCTTTGTCCATTGACTCGTCTGCAAATATTTTCTCCCATTCTGAGGGTTGATTTTTGTCTTGCTTATAGTTTCCTTTGCTTTGCAAAAGATTTTAAGTTTCATTAGATCCCATTTGTTTATTTTTGTTTTTATTTCCATTACTCTAGGAGGTGGATCAAAAAAGATCTCGCTGTGATTTATGTCAAAGAGTGTTCTTCCTATGTTTTCCTCTAAGAGTTTTATAGTGTCTGGTCTTACATTTAGGTCTCGAATCCATTTTGAGTTTATTTTTGTGTATGGTGTTAGGGAGTGTTCTAATTTCATTCTTTTACATGCAGCTGTCCAGTGTTCCCAGCACCACTTATTGAAGAGACTGTATTTTCTCCATTGTATATCCTTGCCTCCTTTGTCATAGATTAGTTATCCACAGGTGTGTGGGTTTATCTCTAGGCTTTCTATCCCGTTCCATTGATCTTATATTTCTGTTTTTGTGCCAGTACCATATTATCTTGATTACTGTAGCTTTGTAGTATAGTCTGAAGTCAGGAGTCTGACTCCTGACTCCTCCAGCTCCATTTTTTCCCCTCAAGACTGCTTTGGCTATTTGTGTCTCCATACAAATTTTAAGATTTTTTTGTTCTAGTTCTGTAAAAAATGCCACTGGTAATTTGATAGGGGTTGATTGCATTGAATCTGTAGATTGCTTTGGGTAGTACAGTCATTTTCACAATATTGATTCTTCCAATCCAAGAACATGGTATATCCATCTGTTTGTGTCATCTTTGATTTCTTTCATCAGTGTCTTATAGTTCTCTGAGTACAGGTCTTTTACCTCCTTAGGTAGGTTTATTCCTAGGTATTTTATTCTTTTTGTTGCAATGGTGAATGGGATTGTTTCCTTAATTTCTCTTTCGGATTTTTCATCATTAGTGTATAGGAATGCAAGAGATTTCTGTGCATTAATTTTGTATCCTGCAACTTTACCAAATTCATTGATTACCTCTAGTAGTTTTCTGGTGGCATCTTTAGGATTCTCTATGTATAGTATCATGTCATCTGCAAACAGTGACAGTTGTACTTCTTCTTTTCCAATTTGTATTCCTTTTATTTCTTTTTCTTCTCTGATTGCCGTGGCTAGGACTTACAAAACTATGTTGAATAATAGTGGCAAGAGTGGACATCCTTGTCTCGTTCCTGATCTTAGAGGAAATGCTTTCAGTTTTTCACCATTGAGAATGATGTTTGCTGTGGGTTTGTGGTATATGGCCTTGATTATGTTGAGGTAGGTTCCCTCTATGCCCACTTTCTGGAGAGTTTTTATCATAAATGGGTGTTGAATTTTGTCAAAAGCTTTTTCTGCATCTATTGAGATGATCATATGGTTTTTCGTCTTCAAGTTGTTAATATGGTGTATCACGTTGATTGATTTGCGTACATTGAAGAATCCTGCATCCCTGGAAGAAATCCCACTTGATCATGGTGAATGATCCTTTTAATGTGTTGTTGGATTCTGTTTCCTAGTATTTTGTTGAGGATTTTTGCATCTATATTCATCAGTGAAATTGGTCTGTAATTTTCTTTTTTTGTAGTATCTTTGTCTGGTTTTGGTATAAGGGTGATGGTGGCCTTGTAGAATGAGTTTGGGAGTGTTCTTTCCTCTGCAATTTTTGGGAAGAGTTTGAGAAGGATGGGTGTTAGCTCTTCTCTAAATGTTTGATAGAATTCATCTGTGAAGCCACCTGGTCCTGGACTTTTGTTTGTTTTAAGTTTTTTTTAATCACAGTTTCAATTTCATTACTTGTGATTGGTCTGTTTATATTTTCTATTTCTTCCTGGTACAGTCTTGGAAGGTTACACCTTTCTAAGAATTTGTCCATTTCTTCCAGGTTGTCCATTTTATTGGTATAGAGTTGCTTGTAGTAGTCTCTTATGATGCTTTGTATTTCTGTGGTGTCCACTGTAACTTCTTTTTTTTTTTTTTTTTTTTGTGGTACGCGAGCCTCTCACTGTTGTGGCCTCTCCCGTTGTGGAGCACAGGCTCCGGACGCGCAGGCTTAGCGGCCATGGCTCACGGGCCCAGCCGCTCTGCAGCATGTGGGATCTTCCCGGACCGGGGCACGAACCTGTGTCCCCTGCATCGGCAGGCAGACTCTCAACCACTGCGCCACCAGGGAAGCCCCACTTCTCCTTTTTCATTTCTAATTTTATTGATTTGAGTCCTCTCCCTCTTTTTCTTGATGAGTCTGGCTAAAGGGTTATCTATTTTGTTTATCTTCTCAAAGAACCAGCTTTTAGTTTTATTGATCTTTGCTATTATTTTCTTTGTTTCTATTTCATTTATTTCTGCTCTGATCTTTATGATTTCTTTCCTTCTACTAATTTTGGGTTTTGTTTGTTCTTCTTTCTCTAGTGCCTTTAGGTGTAAGGTTACATTGTTTATTTGAGATTTTTCTTGTTTCTTGAGGTAGGGTCATATTGCTATAAACTTCTCTCTTAGAACTGCTTTTGCCTCATCCCATGGGTTTTGGATCGTTGTGTTTTCACTGTAATTTGTCTCTAGGCATTTTTTGATTTCCTCTTTGATTTCTTCAGTGATCTCTTGGTTATTTAGTAACACGTTGTTTAGCCTCCATGTGCTTGTGTTTTTTTATGTTTCTTTCCCTGTAATTGCTTTCTAATCTCATAGCACTGTGCTCAGAGAAGATGCTTGATATGATTTCAATTTTCTTAAGCTTACTGAGGCTTGATTTGTGACCCAAGATGTGATCTATCCTGGAGAATGTTCCGTGTGCACTTGAGAAGAAAGTGTAATATAGGACATTATAGGATGGAATGTCCTATAAATGTCAATTAAATCTATCTGGTCTGTTGTGTCATTTAAAGCTTGTGTTTCATTAATTTTCTGTCTGGATGATCTGTCCATTGGTGTAAGTGAGGTGTTAAAAGTCCCCCACTATTATTGTGTTACTGTCGATTTCCTCTTTTATAGCTGTTAGCAGTTGCCTTATGTATTGAGGTGCTCCTATGTTGCGTGCATATATATTTATAATTGTTATATCTTCTTCTTGGATTGATCCCTTGATCATTATGCAGTGTCCTTCCTTGTCTCTTGGAACATTGTTTATTTTAAAGTCTAGTTTATCTGATATGAGTATTGCTACTCCAGCTTTCTTTTGATTTCCATTTGCATGGAATATCTTTTTCCATCCCCTCACTTTGAGTCTGTATGTGTCCCTAGGTCTGAAGTGGGTCTCTTGTAGGCAGTATATATATGGGTCTTGTTTTGGTATCCATTCAGCGAGCCTGTGTCTTTTGGTTGAAGCATTTAATCCATTCACGTTTAAGGTAATTATCGATATGTATGTTCCTATTACCATTTTCTTAATTGTTACTGGTTTGTTTTTGTAGGTCCTTTTCTTCTCTTGTGTTTCCCACTTAGAGAAGTTCCTTTAGCATTTGCTGTAGAGCTGATTTGTAGTGCTGAATTCTCTTAGCTTTTGCTTGTGTGTAAAACTTTTGATTTCTCTGTCAAATATGAATAAGATCCTTGCTGGGTAGAGTAATCTTGGCTGTAGGTTCTTCCCTTTCATCACTTTAAATATATCGTGCCACTCCCTTCTGGCTTGTAGAGTTTCTGCTGAGAAACCAGCTGTTAAACTTATGGGAGTTCCCTTGTATGTTGTCGTTTTTCCCTTGTTGCTTTCAATAATTTTTCTTTGTCTTTAATTTTTGTCAATTTGATTACTACGTGTCTCGGCATGTTTCTCCTTGGGTTTATCCTGCCTGGGACTCTCTGCGCCTCCTGGACTTGGGTGGCTATTTCATTTCCCATGTTAGGGAACTTTTCGACTATAATCTCTTCAAATATTTTCTCGGGTCCTTTCTCTCTCTCTTCTCCTTCTGGGACCCCTATAATGTGAATGGTGATGCATTTAATGTTGTCCCAGAGGTCTCTTAGGCTGTCTTCATTTCTTTGCATTCTTCTTTCTTTATCCTGTTCCACAGCAATGAATTCCACCATTCTGTCTTCCAGGTCACTTATCCGTTCTTCTGCCTCAGTTATTCTGCTACTGATTCCTTCTAGTATATTTTTCATTTCAGCTATTGTATTGTTCATCTCTGTTTGTTCTTTAATTCTTCTAGGTGTTTGTTCTTTAATTCTTCTAGGTCTTTGTTAAACATTTCTTGCATCTTCCCCATCTTTGCCTCCATTCTTTTTCCGAGGTCCTGGATCATCTTCACTATCATTATTCTGAATTCTTTTTCTGGAAGGTTGCCTATCTCCACTTCATTTAGTTGTTTTTCTGGGGTTTTATCTTGTTCCTTCATCTGGTACAAAGTCCTCTGCCTTTTCATTTTGTCTATCTTCCTGTGAATGTGGTTTTCCTTCCCCAGGCTGCAGAATTGTAGCTCTTCTTGCTTCTGCTGTCTGCCCTCTGGTGGATGAGGCTATCTAAGAGGCTTGTGCAAGCTTCCTGATGAGAGGGACTGGTGGTGGGTAGAGCTGGCTGTTGCTCTGGTGGGCAGAGCTCAGTAAAACTTTAATCCACTCGTCTGCTGATGGGTGGGGCTGAGTTCCCTCCCTGTTGGTTGTTTGGCCTGAGGCGACCCAGCACTGGAGCCTACAGGGCTCTTTGGTGGGGCTAATGGCGGACTCTAGGAGGGCTCATGCCAAGGAGTACTTCCCAGAACTTCTGCTGCCAGTGTCCCACGGTGAGCCACAGCCACCCCCTGCCTCTGCAGGAGACCCTCCAACACTAGCAGGTAGGTCTGGTTCAGTCTCCTATGGGGTCACTGCTCCTTCCCCTGGGTCCCGATGCACACACTACTTTGTGTGTGCCCTCCAAGAGTGGAGTCTCTGTTTCCCCCAGTCCTGTCAAAGTCCTGCAATCAAATCCCACTAGCCTTCAAAGTCTGATTCTCTAGGAATTTCTCCTCCCGTTGCCGGACCCCAGGTTGGGAAGCCTGACGTGGGGCTCAGAAACTTCACTCCAGAGGGTGGATTTCTGTGGTATAAGTGTTCTCCAGTTTGTGAGTCAACCACCCAGCAGTTATGGGATTTGATTTTATTGTGATTGCACCCCTCCTACCATCTCATTGTGGTTTCCCCTTTGTCTCTGGATGTGGGATATCTTTTTTGGTGAGTTCCAGTGTCTTCCTGTCGATGACTGTTCAGCAGTTAGTTGTGATTCCGGTGCTCTCGCAAGAGGGAGTGAGAGGCCAATAACATCTTAATGTTATTACAAAATAGTCTCAACCCCGTGGATCCTTGAAGGGGTCTCAGGAACCCCCAGTGGTCCACAAACCACACTTTAACAGCTGTAGGAAACTGTTTTCAACAGTGTCTCTAATTTCAATCAGAAAGCATTTTTTTCAAAGGAAGAGGTTAGACTACTGGATAGGTAGAATACGTAAGTGTTTTATCTAATTCCCCTCCAAACTGTGACTAATTCTTCCACTCTATGTTCTGGATTCCAGATCGTTCCACTTTCTCAGACACTAAACTCCATGCTCTAGGATATTCAGCCTCTCCCTTTTAACCAGAGCATTCCCATGGGCTTCTTTAAACTCAAAAGTTATACATATATACTTGGCTTAAGGCAGATAGCATCACAAGGCTTTCAACAAAACAGCAGCAGTCCTGCCCCTCTGTAAGGTCAACTGGCCCGAGGCAGGGGAACACAATCAGATTTACAGGTTGCATTAGAACGAAATTCTCCGGACCACCCAGTTCCAGAAACTGCCCTGGAGACATTCCGGACCACCCAGTTCCAGGAACTGACCTGGGGATTTTGAAACCAGCCCAGCCTTCCCGCCTTTCGAGGGGCGGGACTAACGGTCCCCCAGGACACCCGAAAAGACCACCAAATAAGGAATACCCTGCGCCCTCCCAGATTCACTACACCCCTTTCCCTTCTTCCCCTATAAAATCTTGCCCAACCCTCGCCCGGGCGCGACTTCTCTGGCCCCCTTTCTCTCGGACCAGTGAACCTCGCCCGGGAGCGCTCCCTAATAAAGCTCACTTGAAGCTTTCCTCTATTTCGTGGTGCCGTTTGTTAAGATCCGACCTTACACCCCTCCATCCACATCCCAAGCCTCACTTCTCAGAGGACAGAACTGTCCTCTCTTCAGCCACCATCCCACTCCCCCATTCCCTATTCTCCCAACATAACCACATCACATTTTTATTAAATTAATATTCAGTGTTTTACATTAGTAATGCCTATGGAAATATTATTCAATGCTGAGCCAAGTAGTGTATGAAAATGACATCTTTCTTGAATTGTTTTTCAGTCTCCTTGTTTTCCACGTATTAATACTAACTCTGCCCCAACTCTCCCTCTCAATATACTATCCCTCTCAAATACTATCTTCCACAAAGTATATCAGCTAATCTCTCCTCTCCTCCTGGCCACCGCTGAACAATCCCGCCCTGGTAGAGAATTCGAGATTCCTCTTTGTAGAAATGGAATGGCTCCCAAGAAAGGAGCCTAAAGGGACTGGGGGACAATAACAAAAGGTCTAATGTTAGTGTCATCAGAGTCTCAGAAAGAGAAAAGTAAGTGCAGAGCTCAAAAAGTAGTTGAAGATATAATGCCTGTTAACTTCCCCAATTTGGTCAGCGATGTAAACCAACAGATTCCAGAAGCTCAGTGAACCACAAACAGGATTAACCCAAGGACACCCTGACACATCATAATCCAATTGTTAAAAAACAAAAGACAGGGAATTCCCTGGCAGTCCAGTAGTTAGGACTCTCACTGCCAGGGTCTGGGTTCGATCCCTGGTCAGGGAACTAAGATCCCACAAGCCGCATGGCACCACAAAAAAAAAAAAGAAAGACAAAGAAAAATCCATAGAGAAAAATCAGATCACAAACACAGAATCAGGAATGGGAAAAGCTCTGGATTTCCCAACAGCATTATAAGCTGGACAAAATAGAGCAATGCCTTCAAATCCTCTGTGAAAATAATTTCAACCTGATATTCAAGTCTGAGGGTAAAATACAGGTCTTTTCAGACATGTAAACACAAAACCTGTATCTCATGTTCCTCTTCTTGGGAAACAGGCCACAAAAGAAGGCAACAAAGGATCCAGGAAATGAGAGAGAGAGAGACAGTGAGAAACAGACAGAGAGAAACAGAAAAAGAAAAAACACAAGTCACCCATGTACCAGATCCAGAGACCAAGGAGCCCAACAGGAGCTAGAGGAGTGTTTTTTAAAAAAGTAACAGATTATCTGAGCACTGGAAAAAATATTGATAGCATTTGACAGATGTACTAGAATATATGTAAAAAATAAAATAAACTCATAAGTTCACAGAAAATTTAGCAAATTTGTAACTACAGGGGAAAAGGTTATATATACATGTACAGACAAGAAAGGACTCAATCAGAGTAGCCCCTCTGGGAAGGTGGGAGCAGGACAGAGCTCTTTCTTAATCTATCTTTTAGTACTATTCGAATTTTAAGATATGCATATGTTACCTTGATAAAAATAAAATAACACAAAAATGAATTATAAAATTAAGTAACAGGACTTTGGAGTTGGAAGGGGCCTTTACCATGGACATGTCAAAGTCATCAAGGACTCTTCATACAGATGCCAGGCTCCACCCTGGAAAGTCTAATTCAATAGCTTCAGAAGAGGCCAGTGACCTGATGAGCAGCTCTGGCTGAGGGAAACCTGGTGAAAATTGGGTTTTAACTAACTTATCTGGAAGAATTATGGTAAACTTGTTTTAATCTATAACTAAAGAAATTAGATGTTAATCTTTAGCTCTCTCTGATATGGCAGGAACAGAGTGTTAAGGTCTGAAAAGAATTATAATGACAGCAATCAACGCTGCTCTAATCTGAATCACAAGACTGGCAAGAGACAGGAATGAATTGGGATCTGAAAAGTTAAAATTAAGGGCCACCTAAGTGCATAGGGAAGGGAAACAGAGCAAAGGGAACCAAAGCAAAGGGAAGCAGAAAACAGCTTCAACAAATTGAAGCCGTCAAATAGCTGGTCATGTCCTGTGAATGATGACCAACAGAGTAAATGTCAGAGCTGGTCTGAATGCATCTAATTCATGCATCCACACTTCCATGCAGTGCCCTTGTGGTCAGCACTCTGGCCATAGGCAACCTATGGCTAAGAGAACAGAAGTGGCTTTCTCTGTAAAAAGATAAAGGTCTGCCCAGGAGTCACACTGATCAGTGGCAGCTCTTAGGCACATCCTCTAAAGAACCACGACAAAGGCAAAGGGAGGGAGGGAGTTCCAAAGGCCCAGAGTGCAGGGAGGATGAAAACTACACCTCCTCCTCGGACTTCACCCTCTGGAAAGCCCAGGCCCCCACCTGCCCCTTCCTCCCCGCATTGTTCCCAGCAAGGGCATGTGGAAAGCATGTGGGAGCTGGAGAGAGGCACGCCACACTTCTCTGTGCACCTCACCGACGGCCCAACAGACACTGGAGCCTCATCAGTAGTGGCGGCCGACAGCAGCACCCACTCTTCTTCCCCTGGTCTCGGATCAAAATACCACCACCCAAGGGAGGAGCAGGGGCAGCTACCGGCCAACCATCAGGCTGTGATCAACTAAGTGAGGCTGTCACATCCGACCCACTGGGAATCCCTGCGGTCAATTAGTTTTATGGTTTCCTCCCAAGAATATGACAGTGAGTGGGAGAGGGGAGGTGAAGAGAGGGAAAGAATGAGGATGACTAAAATGGTGTATTTAATACTACATTTACTAAAATAAACAACTAAATAACTTAAGTAAACTAAAATTAAATTCCTGGGTGGATACTGCTGACAATGTTATCAATTTGATGTAGGGTGAAGTGGACAGAACATAAATTTAAAATTGTAGTTCTGTCTTAATAAAACACTTCTAATGCCTTCACAGGTTTCTACTTAATGAACGAAGTGAATTAGTGAGTGAGTGAGTGGGTGGGTGGGTGGATAGATGGATGGAAAGAAAAGTAGATGGTAATTGGCATTTGTATAAAATTTTAGCTCTTGATAATCTCCCTGCCTGCAAGCTTTTCAGCATAACCCTCTGTATTTCATAATGCTTAGAACTTCACAATGACATGGACATAGTCCAACCCACCTCATAACAAAGAAGAGAAAGCTGAAGCTTAAAGCGGTCAAATGACTTAGTCCAAGGTCACAACGGTTCCTGGTGGTGCTGGCATTCAGCCAGCCCAAAAAGTGGAGCCTTTTTCACCTCCCCATCTTCTTCACATTTATACAACCCGACTACCATGTCCTATCCAATTTTCCTTCAAAAGACCCTGTGCCCCGTCACTGCAACTACGTTGGTCACTACGTGATGGTCACTACAACCATCAGCTACGACTGTATCAGTCCAACCAGCAGCACCTCGTGTTGACACTACTGAGACTCCCTGCTCCCAGCCAGCTCCTGAAGACGCTGCAGGGAGCAGAGGGCAGAGGCCAGGGAGCGCAGTAGGGCTCACTGCCCTGTCTCCTCAACCCACTGATCTGTCTCCTCTCAACAGACCAGCAGAGTGCATCCTTCTAAAATAATACTTCTGTGATGTCACTCCCCCAAAAGGCCTATGGTGCCTCCTGAATGCTCCCATTTAGATAACATGCAAAATCAGCGGAGATAACAGGCGCTGTCAATACAGTGGAGCCCAGGGCCTGGGTGACTAGAAGGTGACAAGAGACAAGATGGGCTTCCAGGCCGCTGATAATATTGTTTCTTGATCTGGGTCTGATCAGTTTGGGAAAAGTTATCAACTACATACTTGAATCAGTGCATCTTCCTGAACGTATGCTATCCTTCAGTACAAATTGAAATTTTAGAAACATGTAGAGCTCACTGCTCAAGGAACGTTTGTACTTCTTTGTAGCTTGTATTTAGTGGACATTTCCTAAGTATTTGTTCATCGACTTATTAACTGAGCACTGCCTCCCAGATCAAGTGCAAATTTCTTTATATGTCTTTCAAGGACTCTGCCACTAATCAGTTGTGTAACTAATTTTTGCTTGAGAAAGTACTTAATGGCAAAAAGGCCACTGAAATCAGAAATGGTTTTTAATGGCTCTGTATTCTATTAGCCATAATATCATCTACACACATTTTATAAGTAGTAGCGCACAGAGTGACAGGCATTTCATCTCACTGAGCTCAAGGACAGAGCTGGGAGCCCCTCAGCTGTATGGACCGTGGCAGTAGCGCTCTGGCTAATGGCCCAACCCCGATCCTCCCAGTACCTGAGGGTCCTAGGAAGGGAGCCAGAATCCTGCAGGAGTCTTCTCTACAATTAAGCCCCATCCTAACCACTCAACCTCCCTCCCCACATATCCACAAGTAGACCAGGTCCCTGCTGTCTTTTGCTGTGTTGTATACAAACACCAGCGCTGGATGTGTTCTCAAAAGAGCTGAGGGGGTGGTTGGGACGCCCTGTTTTAAGTATGGGCCTCGCTGTTTACACAAAAGTCACTTTGCACAGTAGAGAGGAAGGGAGGCTCCGAGCAGTTACACAGTCCTCCTTCGGGGGAAACCCAGACACTGCTACAAGAGGCTGGTGTCACCGGACAGAGAAAACAGGGTTTAAACCAGGAGCCCCTTAGAGCAAGGGTCCCAGGTGCAGGCATGGGGCGTGCCCCAGCATCCAGCAGCAGGGCCCGGGCGAACCCAGCAAGCACTCCCAGCGCTCGGTCCCCACTGCCAGGCTCCTTCTCTTCCCGGGGTCCTTCACTTTCACCTTCCGTGCAGCCCCCCCAACCCGTGTGGCCCATTCCAACTCCCCCACATCTGCTGAGCTCGAGGGGTCTGTCTCCCTTGCTCTCGTCTTGTCTCCAGCGAAATCCCAAGGATCACGACCTACATTTCTTCTGTGTATACCTCTACACTTAACACGTAGATCTCTACTTAACAAACATCTGTTGACCAACTCGACTATCTCTCAAGCCCAAGTCTGATGTAAGAATCAGACGACAGTCTGTGAAAGGGTCTGTAAAACCAAGAGCGACACGCAAAGGCCTACCACCACTATTTTTAGCTCATCAACACAGGTCTCTTAATGCCCACTTGTGTGGAGGGAAGAAGAAAATGCTTTTCTCTAAGGAATAAGGGGAACAAAACAAAGTGCCTCCCAAATATTTCCTTAGGATAACCAAATTCCCAAGCATCCGACAAATCCATAGCCTTCTTACCTGTGATACACGGCTACCATTAGCTAGACATAAAAGACATCAAGACTAAATTATACTCCCTCCTGTTCAGCACTCAGCTCATCTACACTGTTTTAAAACACAGATTCCTCCAGCAGGTATAGGAGCACCATTCTTTAGCGGGATTGTTTTTACTTTAATGTGGGGCCATAAAACAAAACAGCTTCCCCCCTGCTTCCCTGAGTGTCGCATCCAAGAAATAAAACAGCATCTTATTATCTACAGGAACAGAGGGGTGGGGCGGTGAGAGGCGTTTAGCTCCCGGACCACTCCTACGGCCTCATGTCTGCACACACACTCCCGCCGGGCTACTCAGGGCCTGTGCGCCTTTCCTCCTCCCTTAGCCGGAGCTCGGAAGCCGGGCCTTGGCTGTGCAACAGTCCAGCAGGGAGGGCAGGCCATCACTGCAGAGTACTGTGGTACAACCTCTACTCGCTTGTTCTGGCACCACACGAAAACCTAAAGGGCCGCTTCAGGGACTCTTACATCCTCTGAGCCTCTGGAAGTAGGATTCTCCCCAACGTGTATGGAGACTGTGCACACACAGGTACACAAAAAGGGACTGGAAAGTAAGAATCTGTCTATTTCTCAAGCTCCCAGACCCCTTGTCCCTGAGATCAGGGCAGTTTCAACCAGCACAGTCTCACCAGTTTGATGTGTGTCTGCAGCCATAAAGCAATCAACTCGTAATCCCTACCCAGCCCTGTGCACAGAAGCACAGGGTTCTTTCCCCTCTCTTGGGGCGAGCACACAGAACGGAGCAGAGGTAGCACAGACGCAGGAAGAGCTCAAGCTCCCACCCTGCACCTTGGCCTGCTGGGTGGGGTGGGGAGGCAGGTGCAGGCCCGTGGGGGCTGCTCCTGGCTGAGGGCAGTCCCCATGCTAAGCCCAGTTCACGCTCCAGTTAATCGCCCTCCAGCCAAAAGGTGGGCGCCATCATCAGCTCCATTTTGCAGATGAGGAAACTAAGGCCCCAAATGGTTAAGGAACTCACTGAGTGAAACAGCTGGAATGAATAAGCTGGGGTCTTGACGAGTGCAAAACCTTTTGAATTCTGCTGACAGAGCACAAAATGCTAAGACCACATATAAAACATCGATTGGTTGCCTTCTAAACAGAAACAGCTTTTTAGGTTATGTGAAGGCACCAACCCCTGCAGGGGGTCTTCCTAGGGACTCCTTCCCCACCCATGACATACTCCAGGTATTCCCATCCTGAAAATGGCAGAACCAACCCGTCATCAAGCCTGGGTCTCCTTGCCTCTCCAGCCAAGCCTTCACTGTACCTCTCCCCTTCGCTTTCCAGGCTCCCAGCATCTCTCACTCAACTGCAGCCACAGCTTGTGACAATGCCAACCTGAAACTCTCATCCAGTGGCACCCGGCCCTCCTCCTACCTCTGCCCACCCAGAGGGGTCTCTGTCACAGGCGGCACCCCTCCCCACTCACTCACGGCCTGGCTCTGCTCCTCTCCCTCTAGTCACTGCACATTCTCAGCAGGTGACGTCGCCCAAATCCCTTTCTCCAACCAGAGAGGTCTTTCCAGCTGTCTGCTGGAAGGTGGCTCTACTCTGAGCATTCCAGAAGCACCTTACCTTACACAAAATGTAATCCCATTATCTCCCCAGCCCAGCTGGCCCCCAACTCTCCATATTGGTTACTGATATATCATCATCCCTTGAGCTAGCCAAGCCTGAAACCTAAAGCACTTGTTGAAAATGTTGAAATCCCTTCTTGAACAATCCTAAAGCCATTGGGGGGAGAGGCAGGTCTGGGCAAGGTTGGCACCTGCTCTAGGATGAGGGTAACTGTGGCGGCCCAGAATGAGCTGTCAAGTCCAATCAGGGGCTCAGAGCCTGTACGGGGGAAGGAAAGAAGGTATGTCCGTGGAGTGATGACCCATATGGGGTATCGGAGCCCAGGCAATGAGGAGGACGGACACCTGTGGGGGAAGAAGCTGGGTATAAAATAAAGGAGTATGATGACAGGGATAAGAAGTTGGTCCACAGAGGAGGATTCATCAAATTAGTAAATATATTAAGGATGAAGGATACCAAGGTTCTCACTGTCAGAGGAAGAGTTATAAATACGGAAAATTCCTATTGGTTTGGAATGGGAGGCACTAATGTAATGCATGTTTTTTATTTGTATAGATAATACTGAAATATAGATATGAATGTGTGTCCACACAGAAACACATACATATATTATGCACATGTGTGCATGTGTGCATTCCCTTGCTCCGTCCAATGAGAGAGGCAATGGGAGAAACAACACAGTACACAGCTCCAATAAGAACACCTAGAACCCAGATCTCGGTTTTCAAATTCTATTTGCCACTAAAAGGAGCTGGGCTCCTTGGAGAAATGGCTGATCCCAGGAATGGAGCAGGGAAAGACAAGATGAGATAGAAAGTACAGATGTAACTCTAAGGACGATGGAAGCAAGACAAAAGGCCATATAAGCCAGTGGGAATGGGTTCCCACTAGCTAAATGGGAAACAAGTGGAGTATCAAGATAAATGATGGTAATATTGGACTATAATCCACTGATTATAATATAAAATAGGAATAAAAATATATAAAATATAAAAAAGGAAACCATGAGTTCAAATTGAATAAACTGAAAGTCTGATGAGGAAAGAAATATTAACGCAGCCAAAGCACCTCTTCCCTCAAAATACTTATTAACTACAAAAGGGAAGGGGGCGGATTTCACAGCTGAAGTTCAGGTACCACACCAACTTAATCAAGTGATAAAAGAGTTACATAACCAGCAATGGGATAAATCAAAGTCATGTGCCACCTGACAGGCCACCACGGAGGAAGGTGGATCTCTTCCATGACACTCTTGCCAAAGAGGCATAAACAAAATTTAATCCCGAGGAAACATCAGGGTTGTTCTGCTAAACAGAGCACTGGTGATCTTCTGAATGTCAAGGTCATGAAGGTTAAGGAAAGACTGAGGCCTGCTGCAGCCTGAATGAGACTAAATTAAGGGCAATGGGTGATACAGCAAAGGGTCCTTGTGCCATAAAGGACCTTATGGGGACACCTGGCAAACTTGAATGCAGCCTGAGGCTAACCCAGTAGCAGGGCATCCATGTTAATCCCCTGTCTGTGAAGACCGAGTTGTCATTATGAAAGAGAAACTCTTGTTTGTAGGAATCACACACTAAAGGATTCCAAGGTGATGGAGCATCATTTCAGCAGCTTACTTTCAAATGAATCAGGAAAAACACTGCTTAGTGCTCTACTTGCAACTTTTGAAAATGTTTTTTCAAAATAAAAATTAAAATACAGGCTGCTAGACACCATTACAAATTTGCTGAATCAAATCTCTAAGAGTTTTTTTTTTCTTATCCCATATTGTTAAAATCACCAACATAAGGACCCACTTTTTAATAAAAGCCAAGCGAAATTTTTTCAACTTAAAAAAGGCAATGTGGGGACTTCCCTGGTGGCGCAGTGGATAAGAATCCGCCTGCCAACGCAGGGGGCACGGGTTTGATCCCTGGTCCGGGAAGATCCCACATGCCGTGGAGCAACTAAGCCTGTATGCCACAACCACTGAGCCCGCGGGCCACAACTACTGAAGCCCGCACACCTGGAGCCCATGCTCCGCAACAAGAGAAGCCACTGCAAGAAGAAGCCCGCGCACCGCAACGAAGAGTGGCCCCCACTCACCACAATTAGAAAAAGCCCGCGCAGCAACAAAGACGCAATGCAGCCATAAATAAACAAACAAACGAATAAATAAATAAAATTAAATCTAAGAAAAAGGCAATGTGCCCTTTTTTTTGCAATGTACCCTTTTGAATTCAAAATCCATTGAAATTATTACAAAGTAGATTGCATACCTGAATTGCAAAATTTTTTTAAGAACACAATATTAAAAAATCTATTTGTTTGCTGGATTTCACACCAAGAAGGAAGTAAGGAATTCTTTGCGTTTTCATTAACATTGTCCCATAAATACTGATCAAAGAGACTGGGTGAGATGTGAGGGAGGGTTCTTTGATTTCTATTTGGGGACAGGAGGGTAGGATGCAAAGGACCCCTAAAGAGAATCTAATAAAATCCAAGGGCCCTCAGCCCGGAAGGGGCAATGCTATACTCAGACACCACCGCCCACACAATCCCAGCGGGCTCACGCATCCCTAGGAGTACATACCAGGATACAGGTTGAGAAGCCCTGTGTTAAAAAACCTAACAGAAGAGTAGTTAAAGAGGGAGGAAATAGAAAACAATTGATTAAATTCAGCTTTGACAAGGGATAAATGAAGTGGAAACAGTCAGTGGTGGCTAATAAGAAGTCAGTTTCAATCGGCACAGTCACCAGGGGATGGCAGAGAGCCAAGAAAGCATCTAAGGAAACTGACCACAGAAAACAGCTACTGACACCGGGCTTGGGGAACAAGGGGCCTATGCTTCAGGCAGGAGGCTGTGAAACAAAGGCCGTCATCCTAAGACACCCCCAAAGAGTAGCGAGACAGGTAAGTGGGAAAAATAACTTTTTTTTCCAATTCAGATTATAATAAGTTTGTAATTTTTACTATTTAAAGTAGATAAAGGGAATTTCTGCTTTTGCTTAGAATAGAAAAAGCTGGGAGGGGGTGGGGGTTGCTCTGATCCTACCAAGAAGAGAAAGCTGAATAATCAGTGACGGAAACAAAGGAAAATTCATACTGTGATGGCTTCATTGGTAAATTACACTAAAATTTAGAGAAGAAATAATACCCAAATCAATACAAACTCTTCCATAAAAAAGAAAAGATGGGAATACTTCTCAACTCATTTAATGAGACCAAGCATTATTCTGGTACCAAAACCTAACAAATATGTTAGAAGATGAGAAAACTATAGACCAATATCCTTCATAAACAGAGATGCAAAATTCCTTAACAGAATATTAGCAGTCAAATCCAGGAACATATGAAAAAGATAATACAAGTGAGGTTTATGCCAGAAATTCAAGGTTGGCTCAACAACCAAAAAATCAATCCATATAATTCACCACATCATCAGACTAAAGGAGAAAAGCCAGGTGATTATCTCAACATGTTGAGAAAGCATTTTATAAGATGCAACATTGATTCTTGACAGAAACTCTCAGCAAACTAAAAATAGAAGTGAACTTCTTACCTTAGAAAAGGCATCAGAAAAAAACTTTGGCTAATGCCCTATTTAGTGGTGGGAGCCTAATGCATTCTCCCTAAGACCAGAAACAAGTGAAGGTTGTGCACACTCACCATTTCTAGTCAGCACTGTGCTAAGATGCTCCGAGGAGGATGACGACAAAGAACAGCCTCGCCTCCTCCTGGAAAGAGCTAGGTGGGACTCCTCACTGTGCAACTGAGGCACCTGCATGCAGGTATCAGTCATTCAGGTTTAAGTGTATATAACTTGTACTGGGCTTCCCTGGTGGCGCAGTGGTTGAGAATCTGCCTGCCAATGCAGGGGACACGGGTTCGAGCCCTGGTCTGGGAAGATCCCACATGCCACGGAGCACCTAGCCCCGTGAGCCACAACTACTGAGCCTGCGCGTCTGGAGCTTGTGCTCTGCAACAAGAGAGGCCGCGACAGTGAGAGGCCTGCGCACTGCGATGAAGAGTGGCCCCCGCTCGCCGCAACTAGAGAAAGCCCACGCACAGAAACGAAGACCCAACACAGCAATCAATCAATCAATCAATCAATAAAGCTTGTACTGCATGCCAGATGCAGGACAAATTTAAAGGAGAAAATTATATACTCCAATAGTCATTATCTTATCAATTTTTCTTGAGACACTTTCTCCATTGCAAATCATAAGTGAATGTATCTAAAATAGCCTAAAGGTTATATAACTGCAAAATGAAATAAAATCTTCAGATTTACACAAATCAATCACAGGCCTGCACTGGACCAGGACAGTGGAGGCAAGCCCTGCCAAGCCCAGAACGCCACACAGTGACCCCTGCAACAGGCTGTAAGAGAGGGACCCATGCTTACCAATCCAGCATTCCAAACGTGCACAAGGAGTAGTCTTCACCACATCTGGAGGGTCCACACCAACATTCAGGCACAAAACTAAGGCAACGCTGACGGTCTTCATCTAGAAACACAACAGAAAAAACAAATAATTCAATATGAAACTCACTGATGAGTTTTCCAGTTGTTAAAATGTTCCCAGACATACGGAGCCCTCTGCTTCTACAGCCGGTCTTCAGTCGCCTGTTACCTGTGCCACCCCAGGGGTATTTCACAAGTAAGACAGGGTTTCAGAGTCAAGTAAGCAGATGGGGAAGAGTACATGGCAGGAGAGGCTTTCTCAGGCTTCCTTATGATATACTTCCAGAAACAGAATTATTTGATCAAAAGATATAAACATGTTAAGACACTTGATACATTCTGCCAAATTACTTCGCAAAAACTCTGCACAAATTTACATTCTGACCAGTTCATCGCTATTCTCATTATTTAAAATTGTCAATAATTTGATGAGAGATTGTCATACTGATTTAGTTTGCATTCTTTAGTATTAATAAGGCTGAATATTTTTTTCAAATATTTGTATCCTTTGTGGATTTTCTACTCATGTTTATGCTATCATTTATTTACTAACATTAGTGATCTTTTCTCATTGGTTTTCATGTACTCTTTACATATTAAAGATGGCATCCACATAATTTATTGTAAATATTTCCCTAGTCTAGCGTTTGCCATTGGATTCCTTCCTGTTTCTTGACATACCGAAGCCCTGGACCCATCAGCTGATACATCTGCCTCCACACCTGCTCCTGCTCCAACTCCGACTTCCCAGTGTTAGGAAACGTCAGCCCCACCTATCCAGCTGCTCAAGCCAGAAATCTGGAACTCATCCTTCATTAGTTCACTTGTTCAACAGATATTTACTAAGCACCTACCAGGTGCCAACCACTATTTTTACAAAATGAAGATACAGTAGTAAATCAAAGAAATAAAATCCCTGGGACTTCCCTCGTGGTCCAGGGGTTAAGACTCCGTGTTCCCAATGCAGGGGGCACGAGTTCGACCCCTACTCAGGGAACTAAGATCTCGTATGCTGCACAGCACGGTCAAATAAATAAATAAATAAAAGAAAAATCCCTACAAGGAGGGGCAAGATATCATTTCAAATAGGGTGGCCGCTAGGAAGACCACCTGAGCCTCTGCTCCCTCCACCAGGCTCCCGAGCGCCAGTGCCCACTGTGACTCCCCGTCCATCTCTTTTGTCCTGCTCCTGAATGTCTCTGAGTCTGTCCACTTCACTATCTGCCAGCTCTAAGCCACCACCACGTCCAACCTGTGCTCCACCATTTTCCCAGGACCCCTTCCCCTGCCTCCCCCAGTCCAGGCTTTCAAACACATCAGCACACTGCCCTGTTTTCAATCAGTTCCCAAAACCTTCAAGATTCACTGTGAACTGCTCCACATGCTATTCAAGCCTCATAAGCTCCAGATCCTGCCAAGCTCTTCACTCACATCAAGTCTCACCCTTGGTCTGCCGGCATGACCTCTGGGTCTTCAAACACAGTCCCTCAGGGCTCCTTGCACGGCCTCACCAGCTCGGGGTCTCTCGGGTTCAGACCTCCACTCCTCGGGAAGGCCTTCCCTGTCAGGGCAGAGCCACCTGCTCAACGCCACCCCAGCATCCATGTCTTCCTCTTGGTGGAGCCAGGCCCATTCACGCTCCTCTGTGCACCTGCAGCTCCTCCAAGGTCAGAGTTGACATGCAGGAGCAGACACCTGGCCCAGGCCTAGCTCAGTGACCATCTGCTGAGTGGGTGAATACAAGAATTTTCCTCTAATGTTTTCACTTGTTTCACATTTCACCCCCCCTTTTTTTTTTAATTTTTTTGGCAGTACGCGGGCCTTTCACTGTTGCGGCCTCTCCCATTGCGCAGCACAGGCTCCGGACGCGCAGGCTCAGCGGCCATGGCTCACGGGCTCAGCCGCTCTGCGGCACGTGGGATCCTCCCGGACCAGGGCACGAATCCGTGTCCCCTGCATCGGCAGGCAGACTCTCAACCACTGCGCCACCAGGGAAGCCCACACTTCACCCTTTTAATCCAGCTGGATATTATTTTGGTATATGGTACCAGGTGAGGATTAATTTTTTCTCAAAAAACTACCCAATGGTGCCAATTCCCCCCGTTAAGTAATCTCCCCAAACTCACAGGTTTGTAGTGACTCCTCTAGCATATATTCCCACATAGACCAAATTCTATTTCTGGGTCACATACTTCACTGATTTAACTAATTTATCTTCACAACATTTCACAATGCTTGGGAGAGCCTGGTTTTCTTCTTCACAATTTTTTTTAAACTTTTACTTGGCTACATTTATATTCACCTATTTTTTCCAAATTAATTGTTATTCAATTTCTTAATCCCATGGAGATTTTGATTAAAGTTGCTTAATCAAGCTACATATTGATAACACTGAGTATTTTAAATTGTCTTCTTTGATCCAATAATTCCACATACGAGAATCTGTCATAGGAGGTACAAAATATAATAAGAGAGAACTTTCTATGTGTAAAGATTTTCTTCACAGCATTTCTTTTTTTTTTTTGCGGTACGTGGGCCTCTCACTGTTGTGGCCTCTCCTGTTGCGGAGCACAGGCTCCGGATGCGCAGGCTCAGCAGCCATGGCTCACGGACCTAGCCGCTCCGCAGCATGTGGGATCTTCCCAGACCGGGCACGATCCCGTGTCCCCTGCATCGGCAGGCGGACTCTCAACCACTGCGCCACCAGGGAAGCCCTTCTTCACAGCATTTCTTATCATGAAAAATAAGTGGGAGCAACCTAAATTTTAAGCAAATAAGGGAATATTTAAGCACACCATTATATACTCTTAACAGAATGACACTTAGATTAAATTCTTAAAATGTTAAATGAATAGAAATGGATTCAAAATACAAAAAAATTTCATTAAACATATAAACTAAACTTGGCAAGACATGACATCCTTATGATATTCTATTTTTCCATACAGGAACACAGTGTGTTTCTCTGTTTATTCAAATTTTCTTTTTTCTTTAATATTTATTTAATTATTTGGCTGCGCTGGGTTGGATCTTTAGTTGTGGCATGAGGGATCTTTAGTTGTGGCACGTGGGATTTTCAGTTGCAGCAGGTGGGCTCTTAGCTGCAGCATGTGGGATCTAGTTCCCTGACCAGGGATCAAACCCAGGCCCCCTGCATTGGGAGTGTGGAGTCTTAACCACTGGACCACCAGGGAAGTCCCTCAAATTTTCTTTTAATTTTTCTCAGTAATGTTTAGTTAAACATTACCACTTAGTTTACTTCTTTATGTTTAGCTAAACATTACTTCTTAGATGTTTAGTTAAACATCTTCGCCAAGTCCTGGTCATTTCTTTTAAGATTATTCCTGGATTGTTCATGACTATTTGGGGGCAATATGCTACTATACATGTATTTTGCCCATAGGAGTTTCTTACTGATAATTGCTGATATACCAGAATAATGTTTTGTGGTTTTTTTTTCATCCCCACCTTCCCAGGCTTTATCCACCAGAGAACGTCCTTTTCTTTAATCCAGAAACAGGAGATAAAACCTGCGGCAGAATCTACACTCATTAGCTCTTCTGCAAGAATATAATTTGGGTAACAGTGACTTTTCTTTATAGAGATTCACCAATGGAATCGAAATTGTTTATTTTGCTTTGGAAACTTGTTTCCCCAGCCAAAGCGAGGTCCCTTTGAGGATTTTCTGACTCCCTAATCAGTTAACAATTTTGAATACCGTATTCTCTTACCAGTGGAGATCTTTGAAAACTAAGAGACAGAGAGCAGAAGGGATGGGAGAACTCCCACATGGACCTTGGGAAGTGACCTTTATTCTTCCCCTCCACCCCCCCCAACCCAGGCATCCTATTTTTGTTTCCATATTTAATTTTTTTTTTATACAGCAGGTTCTTATTAGTTATCTATTTTATACATATTAGTGTATATATGTCAATCCCAATCTCCCATTTCATCCCACCACCACCAACCCCCCATCAGAATAATGTTTAAGTCACTTTACTAAATTCTTAATTAAACGTAACTGCTTTTAGGCGACTCTCTCCAGGTTTTGTTAGTATACAAACATACTGTCTGTGACATGATGAGTCTATCTCATTCTTTCCAATAGATCATTCCTTTTTCTTTTTTAGGTCTTATGGCATTACACAGATCTTCCAAAATCATATTACTAATAATTACAAAATGATGATAGTGGTGATCTTTGCACTTGGTTTTAATAAAATTGTCATAAATGTTTCATCACTGAGAATGATGATGGTTACTGATTTGATATAATCTTTATTACAGCAAGAAAATATTCCTCTGTTCAAACAGAATTTAAAGTTATATGGGGAAGAAAGGAAGTATTTTTGTCTCTTCTCTCCCAACACTTAAAAAAAGGATTTATTGAGACTTCCCTGGTGGTCCAGTGGTAAAGAATCCACCTTCCAGTGCAGGGACGTGGGTTCGATCCCTGGTTGGGGAACTAAGATCCCACATGCCGCAGGGCAAGTAAGCCCGCCCGCCACAACTACTGAGCTTGTGCACCTCAACTAGAGAGCCCGCATGCCACAAACTACAGAGCCCACGCGCCCTGGACCCCGCGTGCCACAACTACAGAGCCCACACGCCCTGGAGCCCGCGCACCACAATTAGAGAGAAGCCCGCGCGGTGCAACGAAGAGCCCATGTACCGCAACTAAGACCCGACAGCCAAAAATATATATATATATTCTTAAAAAAAAAGAAACAAAAAGCATTTATTAATAATAATTTCACTCTTTAAAGGAACTGCAACCCTGCCTCCAAAGACATACTGAAGAGAGGAACAATATCTTCCCACAGACATGCCAGAATCTTCTCATTATGAGCCATAAGAAACAAATGGTCCCTTGACCTAATGTCAGGAGAAAGGGCTGAAAAGTAATCAGAGAATAACAAAAGTTTTATTTATTAGTCATTTTCCAATATTTAATTGATCAGTATCAATAATCCCATACAGATGATTGATTATTTTACAGCAAACTCACTCTAAACGTAGAAGTTTCCGGAAACATTTCTGTGGTCTTCCAATGGCCATGGTGAATAACTACTAATACCTGCCCTTTACCATTTTTAAATCAAGGGCATTTCTTCTGTGCTCTATAATGTGGAACTTTGAGGTTTCCATGAGGTGTGGATTAAACCCGGGAGCAAGTTCCAAGTTGCTTCCTAAGGAAAATGTTGCTTTTCTTACAGTCATGGGACGGCCCCTCTGGGTGCAAGGGAAGCCTTCCGTGGAGAAAACATTCCATACGGATCAGGGTCTCTCTTAGACTGCCTGTGCCACCACAGTTTTGTGTTTTGTCCTCAATCTGCAAAGACAGCCTACTCTCAGACTGTATGTTCCTCTCACAAAGCCCAGGTGAAGGACACTACACTCAGGGGTCTGCTCTAAGGCCCAGCCCACCCATTGCTCCTCAGCCAAGCCCCTGCCTGCTGTGGACCCAGGAGAAAGAGGGTGAGCCAGGCTTCCAGGCTGATGAGAGCTCAGGAACACCCCACATTACCCCTTCTTCTTACCTCCAGGCGTTTACGGCCAGGTCTCAAGCCCAGTCGTTTCTGATCATTTCTGAGCAAGAATGGCCTCCACATGCCAGTGCTCACTCCTTAACTGGCACTGTGCTATGCCGTCACCAAAAGGCCATGAACTAGAAAAGGTGGCTGCGTGCCGTCCTTAGGGAGGCATGGAGAGAGTAAAGAATTTGGGCGGAGGCGCCAGGACTATACCCTGGTCACTGGGATTTCAAAGCTCCATTGCTGGAGCATCCGCTGCTTCTTCTTAATCTCTCTGTTGTCAGGCAGGTGGTGCAGGATGAGACAGGGCATTTACACAGCATTCCTATGCTCTCTGATCATAATCCTATTTCTTCTACCTCAGCTGACACTCCAGACAAATTGCATTCCCTCTACCTCTACAACTGCAGTTAATGAACTTAAAATAACAATTCTCAGTAAAATAAATAATTTCTAATTTCATTATAAAAAGTATGATCTCTGAGGCTCTCCAAGTCCTTAGACAGAAATACTAATGGAAGCACTATCGTCGCTCTTTAGTCCTGCAAGGCAGCTAATGGGCCTTACCTCACTAGGCCTCCACCAAGTGTAGTGTTCATTACTAATCAAACATTACTGACAGCAAGTTTCTCCGTGACTGCTTTGAAGGTGGGCAATAGGAAAGCATGGCCCTCAGAGAGAAAGTATAAAATTAGCTACACTCCATAAATTAAGATATTAATGGAATTAATTTGATTCATCCTGGCGTATATAATACACACCTAACCCTACATCCTGCCTTTTTATATCTTTTAAGAAAACAAGGGAAAACATCTCAAGAATATATTGACCCATGAACTACAAACATGTATTTGACCTAACACCTAGCTACCAATTTAATTCCACAATTGGGCAAAAGACAATACCAGTAAATATCCTTAAGCCAATCAAATATGTCTTTGCTCCCCTGCAAATTGTCATGGCATTGGCTTGATTTCAAATGTGGTGGATTTTAAATTCTTAGCTATACCCTAAAGTGTCTTTTTGGTATTTTATTTTCATTTCTATGGCAACCTCATTCCAAAAATTCTAGATTCATGTTTTTAATAATACAGTTATAGCATTAAGAAAATATAAGGGCTATCAAATTTACTGTGCCCAAAATTGCATAATAGTACATAAAATAATCATTTTGAATTTTAAAACATTTCTTCTCCAATGTCATATAATTGAAGATGACAGAGTTATATCCCTAGAGGTTAATTTCGAATTTGAAAAGAGTATCATTTTGAGAAGCTCTAAAACAGTAAGTGATCACTGAAAACGTATGACCTTGGACATGTCGGTTAATTCCAATCTCTCCTGAACAATTCTCTCACCCTAAAATGATGCAGATGATCTCTCAGGCCCCAAGATTTCTCTGATCCTAAAGTTTTGACTCCAGGACTGGTCTCTCCAGCCATACCGGAAGTATCCCTAAAGGCATGGAGCACCCTGCCTTACGATTCTGAACCCAACCTAGAGGGCTCAACATCACCTTGGCTACAAGGTGGGAGAGGCTGGGGACAGTCGGGCAGTGGGGGCCTGACGCTGTTGTAACAGCCTGGGCAGTTTCCCATACAATCCTCTGGTGCCAGATGTATTGTGAAATTCACGATTTTTCCAATTTACAAAAGGATAATATGGTATATATCCCATATCCCATGTAAAATACCAAGAAGGGTCTGGAGTAACATCCTATTCAAAACCATTAAAATTTCCACTGAAATGCACAAATATCAACAATCCATGGAATAAAGACTATCAATAACCTCATACCAGCTCACAACCCAGTTGTGCCCCCAAATGAGTTGCGAAAACATTTCCAGTATTCAGAGCTTTTGGATTTCAGAATTGCAGATAAGGGCCTGTGGACCTGGATCACTGCCTCTACTTGAAAGCCTCTGTATACTGCTTGTCACCTTGCTGATTAAAAATACATTAATGCCTGTCACCGAAGAATTCAAAACAAAATCACAAGGAATTCCTTTATTGGTTTCTTCCTACTTAATTATTTGATAACTATATATTTTTTAAAAGATACAGTGGATCAAACCTGAGTATAAATTCACAGGCTGGCATGCAACGACACCCAAGCTGTTATACAGAATGAAGAAATTATGTAGCTTAAACTGGCCAATCACTGCTTTCTGCTCCCCAAACCGAGAGTCTGACTCACTCCTATTCCTTCCAACATAAACAACTAAGCGTAATGGAAAATAAACAGAAAGCAAGACTAGGATTTGCCATATATGCCACAACATTCACTATTCCCCTGTTTGTCTGACGGCAAAGCCACCCAATTCCCAGCAGTGCTCATTAAGATTCAGAGCATCAAGCAAAAACTTTGAGCAGAGCCGAAGCTATACAAATGCATAATTTATAAAGAAAGTCAGAAACTAGAACATATAGCAAACAGAGTAGATACACTACAGGAGGGGTGGGGGGAATCAAGTTGTTGAAAAAAAGGAAAAACCAGTTTGCCTCCTAACTCCCATCCCAAAGACTGCTAGAAAGAAGCGAACACTAAACCTAGCAAGAAGCACATCAAATGGAATTTTTGCAACCAAGACCAATAATACAAAACAAGATCCTCATCACCAGCAGCAACTGTGTGAACCTGGGCAATCCTGGTTGTCTATTCCTTTGCTCATTTCAATGGGAATTGGCAATGAGGGAGTGGTTCTTGAATGTCTGAGTTCAGTTTGTTACCTTGAGCCAGAGGCCTAACTTGGGTTTAAGGACTCTTTTTTGAGGCCAAATTCTGTCTATATTCCCCTGTTTTTAAATCTACGTTCACTCCTATAAAATAGCCTAATAAAAAGTGAAGACACAAGAGGTAACTTTTCAACATCGAAAATTAGAAAGTCTCGTCCAGAGCTACTGTCTTTGATGTGTGCAGATCCCTCCCTCCCTCACCGTTCCCACCCCATCCAAACGCTCAGGACATGTGGAGTACGTGTACCTCCAACACCACGACGCTTAGGAAATTTATATTTCTAAAAGCCAAATTAAAGAACTGAATACAAAATAGGTTGATTATAGGGACTTCCCGGTGGTCCAGTAGTTAAGACTCCACGCTCCCAATGCAGGGGACCCGGGTTCGATCCCTAGTCAGGGACCTAGATCCCACATGCCGCAACTAAAGATCCCTCATGCTGCAATGAAGATCCAGCATGCCACAACTAAATATCCCACATGCCGTAACAAAGGTCCCGTGGGGGAAAAAATAGATTGACTATAGAGATCATAACTGCTTTAAACAAACTAAAGAAATCCCTTCTCAGAGGAATCCTATACTAAATCTTTTTGTGATTCCTTCATGAAACAGATGGTCTTCCCTTGGTGCCACCTTTGTAAACCTGGGCGTCTGTGGTATAGGGTTCTACATGCCCCACCTGGTCTGAGGAGCCAGTCTACTTGCACTAATGAGCTGAGTGAGGGACCAAAAATGACTTCCTTGCCTTTTCCTGTAACACCTTATGAAATGAAATGTAAGTGTGTATACACACAGAGATAAAATTAACTATTCAGTCTCCTTACTTAAAAAGTGAAAATAAAAATACTTAATTGTCGGGCTTCCCTGGTGGCGCAGTGGTTGAGAGTCTGCCTGCCGATGCAGGGGACAAGGGTTCGTGTCCCCATCTGGGAAGATCCCACATGCCGTGGAGCGGCTGGGCCCGCGAGCCATGGCCGCTGAGCCTGCGCGTCTGGAGCCTGTGCTCCGCAACGGGAGAGCCACAACGGTGAGAGGCCCGTGTACCGCAAAACAAAACAAAACAAAACAAAAACTTAATTGTCACAGAGGGATAATAAGAAGATGTGCATACTGACAAATTAACTCTAAATAATTCGACTATATAAGGTCTAAATATGGTAAACCATTCTGTTGAAGCCGAAGGGTCTGACTTGAGGGCACACGTTAAAGAACGCTCTGTGCCATGTGCTGGAACATTACAGCATCTTTAAAGCACATTTGCAGGTTGCACAACTCTGTCGGTAGAGGGTGAACTTTGTAGCACGTGCACTATATCTCAATAAAGCTGTTAGAAAAGACATCTTTTCAAAGAATGTTAAACAGCATGGGACATACCCAAACATAACCTGAGTGAAGAGAGGAGGTACACAACCAGATCCATAATTATTATCCCAAATGTGCAAGTATACATATGCAGAGGACAGAGTTAAAAAACAAGATGTCACAAGTAGTTTTGACCTCTGGGGAGTGGAAGATGTGGGTGATTCCTCTTTTCCTCTTTCTACCTGGCCCTTCTGTGTGTGTATTTTCAAATTTTCTACCGTGAACATAAGTTATTTCTATAAGTGGAGGGGAAGGTTATAAAAATTATTTTATCACAATAGTCAAGGATTTTTTACATGTGTGCATATATGTATATATAATTTATATTGTATCCTGAAAATAAAGAGAGTAGCTTGTTCGGTTAGCTGAAGTTTAGACACTAGTCTAACCTCCAAGGCAACAAGTGGGCCAGGACTGAGGAAATGCAATGCGGGTGATTCCCAGCATGCCTGCGGAGACAGAACTCTGCTAACCAAACTGAATGTGGCCTCATAATCAACAATATACCTGGTCTTGGCAAAGCAAGTAAGTCAAAGGGCTCTAGTCTATTTCTTCTCCACTCCTTCCCAGGTCAGGACACAAGATAAGGTCCACTGCTAAAATTGCTTTCAACAAGATTCTCCAATTCAATAAATGGATTGATTTCAAGCCTGTTTAGAGATTTCTGTTATTTGATAAAACACTGAACAGCTGATTTACCACTCCTAATGTAAATTAAAATTAGCAGCAGCAGCATGGGAGTGAGTCATTCATTCAGGACTAATTTTTCTTCCACTCTTTATTATCCAGCATATGTTACCCATGGTACAGATTTCATAAAAACAATCTCAAGGTAAACCAAAGTACACAGAGCTCCCAGGTGGCTGAAAAAATACACCCGAGGTGGTTGGAACACCTTGATAACAGGCGTTTCACCACTAAGTCTGAGGATGCTACGTGTGGCTGTTATCTTCTGCTACCATCCACCCTCTTGGTTGGGACAACATATGTTATGAAGCTGTTCTCAAAGGTCTCACAGCTCCAAGTGGAGGGTAGTGTGGATTCTGCTAACAAAGGCCTTGAAGAGCATCACAGCCAGGAGCTGGAGTGTGGGCCCCACTAAGTTGTCGAGGCAGAAATGTGGCTAAACAGATGTTTTTCAGGAAGACTAACTCATGACAACGGCTAACATTTACTTGGGAAGGAAGAGGCTGGAGGAAGGGAAATTAGCCCGGAAGCTGTTATAGTGAAACAAGAAGACCTGCACTGGGTGCGGGGAGAGTGGGAAAGAAAGAAACCTCTATTTCAAAGAGAACAGGGGATAGCATGTGCTGCTAAGTGGGTGTCGGAGATGAAAAGCATAAAGGTCCTGCGTGGCTGAAACTCCGTAATAAGCCATCCATTAAAAGCCCCCATGGGGAACTGTGGTAGACATCTGCCATCTGACTCCCCATAACCTTTTTTACACCTTCCATCACCGTGATAACTTCCTATGCTGTGGGTCCCACCTTCCCAAAGTAGAAAATAAGAACAATTGTGTCTTAGACTCTCTTGCAGCTAAGGGGCCAGCATGTGGCCTGGGCTCCTCCAGTCAGATACACCTGCCCGAGAATCAAGTTCCGAATCCAGCAATGCCAGGCCCCTGCTCCACAGGGAGCTGTGTGGCTGAGGCACCTGACTCTGGAGGGTGGCAGCCGCACAGCTGCTAAGCTCATCCCAATGTCCCAGTGGTTCAGCAGCTACTGAGGCCCCCTTGGGATCTTCAGAAGATCTGGGTCTGGCCCTGGGTCCTCCCAGAGATCTTCAACACATTCCTTTTTTGCTTAATCTCCCAGCATGGATTCCAACGCCTATAACTAAGAATCCTTAAGGCTCTTTAGGGGAGAAAACATTCAGAGGCCCAAATCATCACTGGATTTAACTACGTGGGCATCTTGTACTAATCGCCAACTCAACCGTCGTCAAACCAGGGAACTGAAGACACACAAAGATTTTGCCAAGGTGCTGTTATCCCAACAAGCGACACTTTTGCCTCCAATCTCACACAGACTAGCTGACCGTATCTAAAGGAGGGAAGAAGGAAACGAAAGGTCTTAGCTGAATCATCACTGAACCATCACCATCAAGAATCTTCCTGAGCCCTGAAAATACTCAGTCTGAAGGCAGCAAAAGTAGCATCTTGACCTCACAGTGATTTAGATCTAAAACTGGTTCTGGCAACTCCTTTTCCTTTGATTATAAAAATGTAGCCCACTAAGTTCTCGGCACAGCACTCCCTTGCCTGCCCCCTTGTATCTCTCACAAGCATACTATACTAATAAACTCCTCCCTTACCTGTCACGCTGCCTCTCGCTGAATTCATTCTGTACCAAGACAGAAGAACCTATGCTCTACTGAGCCCCCAAACATGTTCTGTGGTTTCAGGACCATGGCCCGGGGAGTGCACAGCAAAAGCTGCATACCTGCCAGGAGGTGAGCTTCATCTACGGGAATGGGGCCCACAGAGGGTCCCTGGCTCTGGGGAACGGTGGTGATGTTTATGTACTATGAGATTTGATTTGCTTTTTGGTCTTTTTATAAATACATGCACATACTACTATATATTGGAAACAACGATTGGCTGTAAGTGGAGAACACAGAGGTTTTCGCTGTACCCTTCTTTCAACTCTTCTACTTATATGAAAGTTTTTCAGAATAAAGGCTTGGAGGCAATCTACACTGAAAAAACTAAAACTGATCACAACAAGAATCCAAGCAAAAATATACTCTATTGCTTGAAACTAGTTTCCAGGTAATAGAAAGCATTTTTGTTTCCATGAAAGGACAGTTCTGGAAACCATTCTCCTCAGCAGACTGCACACAGAGCTGTCCCACTCAAAAACTCAACAGAAAAGGCAGGGGTGCCACAACATCCAAACATCAGACACACTTTCTACCATTCAGCTTAACTGATGGGGTGCATGATGGTACCCTGAGTACACACACTAAGCCTGGAAATCAGAGAACTCTCTGGGTTTTCATTCATTCATTCACGCCGCGGCAGGTCTTTGTTGCAGCACGCGGGATCTTTGTTGTGGCACGCGGGATCTTTGTTGCGGCATGCGGACTCTTAGTTGCGGCATGCGGACTCTTAGTTGCGGCATGTGGACTTCTTAGTTGTGGCATGTGGACTCTCAGCTGCAGCATGCGGGATCTAGTTCCCCGACCAGGGATCGAACTTGGGCCCCCTGCATTGGGAGCTCGGAGCCTTACCCACTGGACCACCTGGGAAGTCCCCAGGAGTGAATTCTAACACATCAGGGATGGCAGCACTTCCTGTGGCCTTCTCTTCATCAGTACATGCAGCAGAAGCTTTATCAGTAAGACTGGACGCTCCCTCAGCTTCTGTCATGTGGGTCAAAGGACCGCTCAGGAAGCTCTACCTCACATCCCTGCCCTCCCAGAGACAGAGCTGCACAAGAACCACAAAGGGGCACAGCATGAGGCCACCACCTCCTGCCCTTCCCCAGGCAAAGGTCCCACATGTGGCACCTCCACACCAAACCAGCTCCCTCCCCGCACCATCGCCACCAGCAGGACACCTCATCATTCTGTAACTACTGTGAAGTAAATTAAGTCCACTGACTAACAACAACAACCAAACACTTGCTCACTTTAATAAGCTAAGGTAACTGACAACAATGGGAACATTCCACGTTACATGAACAAAATTCAGAAATGCTTTCCATCTACATCATCATCGTGTTGTACAATCGAGCTTCTGCTGCACATACCAGGACTAGGAAATGTTTCACACTTTGCTTAGCTGACTGTGTAATGAAACTAGTAAAACTGAACAAACACATGGAAAAGGAAGGGGGGGGGAGGAGGAGGAGGCGGGAGGCTAATTCCTCCTCGAAAGCCTCTCCTCCTGTGGCTTAGTGCCCTCCCGTCCGCTGACCTCTCCTTGTCATCATCCCCTGCCTCCCGCAGCCCCAAACCTGCTCCACCCGTGTCGCCTCCTATGTGAGTAAAAGGTACGGACAATTACCCAGCTCTAAATCTGGACACTTCACCCCAATCTAATGTTCCCAAATTGATGTCCACGCTGCCCGTCTCCATACCCTGAGTTCAAGCCTCAACCTGTCTCTCCTCCATGACTCCAACTGCTCCCCTCCAATCCAACCTCCTTTAATACATCTCCATTTTAACACCATGGGTGCCTTCTACACTGACAGCCTAACCGTGCCATCCCATCACCCGGAGAGCACAGCAGTGCAAGGCCCCACAGGATCGCTCCTTTACATTCATATACATGGCCAACAACTCCCCAAACGTGCAACGCTCTCTCACATTCTTTGCCTTTTTTCTGGTCACCCTGTGCTTCACTGCGCACACGCATGCACATGCGCACGCGCGCACGCACACACACACACACACACACATGATGCATGCGGATTTAGGGGAAATGTCCACCTCTACACCTAACTAAACTATTAACATCTATTTTTAAAAAAAAGAAAGAAAGAAAATAAAAACTGAGGAAAAAAGACAAATATCAAAAACTAGGAAAAAGAACACAAAATACAAACGAGCACTTTCCAGAAGAAAAAACTCAAAAGGCCAACACACATACCAAAAACTGTGCAAGCTCACTATTTCTCAGAGAAATAGAGACAAGATACCATTTCACATCATAGTATTGGAAAAAACTTCCAAGTCTGACAGCACCTATACTAGCAAGGTTGTGGGTGAACAGGAGCTCCGGACACTCCTGGACGCGGGAGCTTGAACACACTATTGCCTGGAGAGGATTCTGGCAACACGATGGAGTGGAAGAGTGTGCGTGTCCTACAGCTCTGTTCCATTCTAGGTAAATACCCTAGAGAAACGCTCACACGTGCAAATGTAGGCACGATAAGGACATTCACTGGGTGCTGTCTTGAGAAGTGAGAAAATTAGAAACAACCTAAATGTCCAACAATGGGGACTGGATGCATTACATGTATGTTCCTTTATAGAGCTCTTCTCCGCAGGGGATGAATGAAAGTCTTCTACTGAGATATCAGTGAGACCATAAATATTTCTACGTTTTTTCAAATGAATGCAAAGACTGGAAAAGGGTTTATAAAAGCTATGAAAGTGAAGGCAGCACAAAGACTCCTCTGACTCTTGGAGACCGAGTATCCCGCCCATGAAATCACCATGGCAATATGGCCAGCAGGGACAGACGGCACATGGGAAAATCTGCATCAAGCACATTAGGAAAGCTTTCTAGTTTTCCGGGAAGAACCCCATTCATCGTTGCTGAGATGACAATAACTAGAAACAGAAACTGTAGTGCATGCAATTAACCTCTACGACCATAGCAGCAAATTCCAGCAATTACAGGCACTTGACCATGACTACAAGTCATGCGCCGAGTGTAGTGGTCCCATCGAAACCACACGAAGCAGCACCTGTAAAACGAGGGCACTCAATACACACTGACTCAGAAAAGAAACGTTGTCAGCGGTTGTGGCTGGACCCTGGCACTTCACCAAAGGGGAGGAACAGCTCCAGACCATGTTGCACTCAAAGTGGTCACGGTGGCTGTGAGCCTGGCCCACCTATGTTAGGTAGATTAGGTGTAGCAAATGTGTTTTGACTTACAGTATTTTCAACTTATGATGAGTTTATGGGACTTAACTCCATTGTAAGTCAAGGAAGATCTGTAATGGGTCATTTTCCTTGTTAGAAAATGAATCTTTCACCTGAGTAACTCCCTCTAGAAACCTAGAGTTGCGTTTCAATCAGAGAATGGCCCTACTGATTGATAAGAGATATTATTCAGAGGTAGATCTGCAATTCGACACTCCTCCCACCACAAAAGACCTTTAGACCTTTAAAATGAATGAATGGGTGGGTAGATATGTAGGTAGATAAATAGGTAAACAAATAGATAATAAATGAATAAATGGGTGGGTAGGATGGATGGATGGATGCACAGATCAAAACAGAAGCCTGAAATTTGCCTTAGGTATATAATTTCCCACAGTGTCATCACTAAAACAAAATCATGCAAATATAAGCAGAACAGGACTAGTCCCAAAATCCAAAATTAATCAACTACTTCGACTAAAGAAAGATAGGGGGAGAAAATTGTCACTCACTATGAAATTTGTTACATAATTGCATGTATTTTTAAAAATCATGTGAACATTTTTTAGTGGCTAAGGAAACCACCTCCTTAAAAACTCTGCTGGTAAGAGACACCATAGAAAATAACGGCACCATGCCTGACATACCTTGAGCTTCACACAACTACCGGCATTTCACAAAGATAGTAGCGGACAGTCGGATCCAGAGTTACACCACTTCCCAAAGAGCAAATCCACTGCTTTTCTGATTTAGCCACAGCTTGTTCTGGAGCCAGTTCACCCCATGGACCCAGGGCCTGAGACAGACCCTGATCATGAACAACTGAACAGATGGGTTTGTGCGGGCCTACTGTGTGACAACTGCTCTGCTGGATACTTTATGTACATAACTTCATTTTCAAACATAAGTAAATATTATCACTTCTATTTTACACTACAGAACCCATAGTTCGGGAAGAGAAATGCCCGTGTGACCCCAACTGGATTCAAACCTCCTTCTATCTATCTACTTATCTATCTACTTTGCAGCCAGCACTTCCCTGCCCATGTTCTCCAGCCCCAAGCAATGTATTTTCACTGACTCCTAAAACTTGGAAAGGGTTTACATATCATCTGCTCTGTCATCATCACATCCTCACATGTTTTTTAAACTCCAAAAAAATGAAACCTGAGAGGCTACATAACTTTCATCTCAAAACAATTACTTAGTAGTAAGAGTAAGACAAAATTCCAAGCCGTCAGTGACTTCACTCCAAAATGCAGAGTTAAAAGTATTTAGTCTTGGGCTTCCCTGGTGGCGCAGTGGTTGAGAGTCCGACTGCCGATGCAGGGGACACGAGCTCGTGCCCCGGTCCGGGAAGATCCCACATGCCACGAAGCAGCTGGGCCCGTGAGCCATGGCCGCTGAGCCTGCACGTCTGGAGCCTGTGCTCCGCAACGGGAGAGGCCACAACAGTGGGAGGCCCGTGTACCGCAAAAAAAAAAAAAAAGTATTCAGTCTCTCTTTCCTCTTTGCCTGGCTGAAAACTTCACCTTGAGATTTACCCAAACTTGCCCTTAAACCCCCAGCCCCAGGGTCAACTGAGAGTGATGGTGAACTGAGGACCGCACCTCAAAACCTGGATTGTATTAACCCTTCTTTCACCATATTTTACTCAAATCCACAAAAGCCATGTTTCTCTTAGACCCCCAGCAAGAGTGGACCTCCACTCCAGGAAGAGACTGTGAAGGTCAGCTGGAGAGGGACAGAGGAGACTGTGGGAACTCTCCATGGCTGCATGCAGGTGTGTCCTGTGCACAGAGTGCACAGCCAGTGTGCAGATTTCACCTCTGGGCCAAGAGAGCCAGTACCATCAGCAGCCCAGCTCTTGACTCTGCTTCCCTTCCCTCAAAAGACTAGCTCATTCCTTCGTTAAATGATATTCTCTAAATTTACAAAGATGGAGGAATTTATTTTACACACTTTTGTAATGCAAATACACTGTATAGGTACTCAATATTTAGTTACAATTCAACACTGTTCTCACAAAAGCAACTCTGCCTGTAGAGAATGAACTTGAGGACACGGGGAGGGGGAAGGCTACGCTGAGAAGAAGTGAGAGAGTGGCATGGACATATATACACTACCAAATGTAAAACAGATAGCTAGTGGGAAGCAGCTGCATAGCACAGGGAGATCAGCTCAGAGCTTTGTGACCACCTAGAGGGGTGGGATAAGGAGGGTGGGAGGGAGATGCAAGAGGGAGGGGATATGGAGATATATGAATGCATATAGCTGATTCATTTTGTTATACAGCCGAAACTAACACACCATTGTAAAGCAATTATACTGCAATGAAGATGTTAAAAAAAAAAGTAAAAGTGAAACAAACAAAAAGGGACTCTGCCATCATTTAGTACCTGCATAGAACAGAAGCTCAGGAAAGTTCAGTTTCTATCCAATACTTAACACGAAATTCTAAAAAACTAAGTCTTTTCTTCTTCCAACATTATCTATCTATCTTCCAACACTTCCCCTTTGTGACTATAACTATATCATATTTCAGTATTTGGCTGAAACTGGCTTCCTGCTGAATACCTGTTTTCCTTATGGGAGTCTGGAATTTCAGTACCTGCCACTCAGAGGCTGCCTACATGACCAGCCCCAGATAGGAACCTTTAGTGCTGAGTCTTTACCAAATTTCCCTGGCCATCAACATTCCACACATCTTGTCCTAACTCGTTCCTGGGGGAGTGAGGCATGTTCTGTGTGACACCTCTGGGAGAGGACCCTTGGAAGCTTCTGCCTGGTTTTCCCCAGACTTCGCCCCATGCACCTTTTCCCTTTACTGGTTTTGCTCTGTCTCCTTCCACTGTAATGGTCGCAGCCATGACTACTACATGCTGAGTCTTGGGAGTCCTAGTGAATCATCGGGGGAGGGGGGGAGCAAGGGGGTGTCTTGAGGACCTTTGACGCAGACCATATGTGTACAATCAAACAATAATCAACTTTTCTCCCGATCCTTCCCTCAAACCTTCAAAGGATATGCCAACTCCTACAAATAGCACTGAATGGGTCAGAAATGTATCTTCCTCCCCAGGCTCTCAGATTTAATGCTTATTAGTACCTGATTACAAATTAGACCTTTAACCAACCAGTCTTAAGCTCTCAGAAAAGTAACCATTTATGCCAAGTCCTCCTCATCCTGACATTTCATTGCTGTAACAGTTTCTTGATAGGTTTCTCTTGGCATGAAACAGGATAAATTAGACTTAAATCATTTTCAATTTGCTTAACAAAGTCCACAGGATAAATTGCCTGGATAAAAGTGAAATTATTCCAGTTGACTGAGATATTTTTCACAACAAAAATAAATGGCATAGTGAGTTAGGCAGATTGCAAATCCAACCACCATAACAGTTCCTACTTCTCACTGTGTGTCAAGAAAAACACTCCAAAACATATAAACATGGAAAGGTACAAGGCACAAAGCATCCCATCTGTGATGACCATCAAATGGAAGGACCTAAGAAAACTCAGTGTTCTTTGGCAGCAAAACTATGGAATCATATGCCATAGAAAGTTTAAGGAAAACTGGAATGTGTGAGATTAAAACTTCGTGAATCTCTGTGGGGCCTCACACCACCTCTAATACATGAGTGCCTGCTGCGATGCGGAGAGAGTGGGTTCCACGTCCTGTGGGCGCACAACAAACTACCCACTTAGTGGCGATTCTACAGGTCAGAGATTCACAAAGGGACGAAGGGAAGAGCTCATCTCTGCTCCTCAATGTCTGGGGCCTCAGCTGGCAAGACACAAAGGCTGGTGATGACTCACACTGGAACCACCTGGAAGCTTCTCTCTCACACCTAGCAGTTGATGGTGGTGTGGGCTGGGATGACAAGAATACCAGTGAGTAGCTTCCCAAGTGGGGCTGGTCTGGGCTTCCATGGTGGCTAGGTTCCAAGCATGGGCATCCCCACGAGAACCAGGCAGAAGCTGTGTTGTCTTTAGCCCCCAAGGCACAGAGCATCATTTCTATCATGGTCACAGATGGCCCAGGCCCCAGAGGAAGGAAAAAGGATGTGGCCTCTCAGTGAAAGGAGTGTCACCACCACACTGCAGTGGCACTGTGTGGGATGGGAGATGGCTGTGTGGTCCTCTTTGGAAAATACAATCCACCAGCCCAGTCTACCCTCTGGCCACAGTTCACATCCGTCCACATGCAAAATGCACTTGGCACCTCCCCAAGGCTCCAAGGCCCACGAGGTTACCACCTCAGCTTGAAGACCAGGATCTCATCATCTAAACCACGTCAGGGGAGCATGAGGCTCGTCACGTGTTCCCTCAGATCTAAAGGCCTATGAACTAGAAACATACACATAGCCCGCACACACGGAGGGGTCGGCACAGGACAGCAGGGGCACACACACCCAGAGCCATGATTAGGGCTCTGGTCTGCTGCCTGGTGCTTGTGCTCTGGGGCTCGTGGTTCCAGCCTCTCAGATGTACTTCATTTCCCATAAAAAGTAGCCCCTGTTTGCAGCTGGGGAGTTTTCTCAGCCTGCTTCCTGCCAGTACAAGTTTGGAGGTCCAAAGGCCTTTTTTCATTTTGTTCTGTTTCAGTTCAAGCAGATACGTAATCTCTTACAATCTTTGTGGGCTTTTTGTGTAACAATTTATAATCCACTCCATCAGACAAAGCTACACCCATGAAGAGAGGAGCCCTTTGTCCCCGTCTCCCTTTCCAGGCTGAGGGTCAGCATCCTTCTGATTCTCAGAGGCCAGCCGCTGAGGGAAAGACCACAGCCCAGATCCAAGGCCTCAGCAAAGGCTCCCACAGACCAGCCTAGATCTGCGAACTGCCTGAAGCCATTCCTTCATTTGAGGACCCTCTGCCTGGAGGAGAGGCTGGAAATGAGAAAGTTTTATTTTTGAACCCAGCAAGTCCTGTCTCTTTATACTGAAACGCTGTTCTTTAGCTCACCTGCCTCCTCTCCAGTTCTATCACAGGCACCAAGTGGAAGCCAGGTGGCTCTTTGAATATTCTGCCTGGAAATCTCCTGAACTAAATTACTGGGTTCATTAAATACATTTTGTGTATTCTGCTCTTTATCACAGCAATAGCCCAAATGCGCCACCATCACATAACGAGGAGCTCCTTTCCTCCAGTTCACAATAAAACGTACCTCCTTTCCTTTCAGGGATGTGGCCCAAATCCAGCCAGGCCCACAGGCTTACTTACTGTCCATTCAGGCAGAGGAGGGAGACAGACACCACATGCCCACCCCATCCCCAGCCCTAAAGCTTCTGCGAGGCCCTTAGACTTTTGCCCGCCACCTGGACCCTAAGCCAATGCCAAAGGCTTTAGGATTTTATCATGGCAATACCTGTTTCCAGCTTCCAAAATGTGCTCACATCATCTACTGCTGCTTAACAAACCCCCTTACTCCGTGTGTGAAACCACCACTGTGCTCACAGCCTCCACAGGTCAAGAGCTGGGAAGAGCCCTGCAGGGGATGAGTGACAGCTGGGGAGGAGGGGGGCCTCTGCACGCCTCTCACATGGCCACAGGTGTCCTCACAGCAAGGGGGCGGCTCCAGAAACAAGGACCCCAGCGGATCAGAGGCAAGCCTCGCATGACCCAGCCTCTAGGTCACAGGGCCCATGGTCACAAGTGGCCCCGATTCAAGGGGAGGGAACAGAGACGCCTCCTCCATGGAAGAAACAGGAAAGCCACAGTGACTGTATGGGGAAAAATACAATCTGCCTTCATTTTCTGTTGTCTCTTTGTTCACCTCCAAGTCCTACACTGTAGTAAGAAATCTCATTACAAGCACACCTGTGTACACAGGATTCCATTTTTCATTAATTCCTCAGTGAAGACAGGTTCTAAACAGAGTTTAAGGTTGGTTCGTGACACGAGCCTTGGGCTCTGCCCCTGTTGCTGGGCGCCTCAGCTTCAGTGTCTCGGCTCAACCACAAACTGCCTCATAAGTTTCTGCTTCGCTGTTTTGGGTGCCTTAGTCCCACACTTGGATCCAACAATATAAGCTATGTCTTCCCCTTCTTGCAAACTCCCTCCAGTGTCAAACCAAACACCATGCCAAACAAAAGTTCCCACGGGATAGATACCCACTGGACGAACCGACTGTTACACACCGCAGACATCTGAACTGTTATCATGCTACCTGAGTGCCTCTCAAGCGCAGCCAGGTGCACGGAAACCCCCAGGCCAAAAACAAGAATCTTTATCCTCTTGTAAGAGCAAATTATGCTGCATTTTGAGAACATGCGATGAACCTGTGACATGACAACCAGGTCCCTTGCTGAACTCTACCTCTCCCAATTCCACCTCAGCAAGAGTCCATTTAAACAAGAGGAAAACATCATCAAAATTAAAATGCACGGGGCTTTTCTCCAAAATGCTTTTTATACTGGAGTTCTTAAATACCAGCACCATCATCAATGATGAAAGAATAAAATATAAAAGGTACACAATCTAAGAAATAAGTCAAATAAAATACAAACCTGGGTATCCTCCTCCTCATCACAGAGAAGCACCACAAATGGTCCCATAACTAGCTGTAAACCCGAGGTATCACATGCCCTCTGGAAGACCACAAATGTACTAGCCCATAAGAGGACCCATAGCTGTTAAGGCAAACATTTAAAACAAAAAGTTGCAGCCTAACAGTGCCTGCCAGACCTTGAAGAGAGGAAAAAGGGAAATTCAAGAAAAAAATTTTATAGTAGATGTAGCCAAAAAGATAAACATACTTCTTTCTGACATTTTTTTACCATTTGCAAAGTAATGATAGGTCAATCCTCTATTATTAATTCCAATCCCAGCTTGAAAGATGTGAGAATGAGGACATGGCAGGGATAAGCAGATTTCCTTAAAATAAAATGTAAATATGAATGATACAGATGTAAACAAAACTGCTGCCCCACAAAAATTGCTTCTGGAGGACCCTGGCTTCCAATGTGCATTTAATCACAACCCGAGTTCACATTAATAAACCCTTTCAACCTAAGACAGCATGAACTAACATTGAAACTAATCTGCCTTAGTTTTAAATGGCAATACAATGAAAATGATAACAACCATAAATGTTATCAAGACAAACTTATATCAGTCCAAAAAATAAGTAAATATTATATTTTAGTAAACTTCCTGGAAACTCCCCAAAACACTGCAACCCAAAACAGCAGGGCAGCTGGTTGATGGCCAGAAACCTTACAAGAAAAATCCAAATAGCTTGGCAATATTACTGAAAATATCAAAACCAAAACCATATCCCACACACCTTATAAACAGAGGGGATGCACAGACTCATAAAAATGTTTCTAGGACTTCCCTGGTGGCAGTGGTTAAGAATCCGCCTGCCAATGCAGGGGACACGGGTTCGAACCCTGGTCAAGGAAGATCCCACGTGCAACGGAGCAACTAAGCCCGTGTGCCACAACTGCTGAGCCTGTGCTCTAGAGCCCAAGAGCCATAACTACTGAGCCCACGTGCCACAACTACTGAAGCCCGTGCACCTAGAGCCTGTGCTCCATAACAAGAGAAGCCACCTCAATGAGAAGCCTGCACACCGCAACGAAGAGTAGCCCCTGCTTGCCACAACTAGAGAAAGCCCACACGCGGCAACGAAGACCCAACACAGGCAGAAATAAATACATTAATTAATTACTTAAAAAACAAACAAACAAACAAACAAAAAAACCTGCTTCTGCCAAGATGGTGCTGCCTACCTCAGCCGGTAACCGAATACCCTGCGCATGATCACGACCATCTAACACACTGCAAGTCCTCTCCATGGAGAGTCACAGATTTTACTGCAAGTTTCCAGGCTTCCATTTGTTGTGCTTTTGCTTGTTTTCTATCTAATAAAACTAGATGTTTAAGAAGTAAGTTGGGGGCTGGTATAAGGCTCGATTTCTTTTTATACAATCAGAAGATCCATCTGAATCCTGCTGTTACGCTGCAGTAGAAACCCCAAAACAGCCCACTTAATAAGTCTTAAAAAGTTTTAAAATTCTATCATCCTTCCCCTAATCTGAGCAACTTTTAGGCACAACAACTTCAAAGGCAGAAAACCCAAGCCCAAATTCTACCGTATCTTATTAAAATATATATATATAAACAGGAGAACAAAGAATCATGATATTGACCCTTTTGCCAATTCCAATCAAATAATTTTGAAAAAAAAAAAAGTCAATGTTCTCTCAAAGGCAGAAGATTTAGGGACTTCCCTGGTGGTCCAGCAGTTAAGACTCTACGCTCCCAACACAGGGGGCCCGGGTTCAATCCCTGGTCAGGGAACTAGATCCTGCATGCCGCAACTAAAGATCCCACATGCTGCAACTAAAGATCCCACATGCTGCAACTAGAGATTCTGCATGCTGCAACTAAAGATACTGCACACCACAACGAAGATCCTGTGTGCCACAACTAAGACCTGGCGCAGTCAAATAAATAATTTTTTTTAAAAAGTAGAAGATTTAGGTAGTGTTGACTGCCTCTCTATAACACCTGGGTGCCTCTCACACCCAAATAACATCAATCCATCAATTAATCCAAGTGAAAAACAAAGTGAACAGGAAGGATTACCACTGAATTCATGTGTTAGTCGCGTACTTTCTCTTTCTCTGACCCTCAGGCGCACACAACAGAGCAGGCATTTACTGAGCTCCTGCTGAAGGTCTCATAACCCCCTAGCTCTAATTTCTGAAATATACATAAACTAAAATAAAAAAGGGATAGTTGTCACCAGAACAGATGTTGCAGGGTTTTATCTCTAAGCACTTCATGGGAAGAAATCCCACTCACCAAATGGCAGTTACCACGAACCAAGGGCAGCCACTGTTGATTAACGTCCACCACACTTGAGAAATAAAGGAAGAGAAGAGCCACCCTGTGATGGATATTTTTAATTAAAATGTTCAGTTTTCAGTAATGGCTAGTTCTCTCAGCTTTTTTTTTTTTTTTTTTTTGTGGCTGTGTTGGGTCTTCGTTGCTGCGCACGGGCTTTCTCTAGCTGCGGCGAGTGGGGGCTACTCTTCATTGCGGTGCACGGGCTTCTCATTGCAGTGGCTTCTCCTGTTGGGGAGCATGGACTCTAGGCGCGCGGGCTTCAGTAGTTGTGGCACGAAGGCTCAGTAGCTGTGGCTCGCGGGCTCTAGAGCACTGGCTCAGCAGTTGTGGCACAGGGGCTTAGTTGCTCTGCAGCATGTGGGGATCTTCCCGGACCAGGGATCGAACCCCTGTCCCCTGCATTGGCAGGTGGATTCTTAACCACTGTGCCACCAGGGAAGTCCTCTCTGCTGATTTTTAATGGCTTTATTCTTTTTTTTTTTTTTTGGTGGTACGCGGGCCTCTCACTGTTGTGGCCTCTCCCATTGCGGAGCACAGGCTCCGGACACGCAGGCTCAGCGGCCATGGCTCACGGGCCCAGCCGCTCCGCGGCATGTGGGATCTTCCCGCACCGGGGCACGAACCCGTGTCCCCTGCATCGGCAGGCGGACTCTCAACCACTGTGCCACCAGGGGAGCCCAAATGGCTTTATTCTTGAGCTGTGCTCGAGCCCTCAGACAAGCTCTTCCACACACAGGCAGGGCACACAGTTCCTGATTTAGGTGGCAGAAAGGAAATACTGCAAGTGTCACTCCCATGCTGGCATCACATGCTGAAGGGCATGGTTTTGCCCAAATGCAAGCACTTCACGTAAAGCATTATATGGCAAGAACAGCAGCACAGAAAGGAGTCTGCCTTTGACGGTCGGAAATGTTGGTGTCAGATTGAGAAGCCCAGGTTTACCTCCTACATTGAAAGAACTGAAAGATCATTACCATTTCTGTTTCTATAAACCAGCAGCTCTCAACCTTTTCGGTCTCAGGACCTCTTTATACTCTTAAAAATTATGGCAGGTATCAAAGACCTTTTTTGCCAATTGTAACTACCAATGTTTATCATGTGATAAGTTAAAACTGAGGGTTTATTTTTATTAATTCATTTAAAATTAATTACAAGCCTATTATGTATTAATATAAATGACATATTTTATTTTTAAAAAAACAAAACAAAAACAAAAAACCTCTATCTTCCCAAACAAAAAAGCTTTAGTGAGAAGTGTGGCAATGTTTTTATTTTTGCAAATTGCTTTGATGTCTGACTTAATAGATGGCAGCAGGATTCTCTATCTCCTTTTGTATTCAGTCTGTTGCAATGTGTTCTTTTGAAGTATCAATATATAAAGAAAATCTAGCCTCACCCGGGTATGAAGCTGCATATCTATATGTAGTCTTTTCAGATAATTGTCAATATTTTTTGATACTACACCAAAACTCAACAAGTGGTAGTTTCTCAAAAGGTTATTTGCCATGTAGACCCTGAAGCCACTTCCAACTCTGTTACATTAAATTCCAGCATTCCATTTTGTGCTTTAAGTGGCTCTTTGACCCATACGTGATTTTGTGACACCATGCACCGGTCATCTAGAAAGACTGGGTCACCAAGGGATGTGGACCTTCCAAACGTTGATGCATTTCATTCTCCAACATCAAACCACCACACTGAGTACCGTCACAATTGGTCTCATCAGAAAAGGCTTTAGGCATTGGGAAACCATCAAATTCACAGTGGCAGATACAAGTTTTCCAACATTTAATTTCCAATCAAAAGTTCAAATTTTATCATTGCCAATGCAACAGATACCATCAGTTGTTTCCCTTGAAGTGACAGCTCACTTTTCATTTTTGAGAAAATTCTTACAGTTGTTCTTTCAAGGAAAAACAATGTTGTATGGAAAAAAAAAACAAACAGTTCAGCTCGTAACTCAACTGCACAAGTGCTCTTCCTTGAGACAACCATCAGATCTCAATATGCAGAAGTGCTTTAGGCATATTATAAATAAGTGGCCTAAAGGGTCAAGATTTAACAGTCTCTTCCTGCTTCATCTTAATTGAAAGTGGCATTATTTTTTACTGCAAGTGAGTGCGAGGCTAGGAAGAACACAATGTCCAGCCCAGGGTGGGGTGGCTGCCTGAGCCACACTCAGACAGCAGCTTCACCAGCCACTCCTGCATCATCAGGGCACATGTCAACAGGGGGAAAAGCCAACAAAGTCTCAGTAACTGACTTCACGGAACCCTGGAAGGGTCATGGAGACCCCCCAGGAGTCTGCAAACACACTCTGAGAATTGTACTACTGAGTATGTAGGAATGTGAAAACATACTGCACTGAATTTTCTTTATTTATCACAAGAATTGCAGGAATACTTAAAGTAAATGTTCCTAGAGAGCTGTTTGCCCCAATAAGTCTCCTGTTCTGTTAGGACACTAAATAATCATGGAGGAAAATGAAAAGTTACAAAGCTACAGCTTACTAAGAGCTACTGGGTCAGAGAGGGCAATTAATGATCTGTCCAATAAAGGTTATTTTTATAAACAACTTGCTCAACTGTGTGATACTGTCCTGTCACCTCTCCCACAATGCACATCCCAAATCTGCCCTCCTCTTGCCATCTCACCGCCTCCACCCCAGGGCGAACCAGCAGCACCTCCTACCTGTAGACCAGAGCAGCCTGAGTCTCTCCTAGCCTACAATCCATTCTCCAGTCTCTTAAGTAGAAGTCAAATGACACCACTCCCCTGATAAAACCCAGCAATGGATCCCTAACACACGTAAAATAAAGTCAGACTCCTAACCAGGGTCCACATGCCCCAGCATGACAGTTCAGGCCAATCGCTCCTTCTCCTCACCAGCTACAGTGAATCCAGCCTTCTTTCTATTCTGAATCCAGCCTTCTTTCTATTCCTCGCCTGGGCCTTACTCGCTCCAGCCTCAGGGCCTTTGAATGGGAAGTAGATGGAGAGATCACAGCTTAGGGGGAGGGGTGGGACAGAGTAAAGCCACACTGGTGAGGGGAAGGCATAGCCATGAACACAAATAGAAGAAAAGAAGAAAAGCTGAGAATAAATGAATAAGCACTGATCACAAGAAGTTAGGGGGAAAGTAGATAAACCCAAAGATACTAAAAGGAAGGAAATAAAGATCAGAAATTGATAAAATAGAAAAAAATATACAGAAGAGAAGACTGATAAAGACACAAATTGGCTTTCTATAAAAGACTAACCTCCAGTGAGGTGTTTCCCAGCCTTCTTTTCACCACTGCCCCCCCAAAGAGCCTTTTTAAACTTTTTTTTTCCTGATGGCCCTCCCCATGAAATTCTAATACTGCAGAAATGCTGCATATCTGTGTACTGGATGAACGTCTGTGCTTCATGCATGAAGAATAAGAATTTTTCTGTTGGGACTTCCCTAGTGGTACAGTGGTTAAGAATCTGCCCACCAATGTAGGGGACACGGGTTCGATCCCTGGTCCAGGAAGATCCCACGTGCCGCAGAGCAACTAAACCTGTGAGCCACAACTACTGAGCCTGCGCTCTAGAGCCCGCAAGCCACAACTGCTGAAGCCCGCGCACCTAGAGCCTGTGCTCTGCAACAAGAGAAGCCACTGAAATGAGAAGCCCGCGCACCGCAACGAAGAGTAGCCCCCGCTTGCCACAACTAGAGAAAGCCCACACAGCAACAAAGACCCAACACAGCCAAAAATAAATAAATAAACAAAAATTTTTTAAAAAAAGAATCTTTAAAAAAAAAAAAGAATTTTTCTGTCCCCTCCACCAAGAACCAACTTTTCCCCTTGGGGCAGTCCTGCCCCTGTGGAGAATGGATGTTCCCGTGAGACTAATCAAGAAAAAAGAGAAATGGCACAAATAACCACTATGAAGAATAAAAGAGTAAGCTCTACAAACATTGAAAAGATAAGGAGAGGACACTTTGAACAATGTTATACCACTAAATTTTTTAACTTTATTAGATAAAAAGTCAAATTCCTAGAAAAATACAACTCTACAAAACTGACTCATGAAGGCATAGAAAACATGAAAATTCCTATAACCATTTAAAAAACAAATCATAATAAAAAACGTCCCACAGAGATAACACTAGATCTGGATGGGTAACTGCAAAGTTCTACATATCTTACTGAAAGTCAGAGAATAAACAAATAGAAAACATTCCCAAAACTCGCATTTTTATGTTAGCATTACCTTGGTATTAAAACCCAACAGACAAAAAGTACAAGGGGAAAGAAAGGTCCCTCTTATTAAGAATACAGGTAAAAAAAACTTAAGCAAACCAAACAGAGCAATGCATAAAAAGCATGAGACATGATGCCCAAGTAGGGTTATATCTGAAATGTGAGACAGGTTTCACTATTAAAAACACTGTGTGTGTGTGCACACGCACTTGTGTGTACATGCACACTTCAATTTCACCACACTGACAAATAAAAAGAGAAAAAGCATATGATCATCTCAATAGATGCAGAACAAGTATTTAAATAAAATTTAATAGCCACTCAATATAAAAACAACTTGTGTAACAAGAAAAGGAAAATTCCTTAATCTGATCAAGACAGTCTATAAAAAATTGTAGCAAAAATCATCTTTAATAGTGAAAGATTGAAAGTTTCCCCTTTGAGATAAGGAGTAAGCTAAGGATACCCCCACTGCTATTCAACACCAGTCCTAGTCAGTGTAGCACAGTTAAAAACAGAAAAGGAAATGTACATATAAAGATTGGAACAGAAAAAACACATCTGTCATTAGTTGCAGAAGACTATGATTATGTTTACAGATATCCAAAAGAATATGTGGATAAATACTCAAATACTCAAATTAATAAGCAAGGCTGCTGGATACTAAATCAGTATATAAAATCAACTGAGGGCTTCCCTGGTGGCACAGTGGTTAGGTATCCGCCTGCCAGTACACGGAATACAGGTTTGAGCCCTGGTCCGGGAAGATCCCACATGCCATGGAGCAACTAAGTCCACGTGCCACACAACTACTGAAGCCTGCGCACCTAGAGCCTGTGCTCCGCAACAAGAGAAGCCACCACAATGAGAAGCCCACGCACCGCAACGAAGAGGGGGCCCCACTTGCGGCAACCAGAGAAAAGCCTGCGTGCAGCAACAAAGACCCAACGTAGCCAAAAATAAATATTTTAAAAAATAAAATAAAATAAAATCAACTGCATTCCCATGCACCAGAACAAACATTATAATGCTTCTAAGACACCATCAAAATAGCATTTAAAAATTCAAATATCTGGGAATAAATTCAATGAAAGACATGAAAGACTCCGACATGGAAAATTAGAAAACTTAATATTGAAAGATGTCAATTCTCTGCCCAGATGATGTACGGACCTACAGATTAGATTAAATCACAACCAAAATCTCGACATCTTTTGCCCTCTCCGTGGAATTTGACTCACTGATCCTAAAATGTATAAAGAAATGGAAAGGGACAAGAAGAGCTAAGATACTCTTGAGGAGGATCAAGATGGGACCATTTGCATGTCCAGATTACATGAAGCCATATAGATGAGAGAGTGACACTGGCACAGAGACAAACAGGTCCCCAGAACAGCACCAAAAGACCAGAAACAGACCCAAGCATATTCAGCACTTGATTTATAACAAAGACAGCACCACAGGGGAGTAATGGTGGTCCTTGGAAATAAAAAGTGCTGGTGCATTTTCACATATTCATATGAAACAAAACAAAACTGGACCCCTACCTCGCACCATATGCAAAAAGCAATGCTGGGTAGGCAATAGATAGTTTGATTATATAATTTACCCTCAAGCTGGACACTTTATAGAGTGAAAAAGGATGCTATGAATAATTATGCCAGGACAGCAGGTATAAACTAGGACTGCCCTCAGCATGCTGGGACTTATGGACATCCTAGTTATAGACCTAAATATAAACAGCAAAACTATAAAGCTTTTAGGATACATTATAGGACAAAGTCTTGACCTTAGGGTAGGAAAAGACTTTAACATAAGCACGAACTATACAGAAAATATTTATATGATTTTCCAGTCTTTTTATGGACTCCTTTGATAAACAGAAATACTTAATTATACTATGGTATAAATTCAACTATAGTATAAGTATTTCTGTTTATCAAAGGAGTCCATAAAAAGACTGAAAAATCATATTAAAGAATAGGAAAAGAAATGTGCCACACATCAAACCCATTTAAAAAGGACTTAATCTAGAACATGCAAAGAACTCCCACAAATCAGTACAAAACAACCAACAGAAAAATGGGCAAAACCCTGAACAGGCACTTCACGGAGAGGCTAGCCCAATGACCTGTGAGTAGATGAAAAGTCAATTTCGTTAGTTACAAAAGAAATGAAAATTATCTTTATTTTTTAATTTTATTGAAGTGTAGTTGATTTACAATGTTGTGTTTAATTTCCACTGTACAGCAAAGTGACTCAGTTATACATATATATATTCTTTTTCATATTCTTTTCCATTATGGTTTATCACAGGTTACTGAATATAGTTCCCTGTGGTATACAGTAGGACCTTGTTGTTCATCCATCCTATATATAATTTTTTGCATCTGCTGATCCCAAACTCCCAATCCATCCTTCTACCACCACCCCCTCTCCCTTGGCAGCCACAAGTCTATTCTCTATATTTATGAATCTGCTTCTGTTTCGTAGATATGTTCATTTGTGTTGTATTTTAGATTTCACATCTAAGTGATATCACATGGTATTTGTCTTTCTCTTTCTGACTTATTTCGTTTAGTATGATAATCTCTAGGCCCATCCACATTGCTGCAAATCAAATTATTTCATTCTTTTTAATGGCTGAGTAATATTCCATTGTATATAAACCACATTTTCTTTATGCATTCATCTGTCGATGCACATTCAGGTTGTTTCCATGCCTTGGCTATTGTAAACAGTGCTGCTATGAACATAGGGGTGCATGTATCTTTTCAAATTAGAGTTTTGTCTGGATATATGCCCAGGAGTGGGATTGCTGGATCATACGGCAACTCTATTTTTAGTTTTTTGAGGAAGCTCCAAACTGTTTTTCATAGTGACTACACCAATTTACATTCTCACCGACAGTGTAGGAGGGGGCTTCCCTGGTGGCGCAGTGGTTGAGTATCCGCCTGCCAATGCAGGGGGCACGGGTTTGAGCCCTGGTCCGGGAAGATCCCACATGCTGCAGAGCAACTAAGCCTGTGTGCCATAACTACCGAGCCTGCACTCTAGAGCCCGCGAGCCACAACTACTGAGCCCACGTGCCACAACTACTGAGGCCCGTGCACCTAGAGCCTGTGCTCTGCAACAAAAGAAGCCACCGCAATGAGAAGCCTGCACACCACAACGAAGAATAGCCCCCGCTCGCCGCAGCTTAGAGAAAGCCCACGCACAGCAACGAAGACCCAATGCAGCCAAAAAAAAAAAAAAAACAGTGTAGGAGGGTTCTCTTTCCTCCACACCCTCTCCAGCATTTGTCATTTGCAGACTTTTTAATGATGGCCATTCTGACTGGTATGAGGTGGCACCTCACTGCTGTTTTGATTCAAATTTCTCTAATAATTAGCGACGATGAGCATCTTTTCATGTGCCTATTGGCCATCTGTATGTCTTCTTTGGAGAAATGTCTACTTAGGTCTTCTGCCCATTTTTCGAGTAGGTTGTTTGTTTTGTTGTTGAATTATAGGAGCTGTTTGTATAATATATTTTGGAAATTAAGCCCTTGTCAGTCACATCATTAGCGAATATTTTCTCCCAGTCCATAGGTTGTCTTTTTGTTTCGCTTATGGTTTCCTTCGCTGTGCAAAAGCTTATAAGCTTGATTAGGTCTCATCTGTTTATTTTTGCTTTTATTTCTATTGCCTTGGGAGACTGAGCTAAGAAAACACTGGTACGATTTATGTCAGAGAATATTTTGCCTATGTTCTTTTCTAGGAGTTTTATGATGTCTTGTCTTATATTTAAGTCTTTAAGCCACTTTGAGTTTATGTTTGTGTATGGTGTGAGCGTGTGTTCTAACTTCACTGATTTATATGCAGCTGTCCAACTTTACCAACACCACTTGCTGAAGAGACTGTTTTTTCCCCATTGTATATTCCTGCCTCCTCTGTCAAAGATTAATCGTCCACAGGTGTGTGCATTTATTTCTGAGCTCTCTATTCTGTTCCCCATTGATCCATATGTTTGTTTTTGTGCCAGTACCATGCTGTTTTGATTTCTGTAGCTTTGTAGTATTGTCTGAAGTCTGGGAGTGTTATGCCTCCTGCTTTGTTCTTTTTCCTCATGATTGCTTTGGCAATTCTGGGTCTTGTATGGTTCTGTATAAATTTTAGGACTATTTGTTCTAGTTCTGTGGAAAATGTCATAGGTATTGATAGGTATTGCATTACATCTGTAGATTGCTTTGGGTAGTACAGCCATTGTAACAATATTAATTCTTCCAATCCAAGAGCATGGGATCTCTTTCTAAGAAATGAAAACTAAAACCACAATACAATCATACCTACAAGAATGACTACAATGAAAATAAGAGCACTGGTCAGAATGCAGAGCAACCAGAACTCACACACAGCTGGCAGAAGAGTAACAGCCCTTCTGAAAAGCCATTTGGCAGTACCTTCAAAACTGAATTTTTGTATACCCTATTAGCCTGAAATTATACTCCTAGGCATCTACCCCCCCAAAAAAATTCTGTATATGTGCTAACCAAACGACATATATAAAAATGTTTATAACAGCACTGTTCATAATATTAAAAAACTGGAACACCCCCAATATTCCACACCTGTGGAATGATGACTAAATTGTGATCTATCTGTTGAACGGTACCTGTCCTACAGCAATGAGTAACTACTGCTATGGGACAACAGGGATTCATCTCAGGTACCCTATGTGCAAGGGGATCCTGACAGGAGGGCTGACAGGGCGTCTTTCCAGATGTGATAGTAATTACCTCAAGTGTTGCTTTCTGGGTATCCATTTCACTATGTATTTGTTTTATGTCTCTTTTCTGTGTATATAGCACATTTCTAAAACAGATAAAGGTTAAGAAAACATAGATGAAGTGGTACATGACTGGTTCATGTTTTTACTCAACAGACATTTCTGAAGACCAGTTAGAAAACCGTCTGTTCACTAATGCGGGAGGGAGGAGTTTCTCACCATCAAGAATGCTAAAAGCCAGTCTAACTATAATACAAACTATAATACATAGCAAAAAAGTGATAAAGACCACGAGAAACAAAAGAATTTTAGCAAAGGAAACATTAGGCATTTGAACTAAACCTGAAAGAGCTGGAAGCAACCGGACACTCAGCCCTGGGAGCGACTTCCAGCTGTTCCTGAGCGTGGCTCATGTGAAAGGGGCAGAAGTCACTTGGGGCTGCTCTCTGTGTCCACCTGGGAGCTTGAACCTAGGCTCTTGGAGGCCAGAGGTGAGGAGAGATCTGGCAAAGCACAGACACAGTAGGTGATCAGAGGAACTCTTCAGGGCTATAAAAGAGGACCCCATGGCACTTTGCGTGCCCAAACCGTTCAACCATGTTCTCTCTTTAATTCCTTAATTCTTACTTTCTCAAAAAGGGAATGTCACTGTATGGTTTACAGTGTACAATGTACAGTTGGACCATATAGAAAGTGGAATGAAAACAGACATCCCCATCTGGGCAGGTAACTCTCCCCAAGATGTCATCTGGGGTCGTGGCATGCCAGCTTACACAAGAGAGTGTGGCCCAGGTGGTCAGAGGGCATCCAACCAGTTCCACAAGTCTCAATCCAGCAACACCTGTGACAACTTGAGCACGAATTTTTGTCTCTCAGGCTCAATTTCAGAGAAAAATAGGCCTGTATAAAACTACCATCTGTAGGAGAGCTCAGGATGGGTTGAAATAGAAGTTAACGTATGGCTTCCCACTTGAACCAAACAATTAAATCTGTGCCAGAAACAGAGGATTGATGCCCTCACAGATCTTCAGCATCCTGCCTCTCGGGCCCTTCATCTGCCCAGCTGCCCAGAACCTTGTGACAAACTGCAAAGAGCATTATGATGTGTGCTGGAAATGTTACTTCACAGTCACGACTGAGAACACGGGACTCAGAAGACTTCAAAGCAATATTTACTGCACTACGTTGAAGGACTCTGAGCAGACTGCGTATATGACTAGATTGTAAAAGGAAGCAGATTTAGAATGACTATTTTTCATAAATATCACAATTTTTGAACCTCTAGTTACTAGAGAATTTATTTAGCAGGCTTTGAAATATTTAAAAACCCAAGCCCAAAATAACAAATTTCTAGATGAAGTAAATCTCCAGGTTACTCCTCACAATTACACATTATAAAATGCCTTATTTCTAAACTCTATGCAAAAAGTCCTAAGTAGAATTCACGTTGAGAACACCATTGTCCTTCAACTATATAGTTCCTTAAGGCACACAAACTTGGGTTTTGACAGCACTATGCACAGTGATGTGAATGGCACTCCCTGGAGTTGTGTGGCAGAGCTCGCCCTATGGACGCAGCAGCCCTAGGTGCTTCATAAGGCTAAGGAAAAAATGGCAAACTAAAGCACTGGAACAATAACAGGATATTATAAAACCAAGGACATTCTTACACAATTTTGTTTTAATTCAATTTCCAGTTGACCCCCTTCCCCCGCTTTCTATAACTAGAAGCAAATTCTCACTTTCTTTTAGAAAAGCATAAAGAAGTTGGGGGAAAGGATAAAAAATCCAGATAGCCAGCTCATGCTCCTTTATATTTTATGAATTGATATAAATAATATGTGGCTCCTTTTAAATGTTCGAACTCTGGTAGCATCTTGTCAGTAAGTATCCCACACATCTGAGATCATTTATTTTAATAAAGTTTTATGACTCACCAGCTACCAAAGATTTGATTTAAAGTCCAAAACATAATTTCCATTTTCTCATGATAAAAAAACTTTCTAAATAAATAACAGTAAAAGTAGCATCACAATGATGGCATCCACATTCCATAAGGTAGAAAAGTGAGGCGATGGATCCTACAGTCAGGCAGTCCTTGGAAAAGGGGAAATTACAAGGAAATGGAGGGGGAAACATTAAGAAAAAATGAAACTGTGGAAAAGGACATTCTCTGTCACCTCACTGCGACGTGATAAAGACAGTAACACACAGAAAAAGAACCACACTCTTACTAGACACTCCACTCCATGCAGAGGTATATTATATGGGGTCTTGTAGTGCTCTACGTGGGTAGGAAAACTCCACTGTTCTTTTTCCCATAAGAATTCCACTCATCCTGAGAGGCAGTTATTTATGAGTCACCCTATAAAGTTTAAATGCTTATATTTTTACATATTCTTTTTAAGTTCCCAAGAGTTCCGACCTTAAAAGCTCAAAGAAAAATCCAGCACTCCCCAGCCCTCTTCTGAACCCCCACATGAGTAGTTTTTCTGTAGCACTCAGCAAAATCCTAACTAACAAAAAATAAAGTTCATTAAAGTGTAATTCAGGATGCTAATTTATTCCCCTTTACAGCTTAGAAAGAACACTGCATTCAGAATGAAAAAAGTTGGAGACATAAAAATGCAGGTGTGCCTAGCTCCATCTCACCTGGCACAACCCACACAGCCTCCAGGCAGCCTGTTCACCAGGTCCAACGGCTACAAAAACCCAACTCTCTGTAGAACAACACTGTGATGGTTAATTTTGTGTGTCTACTTGGCTGCGCCACAGTGCCCAGATACATGGGCAACCATTATTCTGTGAGGGTGCTTCTGGATAAGACTAACGTTTAAATCAGTGGACTCTGAGCAAAGCAGATTTCTCTCCATAATGTGGTGGGCCTCATCCAATCAGTTGAAGGCCTGAATAGAACCAAAGCCTGTTCTCCCCCAGTGAATTCTGCAACAGCCTCCAAGCCTGAAATGCAACTTCATCTCACCCCTGGGTCCCCAGCGTGCTGGCCCATCCTGCAGATTTTGGAGTTATCAGCCTCCACAGTCACATGCGAGCCTATGTACACGTAGCCTGTTGGTTCTATTTCTCTGGAGACCCTGCCTTACCTACCCCCAAGCAAGTCAGGGCCACGTCCTGGTGGTGTTATGTGTAAACAAGAATAGCCCTTTCCACTCTTCTCAGAGTCAGGGCCACTGTGCCCAGCCACAAGGGTCCTAGAGGTACAGGGAGACAGGCGGTAGTGAACGTCCTTGCAACTGAAAACACATCTTCTCTGGCCTCTCCCTTCAGTAAAATGGAAACTAGGCAAAGGTATAATTCTCTACATGACACAGTCCAAAAAAGAAAAATTAAATGTCCTTGTCTCACCCATGACCATAACAAGCTGAAAAACATGGGCTCATGAATATCATCGTGATTATCACCATTATTACGGTGGTTGATATCTCGGTTTTTATTATGCAGTATCTACCTCTCCTCTGAGGAACTCAAGCACTTTCCAGATAGGACCTAATTATTCCTCCCTTCCCTTACAGAATTAGGAGGGCAATATTATTATTATGGTTTTATAGACAAAGATTCCGAAGAAAAGAGAAGCTCAGAGGTTCCTGTAAGCACAGCAACAGGCCCAGAAGAAGCACAGGCCCCACCACTCGGCCCTAAAGACCCCTCACTAGGGTCCCAAGTGTTGACAGGCCTCAGAAAGAAGCAGTGGACAAGGAAAACCCAAGAGCATGTTTTTATTGATAGATGCTCTTATGTGCAATGAAAGTACTGATATAAGTGAAGCTAAAAATTCTGATATATGTTCTAATAAGAAGGCCACAGGAACTTCCCTGGTGGTCCAGTGGTTAAGACTCTGCGCTTCCACTGTGGGGGGTGCAGGTTCGATCCCTGGCCAGGGAATCCCTGGTAAGATACCACATGCTGCACAGTGCGGCCAAAAATTAAAAAAAAAAAAAAAAGGTCACAGATTTAAAACAACCTGTCTGCCCTGCTGTCATCTTCATAATAAGCACGTGTGCCGGATATTCATACTATGTGTGCACTAAGAGAACCCCAGGGCCGTGCAGTTTAGAGCAATGGGGATCTTGGATCCACACAGTGTAACTTTTCAAGAAAGGAGACAGAAACTGCACTAGTGGGACTTACCAGCATTACCTCTTTAGATACACACATCAATCATGGCAAACAGGTATCAGTACCCCATTTTACGGGAAAACCATGTTCAGAGTGACTAAAGAATCAATCATCCTAAGGCCACAAAGCCAGGAATCTGTGAGCTGCTCTCTGAATTCAGGTCCACCTGGTGTCCCTCTTCCATTACATGAAGCATCCTCCTAGCAACACAGAAATGCTAATACCCTGGGAGATGGCCATCCAATTACTCCTGAGTATTTTCAATAGGAATGAGATGACACAGCTGGTTGTCCCAGTGAGGGACAAATCTGCTGCACTGGGCCACTGGGGTCTGTTCCCAGTCAGCCCTCAGGAGCCACAGGCTGCTCTACTCCCTCTCAAATGCCCAGTGGCAGCCCTTCTGGGGTTGGAAAGGAGCCAGCCAGTCCCTCTCTCACTCTGCATCCCCACTCTTTACAAATCACCCTAAGGGGCCTCTGCTTCCAAGCCTCTTGGGATCTTAGTCACTGTCCTTGGCCATCCTCTGTCTGGTCTGTTCTGTGACTGCCTCTCAAAAAAGAACATCCAGCATTAAATAAGATACTCCACATGTGGTCTCAAAGAGGCCCACGAATGGAAATCAGTAAGGCAAAGACTTAGCTTTTCAGCATCCCTAGGTCTTTGCACATGAATTGCTGAACATTTATCTGTATTTATGCAATTAGCGGGAAAACAGGAATTGAAAAAAGTGGAGGTGGGGGTGGGGAGGAAGGGCAGGAGGGAGGAAAGAAGGAAGGCAGGAAGGATACAGGCTCAGGCCTTGCTTGCAGTGCATCCTTGTTCTGTTTTACCACATTCTACCAGCATTTTGCCCTTTCAAGACCATGTTCAATCCTGATTCTGTCATCTACATTATTACCTGTCCTTCCCAATTCTGTATCATCAGCAAACATGGTAAACACACCTTCCAATTCTTTATCCAAGGTACTGACAAGACTGTTGAACAGGACAGGGTCAATACGTGAGCATGGAGCCACGCTCCTAAGGGGCCCTCGCTCTAGGCTATCAGAGAGTTACAGAACAATTCTCAGAGTACAGGGCGTGCAGAGAACCCAGGGCTGATGCCCTGCAGCTCACCTCATTCACTGTCTTACTCATAAATGGGCAAAGAGCACAAACAATTAGCAAAAGAAGTAATACAACTGACCCATAACGTGTGTAAACATGTTCAGCTGTACAAGCACTTGAAAAGTATAATTAAAACAATGAAATGATCAGGTATCTAATTCAGTGCAAATATATTTTAATGGCAATGCTGAAGGTTGGAAAGAAGCACTCTCAGACCCTGCTAGCAGGCATGTAAAACAGTAAAACCTGTTTTAACCAAGTCCTTTGTTTCCTGTACTTCTGATGCTTTGATGCTTTGACTTGCTGACCCTGGAGTGACTGCCCTCTCAGGGTTGGCCAATTCCTGGAGACAGTAAACAACTCAGCTCTCAAACGCAAACCAACCACCACATCCCCAGAGCCCACACCCCCAACTACCTCCCACAGGCGCTCTCACAGTCCGGCCACTGTCCACCTGCCCTAACCATTGCAGGGCCAGGTATCTGACAACTCAGGACAGCCCCTATGCCCCAGAGCCTGCTGAAATTACTCAAAATAGCCCATCCCAAGCCTGCTTGCCCTGCCTTGCCCCTTCCTTCCAGCAGAAACCCCAGTAAAGGTGCTTGCCCACAGGTTCTCCCCACCCCCACATCCTGACACCCCCCAGTGCTCCCTGACGTGGCATGGCAAGCCCTCTTCTCTTGGGAACCGTGAGCAATAAACTGTCTTTTCAATGGCAATTGTCTCCTGATCTGCTGGCCTTAGTATGAACAGCAATTCTGCAAAATATGTCAATACCCCTTAATATGTTCATATCCAGATATTTATGACATCTAGAAACTTACACTAAGAAAACAGCCAGCAATCTGAACAAAGATTTAAAGATTCTCATCATAACATTATAATATTGAAAAATCAGAAGTAGCTTAAATGTCTTATAGAAAAGTGGTTTTAAAATTATAGGTACAGGGCTTCCCTGGTGGCGCAGTGGTTAAGAATCTGCCTGCCAATGCAGGGAACAAGAGTTCGAGCCCTGGTCCGGGAAGATCCCACATGCCGCGGAACAACTAAGCCCGTGCGCCACAACTACTGAGCCTGCGCTCTCGAGCCCACAAGCCACAACTACTGAGCCCGCGCTATAGACCCCATGCTCCTCAACAAGAGAAGCCACCGCGGTGGGAAGCCCGCATACTGCAACGAAGAGTAGCCCCCGCTCGCTGCAACTAGAGGAAGCCCACGTGCAGCAACGAAGACTCCCACCACTTTGGGAGAGAGGAAAGGTTTGATCTCCCCCATCCTCTTCCATACACAGTGACCGTGAGCATCCCAGGCTTCGAAGGCTCTGGTGGGATGGGTGACATGTTGGGGTGGCAACTTAAGGGGTCAACAAGGTTTCTGAAGCCCCTCATTTGGGTGAGGCTATTAAGTGCCTATGATTAAGCAAGATTCTGCATATGACTAAGAATCAACCGCAGAATGACTGTGGATGAAGAACAGTTGCGCATCTACAGAGCAAACCCTAAGATACCGTCAGTGTGCATGTGTAGAGGCCTGAACATCCCAGGAGTGGCCTTCACTGGGGTCCAAGCAGCTGGTCTCTGCCATGGGATGCGGGCACCAGGGTTGCTGGCCCCAGTTCTCCTGTCCCAGGGAGGTTTCTCGGGGTTGTGCCACTAGGGACACTAGAGGGAGATGACAGGTGACAGGAGGAAGACCGTCCTCTCTTTCCGCCCGCACTCCCAGGACCCGCCTCACCACGTACCAGCAGAGGCGCCAGCACCCTGCATCCCTACCTCAGTGGCCTTGTTCCCCAGACCTGGGGGTGTTGGCTGCCTCTGGCCGTAATGCCTCGAGGTTCCCTGTTTGCCCTTTCAGCTCCTCTGAAACAAGTTCCCCACCTAAATGTTCTCTGTTGAAACACCCAGGATGTATTGTTTTCTTTACTGGATCCTGACTGATAGGCCTTCACCTCAAAGAGAAAAGAAGCACATAATCATGTTAAAACTATAGAAACCATGTAAAGTACTGAGGTGTGTCCCATTGCCTGGCCACACACTGAGAAGCTGGTCAGTTTGTGGGTCAGAAACCGTGACTTTCCCCAGCCCATCCGCCACCTGGCAGGCAGTCAGGCCTGAGTTCAGGGGACCCCATGCAAATCACTTCACCTCTCACACCTTCAACTCCCTCCTTTGTAAACTCAGATAGAAGCAGCATCTACATCACACAGGACCGCTGACATCCAGGAGGCACCTCCCCTCCCCACTCTCCCACAAAGGAACACTGCTCCAGGCAACACTCCCCAGTTCCTTGACTGAACCTCCTCAGCTGACACGGGTTTGAATCCCTCCACAATCTCAATGGCACACCTTGAATATCTCCTGCTTAAGGTTGGATTTTTTTTTTTAAGAAATTTTATATTATTTATTTATTGTTTTGGCCACGCCAGGCAGCTTGTGGGATCTTAGTTCCTGACCAGGGATCAAACCCAGGCCCCCTGCAGTGGAAGTGCGGAGTCTAAACCACTGGACCACCAGGGAAGTCCCAAGCTAGGTTCTTTTTAAACAGAGTGTTTAGGAAAAAGCAGTTCATAAACATGAAGACCCTCCTGCTCGTTCTGGACACTGCATTCTATCCATAGAGCAAAAGATGACACCCATGGTTTGATTCACTTGTTTCCAGCAGCACATCACAGTTAAGTCATATTGTGCCTTCAATCAACTAAGACACCTAAATACGTTTTCAAAGACATGAAAGGTGTTCATACTGACCATCGTTTCATTTAGTACATGATTTCCAGAATAGGAATGAAAAACGTTCTGCATTTTAGCCATTTACTTCTCCCTCCCAGGAGGGCTCTGCTTTCAAGGTTCTTCTGAGGATGGCACTAGAGACAGACTGAACTACAGCGCAGTACCAAAGCACAGCCCCCGCAAATGCATGGCCAGGTCTGAACGCTGGCTCTCCCCCTTACCAGCTGTGTGATCCAGGACTAGTCACCTAGCTGCTCCAGCCCTCATTTCCTCATCTGTAACACAGGTATATCCACCTCACTGGGTTACCGTGAGGATTAAATGAGTTAATATATGTAAAGCACTTAAACCGTGCCTGGCATATAGTAAGTTTACAGAAATATTGGTTCTTCTTAACCACAAAGCGAGCTACCAATAATAATGCCGTTTACATCAACATTTGGACAAGCTTTCTCAAACTAACCTTATGGACAAAATTTAAAAATTGAGACTGGGAGCTGCTGCGATTATATGGGAAGCCAGCAGGCAGAGACGTAGAAGGGACTTTCCAGACAGCATGATACCTTGGCCACGCCTGAGGCTGCATTTTTATCTATTACTTGATAAGAGGTTTAGAATGTACCCTTATCCATTCCTTTTTTTTTAGAAATTTCATGTAACGTCTGCAACATTTATATTAACATATTTCCATATAAATAACCCAAAGAAAGTTTAGTAATAGTTGTTTTTTTTGTTTGTTTGTTTGTACTGCAGGTTCTTATCAGTCATCAATTTTATACACATCAGTGTATACAGGTCAATCCCAATCGCCCAATTCAGCACACCACCATCCCCACCTCACCACGGTTTTCCCCCCTTGGTGTCCATACATTTGTTCTCTACATCTGTGTCTCAACTTCTGCCCTGCAAACAGGTTCATCTGTACCATTTTTCTAAGTTCCACATACATGCGTTAATATACGATATTTGTTTTTCTCTTTCTGACTTACTTCACTCTGTATGACAGTCTCTAGATCCATCCACGTCTCAACAAATGACTCAATTTCGTTCCTTTTTATCGCTGAGTAATATTCCATTGTATATATGTACCACATCTTCTTTATCCATTTGTCTGTCAATGGGCATTTAGGTTGCTTCCATGACCTGGCTATTGTAAATAGTGCTGCAATGAACATTGGGGTGCATGTGTCTTTTTGAATGATGGTTTCCTCTGGGTATATGCCCAGTAGTGGGACTGCTGGATCATACGGTAATTCTATTTTTAGTTTTTTAAGGAACCTCCATACTGTTCTCCATAGTGGCTGTATCAATTTACATTCCCACCAACACTCCACACCCTCTCCAGCATTTCTTGTTTGTAGATTTTCTGATGATGCCCATTCTAACGGGTGTGAGGTGATACCTCATTGTAGTTTTGATTTGCATTTCTCTAATAATTAGTGATGCTGAGCAGCTTTTCATGTGCTTCTTGGCCATCTGTATGTCTTCTTTGGAGAAATGCCTATTTAGGTCTTCTGCCCATTTTTGGATTGGGTTGTTTGTTTCTTTAATACTGAGCTGCATGAACTGTTTATATATTTTGGAGATTAATCCTTTGTCCGTTGATTTGTTTGCAGATATTTTCTCCCATTCTGAGGGTTATCTTTTCGTCTTGTTTATGGTTTCCTTTGCGGTGCAAAAGCTTTTAAGTTTCATTAGATCCCATTTGTTTATTTTTGTTTTTATTTCCATTACTCTAGGAAGTGGATCAAAAAAGATCTCACTGTGATTTATGTCAAAGAGTGTTCTTCCTATGTTTTCCTCTAAGAGTTTTATAATGTCTGGTCTTACATTTAGGTCTCGAATCCATTTTGAGTTTATTTTTGTGTATGGTGTTAGGGAGTGTTCTAATTTCACTCTTACATGTAGCTGTCCAGTTTTCCCAGCACCACTTATTGAAGAGACTGTCTTTTCTCCATTGTATATCTTTGCCTCCTTTGTCATAGATTAGTTGACCATAGGTGCATGGGTTTATCTCTGGGCTTTCTAACTTGTTCCATTGATCTATGTTTCTGTTTTTGTGCCAGTACCATATTGTCTTGATTACTGTAGCTTTGTAGTATAGTCTGAAGTCAGGGAGTCTGATTCCTCCAGCTCCGTTTTTTTCCCTCAAGACTGCTTTGGCTTTTCGGGGTCTTTTGTGTCTCCATACAAATTTTAAGATTTTTTGTTCTAGTTCTGTAAAAAATGCCACTGGTAATTTGATAGGGGTTGATTGCATTGAATCTGTAGATTGCTTTGGGTAGTACAGTCATTTTCACAATATTGATTCTTCCAATCCAAGAACATGGTATATCCATCTGTTTGTGTCATCTTTGATTTCTTTCATCAGTGTCTTATAGTTCTCTGAGTACAGGTCTTTTACCTCCTTAGGTAGGTTTATTCCTAGGTATTTTATTCTTTTTGTTGCAATGGTGAATGGGATTGTTTCCTTAATTTCTCTTTCGGATTTTTCATCATTAGTGTATAGGAATGCAAGAGATTTCTGTGCATTAATTTTGTATCCTGCAACTTTACCAAATTCATTGATTATCTCTAGTAGTTTTCTGGTGGCATCTTTAGGATTCTCTATGTATAGTATCATGTCATCTGCAAACAGTGACAGTTGTACTTCTTCTTTTCCAATTTGTATTCCTTTTATTTCTTTTTCTTCTCTGATTGCTGTGGCTAGGACTTACAAAACTATGTTGAATAATAGTGGCGAGAGTGGACATCCTTGTCTCATTCCTGATCTTAGAGGAAATGCTTTCAGTTTTTCACCATTGAGAATGATGTTTGCTGTGGGTTTGTGGTATATGGCCTTGATTATGTTGAGGTAGGTTCCCTCTATGCCCACTTTCTGGAGAGTTTTTATCATAAATGGGTGTTGAATTTTGTCAAAAGCTTTTTCTGCATCTATTGAGATGATCATAAGGCTGCATTTTTATCTGTTACTTGATAAGAGGTTTAGAATGTACCCTTATCCATTCTTTTTTTAAAAAAAAAAATTTATTTACTTATTTATTTATTTATTTTTGGCTGAGTCAGATCTCAGTTGTGGCACACGGGATCTTTCTTTGAGGCGCGTGGGCTCTTCGTTGCAGCATGCAGGCTTCTCTCTAGTTGTGGCATGCGGGTTCCAGAGTGCGCCGGCTCAGTAGTTGTGGCGCGCAGGCTCCAGAGCGTGTGGGCTCTCTAGTTGTGGCATGCGGGCTCAGTAGTTGTGGCACATGGGCTTAGCTGCCCCGTGGCATGTGGGATATTAGTTCCCTGACCAGGGATTGAACCCACATCCCCTGCATTGGAAGGCAGATTCTTAACCACTGGACCACCAGGGAAGTCTCCCCTTAACCATTCTTGAATGGTATAGCTGGAGAGGATTTTAAGTAAGCTGGATAAAAGAATCAGAATCCACAAAAGATCTGGCCAAGTAACCAACTCTAATGAGACAAAACTTAACATTAAATCCTAGGTTCTGCACCCAGAAGAAACCAAGTGTATGGGTAGGGGCGGGACAGGTGTGAAATGATGCCTAAGGAATGTTTTGATAGAAAGTACACCATGGGTCAACAGCAGGATGAGACCTCCGAGGCAGGCAGCGGACAGCAAATGTCAACTCCCCAGATGAAGGTGAGGATGGCCACCTCCCTCCCCTCTCACCCATCAGCCAACACCATGAGTGTGGCAACCAGTTCTGATCACTGTACTTACAACTTTACAATCATTTTATAATAATTCTGATTACCACAGAAAACCCAGAAATAACCACCATTCATACAGTTGTGTTTTACTCTTTTTCCCTCTGTACCACACAACACAGGCAGTGTTAGATCCAATGTTTTTCTCACTTTGTCATGTTGTGAACATTTTCCTATGTCATTAAAGGTAGATCAAAATCTTTTTTTTTCCAACTAGGAAAAGTTATTTTCACCTTTCAACTCATCTTTCCAAGCACTGGTTACAGTAAAATCAATGGTGTAAATATACTGCATACTACAGAAAAATACATTTCATTTAGTGATCAAATGAAGAGCTTTTGGTACAGATTATATTGACATAAAATGTGCTTCAATTGGAAAAAAATATCTCAAATCTCATCAGTAATAAACTGAAATGATACAGGGATGCGCAGAAGGGAAGGGAAGGCCGAAGAAGCCCCCTCCTCCTCCTCTGAGAGCCTCGGGTGTGCTTCCAGGCTCCCACTGCCATGCACACACTCACACACAGACACGCATGTGTGCAGCTGAAGCACAACTTACATGACACTGTACACATTTTTCTAGTTTGCTTTCTTCACTTTACAACATGCCCATCAGCTTACGTGCCCTATCCCCCATTCTAAAATAAACGAACTTCGCGGCAATCTTACAAGGCTGACATTATGCCTGTTTCATAGACAAAAAACTGAGGCTCAGCCCAGGCAGCTAGTTACGTAGTAAATGCAAGATGTGAAGCTGGCTCTCACCCCAGACCACCATGACTTCATACCATGCCACCTCCCTTACTTAGGGACAGAGCAAGGAGTAGGAAGAAAGGGCACAAAAATACCCACACTTCAGAATATTTGGCAAATATTCCCACTAAGAGCTGGCAAGAAATCCTATGGTAAAACCCATGTAAAAGAATACACAGTAACAAGGCCAAAAACTTCTGGGCCAACAACAACCTCACTTTTTATTTCATTCCGCCCACAGACCAAGCATTAAAGACCATTCATCCACACTCCTAGCTGCACACTGCAGGGTGACTATTTTAACAAGTGGTATTGCACAGCAGCACAGGTTCGCTATTATTCCATGAATAAAACATTTCTTTCATCCAAAAATGTAAGTATGAATACTTTTTCACTGCAAACTCTGACAGGGACACCTTGTCATGAATCTAGGGGTTCTAGCTAAATAAGGTGTCCCCATCTCTGGAAAAAAAAAAGTGAAAGAAAAATGTATTAATGAGAACATTCTGGAACAGAGAGATGACATTTCAGGTAGAAGGGGTAAGCACAGAAGAACCTCTAAGCAAAGGGAGCAGCACATGAAGGCGGAGGCGTGAATTCAGGGGCTGCGGTCTCTTTCACATCCTCCCTCCAAGTGCCCTTTCCCAGCTCTCTGACTTCCAGAATCCACACTAATGAAATAATTCTTAACATGGGCGAAGGGAACCGTACAAGATGAAACCTGAATAGCCAACAACAGGAGACTAAAGTGTGGACTAACAAGGAGCCATCAAAAGTTAGTGAAAAGAACATTTAGCAATCTGGGAAAACTGCATATGATGAGATAAGTACAAAAAATAAAACATAAAACTGTATCATGATGACATCAGTGTGATCACATAGGCACCTGAAAAATGATAGGAAAGGAAACCAATATTCAAGTAGCTCTTAGTATTATTTCATTATTATTACTACTTTCTTTGACTTTTCAAATCTTTTATCATATTGCTTTCTTCTACAAATTTTATTAAAAGGTAAGAAGAATATAACAGTAAACTATAAAATGAAAGTAATTTATGTACCAAGGCACAAATGTGTACAAAATACTATGGGATTTAAAAAGGAAGAGGTGGGGACTTCCCTAGTGGCGCAGTGGTTAAGAATCCGCCTGTCAATGCAGGGGACACAGGTTCAAGCCCTGGTCCGGGAAGATGCCACATGCCGCGGAGCAACTAAGCCTGTGCGCCACAACTACTGGGCCTGCGCTCTAGAGCCCATGATCCACAACTACTGAGCCTGTGTTCTAGAGCCCACGAACCACAACTACTGAGCCCATGTGCCACAACTACTGAAGCCTGCACACCTAGAACCCGTGCTCTGCAACAAGAGAAGCCACTGCAATGAGAAGCGTGCACACCGCAATGAAGAGTAGCCCCCACTCGCCACAACTAGAGAAAGCCCACATGCAGCAGTGAAGACCCAACACAGCCAAAAATAAATAAATAAAAATAAAAGCAAAAAGAATCTGCCTGCCAATGCAGGGGACATGGGTTCGAGCCCTGGTGTGGAAAGATCCCACATGCCATGGAGCAACTAAGTCCATGCACCACAACTACTGAGCCTGCACTCTAGAGCCTGTGCACCACAACTACTGAAGCCCGCACGCCTAGAGCCCGTGCTCCACAGCAAGAGAAGCCACCGCAATGAGAAGCCTGTGCACCATAACGAAGAGCAGCCCCCGCCCGGCACAACTAGAGAAAGCCCGCATACAACAACAGAAGACCCAAGGCAGCCAAAATAAATAAATAAATAAACAAGCAAAAGGAAGAGGTGGAGACAAGGATTCAGGAAGACATTAGCATTTGAAATAGACTTGAAAGATGCTACAGGTCTACCAGGATTGGGAAGCAGGCACACTATCGTGTGTGATCAAATTTTTATATGCTTTGCAGTTTCAAAGGGTGTGTATGTGTGTGTGTATATCAACAGCCAGATAACTCTGAACCCCACGTCCCTTTGTCACACAGGGATATAAATTTGTGGGAATAAGTAGAAAGCCTGGAATAAAAAAAGATTGCAACACAAAAAAGGAATACCATTTTTTAAATTATGATTATTTATATGCAAGTTAACAAACTGTAAATTTTGAACTCAAACATTTTATTAACCTGATTTTAATTCACTAACTCTGTAAATACAGCCTTTTGTGTTTTTAATTTAACGGAAGTACTATTTCATATGTTTTATTGTCAATGCCTCTGTAGAGCTCTCTCCCTCTCACTCTTCATACATCTGGTGTCTTTGCTCAGCTATATCATTTATTTTCCTGTCCTTACCAAGAACGCTGAAAAGCTATGGGCAATTCACAAAAACCAAAGCTTAACACATCTAAACAAAAACTCTAAGAAACAAAAAGAATGGGAATTATGTAATCCATAATAATAATTACTACAACAGTTATTTTCCTTATTAAAAAATTCTAGCATACCAATGTGATCACCTTATTTCAAACCCTCCCCCACTCCATCCCACCCCCAATCAACTCAATTCTTTAAATTACTCTGGTACAAATAAAATGCGGATGTTTAGAATTAGATAGATTACCTCTGATCCCCAGCGCCAGCCATCACCCCACCATCAAAACCCACTGAAATCGAGGAACTATTTTATGAGATTGAAGATCTATTTTATAACACTTGTTTGATTAATAAATGGTAGAAAAGGGGCCCAAAAGCACGGGAAATGTTTAATAGGAGTGTGGGAAACAAGTGAACAGGGGAGGACTTCCACATCCAGTGACAAGGGCAAGGTCTTCCAGCCCTGCAAGGTAAGAGGCAGGGGCAGTACAGGCAAGGAGGGGGCAACCTGGGCCAAATGTTCTGCTTTCTTTTGATTTGCAACCTCCTCAAAAGCACTGAGGAGCTGTCAAGCTAGCAAGAAACTACAAGGTGAAAATCTGAGGGAGAGCAGGGACCCGGAGGCAGCAGCAGATCAGAAGGGATTTGCAGGTGGGCAGGGTAAGTCACGGCGCCCAGGCAGCCCAGAGCAGAAACCGAGGAGGCGAGGCCCCCACGTAAGCAGGGACCCCAGTGGGCTGTGCCAACGGGGCACCACCTCGCCTCTGCCCACAACCACCACCCTGGGGAGCATGGCAGTGACAAGAGCAGAAGAGGAGTAAGAGGAACAAAACATGGCCCTGAGGACTTAACAGCCACATGGGACCTTCATGCATTTTCAAAACAGCTTTATGAGTAATATGTTACATATCATAAAATTCGCCTGTTTTTTGTACAAATGAGGGGTTTAGAATATTTAGAGTTCTGCCACCATCACCACCATCTCATTTTAGAACATTTCCATCACTCCAAAAAGAAACTGTCGTGCCCATCTGAAGTCATTCTTCACCCCCCACCCCTGACCCCAGCCTAGTCTGGACATTTTTCATTGAATCATACAACATGCGGTCTTCTGCGTCCTTCATGCACTTTGCAAGCTGGGTTCTCAGTTCTAGATGGCCCAGGGAACCTCAGGCCAAGACCACAAAAAGCAGTCCCAGACTAGGACCAACTGCCGGGCAAAAGAAACAACAACCCACCCTGGAGGAAACTGCCTTCACCCTGGGCCTGCCCAATGCCCACAGATAACTTCCCGAAGCAAAGCAGTACACAACAAAAAATAACAAAGCACGCAAATAAACACAGTAATGGGGCAACGATCAACATAAGCAGCAAACAGAAGACCCAAAGATCTTCAAATTGGAATACTAGACAGGGAAAAATGCTATGCTTAGAGTCAAATGAACTAAAAGGCAAAATGAAAATAGTTGCAGGGAATGGGAAAAATTTTTAAGTGACCTACTAATATACCAAATAAAGTTCTAAAAAATTAAAAACACAAAAAACAATATTAAAAACTCAGTGGAGGGGCTTCCCTGGTGGCGCAGTGGTCGAGAGTCCGTCTGCCGATGCAGGGGACACGGGTTCGTGCCCCGGTCTGGGAAGATCCCACATGCCGCAGAGCGGCTGGGCCCGTGAGCCATGGCTGCTGAGCCTGCGCGTCCGGAGCCTGTGCTCCGCAACGGGAGAGGCCACAACAGTGAGAGGCCCGCGTACCGAGAAAAAAAAAAAAAAACTCAGTGGATTGAAAGAATTAAGCAGAATGCAGAATGTGAAAAATTCAGTGAATGACAAATGGCAGCTTAGACATAGCTAAAGAGAGACTGCGTGAACGTGATAAAAAAGAAGAAACTGTCCACAATGAAGCTCAAAAGGACAAAAAGGAAGAAGATATGGAAGAGAAACATGGAAAAGAGAGTGAACATAAATCTAGTTAGAGTTTCACAAATAGTGTGTGGGAAGAACTCCAGCAACTGCCTGGCAGCTTCTAAGCCACAATAGAAGCAGGAGGTGGTGGAATGACTTCTTCAGGTGCTGAGAGAGAGTGCCAGTCCAGGATTCCACACCTGGTAAAAGTGTCCTTTAAGAATCAGGATTTGATAAAGACATCTTCAGATTAACAAAGAGAATGTGACATCAGCAGACCCTCATGAGGGGAAATTCTAAAATTTTTCAGTCAAAATAAAAGTGATTCCATGGGACTTCCCTGGTGGCGCAGTGGCTAAGACTCCGCATTTCCAACGCAGGGGGCCCGAGTTCAATCCCTGGTCAGAGAACTAGATCCCACATGTGTGCCGCAACTAAGAGTTCACATGCCACAACTAAGGAACCGGCGAGCCACAACTAAGGAGCCCGCCTGCGGCAATGAAGACCTGGCACAACCAAATAAATAAATAAATAAAGCAATCCCATATGGAAGGTCTGAGATCCAAAAGGAATGAGAGCAAAAAGTCATAAATGTGCATTAATCTAAAAGAATGTTGGCAGTATAAAGCAAGAATAATTGTGCTAAAAAAAAAAAGAAACAGAAATAACATACACAATACTAACAATTAAGAAATAAAAGGTTAGGTGGATTTTTCCAGTCTTATGTTGTCCAGGAAAAAAAATAAAGGTCCTGATTAACTTTATGCTTTTTTTGAGTATTCCTACTGTCATTGCTAGGGAACTATTACAACAAGAGAAAAATAGTATGTTACTTCAAAAACAGCAAAGGAGAAGAAATTAAATAATAAATATTTTCAATCCATAAAGAGGCATGGGGGGAAAAAAAGAAGAATACAGGCAGGACAAATAGAAAACACAAAATAAGATGGCAGATTTAAGCCCAAATAAATGTAAATAGACTAAATGCTCCAATTAAAAGACAAAAATCATCAGACTAGACTTTTTTTTTTAACTCTAACTACAAGCTGTTTACAAGAGACGTACGAAAAACATAAGGTTGAAAAGAAAGGCTGACGTATATAAAAGGATAGAAAAATAAACAGTGCAAATACCAAGCGAGAAAAAAACTGGTGTAACTATATTAAGGACACATACTTTAAAGCAAAAAAGCATTATTAGGGATAAAGAGAATGATTTCATTGCAATTCAGACTCCCATTCACCAGGAAGATACACAGTTTTAAATTTGTATGACATAATAATATCGCCTCAGAATATAAACAAAGCACAAACATAACTATAAGGAGGATTTGACACATTTACAATCATGGTGAGAGGTTTTAATATACTTCTCTTGGTTATTGATAGAAATCAAAAAAATCAGTAAAGACATAAATCATCTGTACATGACAAATAAAATATCTGATTTAACGCTCATATATGGCACCCAGCTATTACAGATACACATTATGGTCAAGCACACGGGGAACATTTACCAAAATTGACCCTATACGGGCCCAAAAGGCAAAGCTCAACAAATTTCAAAAGACTGAAATTTGGAGTATATGCACAGAGTTGTGCAAGTCACATGATCCACAACAATAGGGGGTGCCACTCACATAAGACAATCATGTAAATGGCTCCCCTAAGGATGCCCAGTGCATCTGTTACTACTTGCTGAAATCACATACATGTTCTCTGATCAAACCGTAATTAAGCAAGAAATCAAAAAACAATCCTAGGAAAATTCCTCTATTTTTTAAAATTACAAAGCACACTTTTAAATAACTCATAATGAAGTCAAAATGAAATTTAGAAACTTTGAACTGAATAACAAAAATACTACACATCAAAACTTGTTGAATGCAGCCAAGTATTTAATTTACATATTATAGTTTATAATTTTAATATTTCTAAAATGCCTATATTAGAAAAGACAAATGACTGGAAATTAATAAGCTAAGTACCCATCTCAGGAACTTCCCCCTCAAGAATAGGGGAAAAGGCAATAAAATGAATCCAAGGAAAGTAGAAAAAGGAAATAAGATTTTTAAATAAATTAATAAAATATTAATGGTATAGAGTATCAACAAAGCCAAGAGCTGGTTATTTGAAAGACTAAAAAATAGACAATCCTCTGGCCAGAACTGAGAAAAAAGAGTGGACACACAAATAATGTCAGGAATAGAAAGGGAACATTACTACAGTTCTACAGACTTTAAAAAGATCACAGGAGGGGCTTCCCTGGTGGTGCAGTGGTTGAGAGTCCGCCTGCCAATGCAGGGGACACGGGTTCGTGCCCCGGTCTGGGAAGATCCCACATGCCACGGAACAGCTGGGCCCGTGAGCCATGGCCGCTGGGCCTGCGCGTCCGGAGCCTGTGCTCTGCAGCGGGAGAGGACACAACAGTGAGAGGCTCGCGTACAGAAAAAAAAAAAAAAAAGATCACAGGAGAACATGATGAACGACTTTATGCTCCTAAATTTGAAACCCAGAAGAAATGGACAAAATTCTCTAAAAATACAAATTACTAAAACTGACTTTAAAAAAAAAAATACTGAAAGGTACAAACTTCCAGTTATAAGATAAATAAGTGCTAGGGATGTAATGTACAACATAATGAATATAATTAACACAGCTGTATGTTATACAGGAAAGTTGTTAAGAGAACAAACCTTAATAGTTCTCATCACAAGGAAAAAATTCTTTTCTATTTCTTTTTTTATCCATATGAGATGATGGATGTTTACTAAACTTACCGTGATAATCATTTCACGATACATGTAAGTCAAATCATCCTGCTGTACAACTTAACCTTATACAATGCTGTATGCCAGTTATATATCAATAAAACTGGAAGGAAAATAAATAAATAAAATTTGGGGGAAAATATACCATTTCAAAAGCCTAAATCATATTTTAAAAACTTTTTTTACAAAGGAAGGTTTAGGATTGCACGGCTTCACTGGCAGGTCCTAGCAAGCATCCATGGAACAGATCATTCAAGTGTTGAGGGATCACTCTCCTTGGCTTGAGTAACCACGAAGCCTGAACCTGTCCCCAGAGCCATGCAGGAAGGTGCCTGAGTGGGGCTGACGTCTCACAGCACCAACTCCCTGGAGATGCACCAGGTAAGGAAAATGGGGAAGGCTGGTGCCCAGAGCCACTATCTGATCTGTGGGATGACAGCACCTGAAACAAAAGCTGTCAAGCGGCCCTGTGATTAGAACAATATTAAACCAGTAAGAAGCCAAGGCATGGCTTCTCTGTGTCCACACCCCCACACACACCCATCTCATCCCCAGCAGCTTTACACACGCAGCACAGGGGCGGAGGCAGGAAGCTGTGCACATGGGCTGCCAGGGCTCCTGATGAAATCGAAGATGCTGTGAGCGCTACATATAAAAATAAATTACTTTCTAGTACACGAGCAAAAAAAAAAATTAGATTTTTAAAAGATGCTATTTAGGAAAGCATCAAGATAATATCAAGCACCTAAAAGAAACTGAATAAAAGACAGGCAACAGGGTATTCCCCGGCGGTCCAGTGGTTAAGACTGCGCTTTCATTGCTGAGGGCACAGGTTTGATCCCTGACTGGGGAACTAAGATCCCACAAGCCACAAGGTGAGGCCAAAAAAAGAAACAGGAAAAAAAAAAAAAAAAAGAATGGCAACACCTCTACAGGGGAAGTATATAGCTTTACTTAGGGAAATTCTCAGACCTACCTAAATAAATGAAGACATGCTGTGTTTATGGACTGGAACACTCAATTTTGTAAAGATGTTAAATCTCCCCAAATTGAAATACAGGCTCAATGCAATCCCAATCACACACCCAACAAACTTTCTTTCTTTGAACCTGCAAGCTAATTCTTAAACTCACATGAAGAGCAGAAGAACAAGAAGAGCCAGATGTTTCTCAAAGAAAACAACTGTGAGGACACCTCTCAGTCAATTTCCATACAGCTCGTAATTAAGACAGAGGAGTGGTGCAACGGTGACCATGTGGAAAGAGCAGGAAGCCCCCGAGAGACCCACACTGACATGGCCTCTGGACAAAAGACAGAGCCCTGCAGCTGAGGGAAGGATGAGCTTTCCAGCAAAATCCACTAAGACAACTAGATACCTACATAGGGAAAAGAAAAAAAGAAAATTGGACCCCTTCCATAGACCACACACACAAAGTGCATAAAAGACCCAAACTGGGAGGGAGCTTTCCAGATAGGACTGGGGATCACCTTCATGCTACCAGGGAAAAGAGTAGGGAAGAAGTTCTTAACGAAGATGGAAAAGAGCACGAAGATGAAAGAGAAACAATAACAAATCTGATGACATTAAAACTGAGATGTCAAAAGACCCCTCACAAAGAAAGCAGAAGGACAAGCTTCAAAGTGGAAAGACACTTACAGTAAATATCCAAAATATACAAAAGCTCCTAAAATCAGTAAGAAAAAGACAACTCAACTAAAACATGGGCAAAAGACCAGAACAGGCTTTAAAAAAAAAAAAAGAATATATAATTATCCTGTACCTGTGTCCTATGCCTGCTATGTGTACCAGAATACATAAGAATGCTCATTTCAACATCTTTCAGGAGTAGGATGTATAAGTAAATTGTGACATATACCTGTAATGAGATACTATACAGAAGTAAAAATGAATTAATTACACACATATTCAACAACCTGGGTGAATCTTACAAATGTAATACTGAGAAAAGCAATGCAAAGAAACATACATGCAGTATATCAATCATATAATCTTCCCAGTGGCAAAATAAGCAGTTTTCTAGATATGCATGCATAGGCAGGAAAACCACTAAAAAAAAGTGAAGAAATAAGTATCATCCAAAAAAGTAAGAAAAATATTTGCCTCTTGGAGGGAGGAAGTAATTGTGATGAGGGTAGGACACATCAAGGGTGCTTCCAGGGTGCTGAAAGGGTCTATTTCCGGACCTGGGTAGGGGGTACATAGGTGTTCTTTTTATAAATATGAGTTAAACTGTAAGTAGATGTTTTATGCATTTTTTTACCTCATAATTTTTTTAAAAAGAAAGTAAATCAAATCAAATAAGACTAGACCCACTAAACCCCACAGTTAAATGAAAAGAGCAATTTGACAATTCCTTCTAGGGCTCTAATGGTTATTAACACCAAAGAGGATTTCTGTACAATTAACTAAACCCTTAAGGTAGTAGGTCAAATCCGGTACTCTAAGACTGCATGACAAAGCGCCCAATTTAGATCTGTAACACCAAAACAGGAAAGGATTTTATTCTTAAATCCTCTTCCATGTTTAACAGTTATTTCAGTTTCAAACTCTGACCCACCTGGCTTTATAAAGCCCAAATGAAATGCAAAGGATGTTATCAAAGAAAGGAGGACTCTAAATCCCGACTTGTAAATTACCTGTCTTGGGATCACTGCAAGTGCAACTCTTCCCAACAGTTAATCTGTACTATCAACTTGATACAATGTAATCTTAAATTTTAATGCCACGTTGAAGTTAGAAAGTAAAATTCCACTGGCAAAAAATAAGGTTCAGTAAAAGAACAACTACAACACATAACTATTAATTGTAAAGAATCAGCTATCAACTACTCTACTGAATAAAAGGTGATCTAGTCATGCATCATTAATCTCTCCAAAACCTCCTGTCCTCCCTGGCTCTTCCAAATCCTACTTAGGGAGACCTCCCCTTCCAGGAAAGATGGAGTAACAGTATCAGACTAGTCCTCGCACCGTGCACAACTAGAAAGCTAAACAAAACATATAAAACACTTTTGCAGACATTAAACTACATGCAGTATCGGAACATGATTGCTGAAACAAAGAAAGCAAATGAAGTGAGCCCCATGATCACTGAGCTTTCTGCACAGAGAGACAGGGCCCTGAGCAGAGAAAGCTAGGATCACTGAGCTGAGAAAACAGAGATCAGAGTTCACGGAGGCTACAGCAGCTGGAATTGGTGGGCCCAAGGACCAAAGAGGAAAGCACTATACAGAAAGGGTGTGCCAGAAATCTACATGGGGTCCCTCGTGTCCCTGGCTGAGCATGTAGTTGGCGAGACTCCAGGAGGACAAGCAAAGAACTACTGAGCGAGGGTGGGAACCATCCAAGTTCCAACATGTCAGAATGAAGAGACCCCACTGACCACTCAGAATATTTACCCCGAAAGGTGGCCCCACCTTAGGCATAGGGCTAGACTAGACTCAGAGCAAAGGCTTCTCTAGAAGGGGTCATCCACTTTTTTCCATAAAGACCCAGATGGTAAATATCTGGGTTATACAGTCTCTGTCGAACTACTCAACTTTGCCAGTGTAGCACAAAAGCAACACCGACAATACATAAAAGACAATGCTGCGTTCCAAAAGACTTTACTTACAAAACCAAGCAGTGGGTCATAGTTTGCCAACCCCTGATATAGACCTGCTTTAGCAAAGATAGAAAACAACCCTTGAAAGAATGAAGCTGATACGAGTACACTAAATTCCTTCCAGAACAAAACTCAACACTGTTTAAATGAAGACAATAACACCAGATTCTCAACAACATAACAGTCAGTGTGTCTGGCATCCAATCAAAAATTACTAGATATAAGTAAAAGCAGGAAAGTGTGATCCATAAGCAAAAGAAAATCAATCCAGAGAAACAGACCCAGAAATGACAGTGATGATGGAAATAACAGACAAGAGCTTTAAAATGGCATTACAAATTTGTTCAAGGATTTAAAGGGAAACATGAACACAAAGAGAGAAAAATAAACTATAAAGAAGACCCAAGTAGAAATTCTAGAAAATAAAAACATAATATCAAAATGAAAACTACATTGGGTGGTGGGAATTCTCTGGTGGTCCAGTAGTTAGGACTCCATGCTTCCAATGCAAGTTCGATTCCTGGTCAGGGAACTAAGGTCCCGCAGGCCGTGCGGTGTGGCCAAAAAAAAAAAAAAAAAAGAAAGAAAAAGAAATAAGAAAATAAAAACTACACTGGGTGGGCTTAACAACATATTTGACACTGCAAAAGAATAGACTGAGAGAACTTGAAGACACTGCAATAGAAATGAGAGAACTTGAAGATACTGCAATAGAAATGATCCAAATTAAAACACGGGGGGGGGGGAAGGTAGGAGTGGGGAGAAAGCCTCATGGAACAATATGAAACATCTAAGATTAATGTAATTGGAGCTCTGGAAGACTGAAAGGGAGCAGAGTGAGAAAAATAGAAAAATTAAAAATATATGGCAGCACATTTTCCAAAAATTTGCTGAAAACCATAATCCTACAGATCCAAGAATCTCAGTAGACCACAACAAGCAGGCTACTCACAAAGAAAAAGACACCAATGCACATCATAATCAAACTGCTAAATTCCAACGATAAAGAGAAAAATCTTAAAAGTAGCAGGAGGAAAAAAAAGACACATTACATACTGGGGAACAAAAACAAGACTAGAGCACACTTCTCATCAGGAGCAATGCAGGCCTGACCACAACAGGGCATCTTCAAAGTGCTGAAGAAAAAAAGTCAACCTAGAACTCTACATCCAGTGAAAACATCCTTCAAAAATGATGATGAGGGCTTCCTTGGTGGCACAGTAGTTAAGAATCTGCCTGCCAATGCAGGGGACACAGGTTCGAGCCCTGGTCTGGGAAGATCCCACATGCCATGGAGCAACTAAGCCCGTGCGCCACAACTACTGAGCCTGAACTCTAGAGCCTGTGAGCCACAACTACTGAGCCCGTGTGCCACAACTACTGAAGCCCACGCACCTAGAGCCCGTGCTCTGCAACGAGAGAAGCCACCGCAATGAGAAGCCCGTGCACCGCAACAAAGAACAGCCCCCGCTCGCCGCAACTAGAGAAAGCCCGCGTGCAGCAACAAAGACCCAATACAGCAAAAAATAAAATAAATAAAATTTTGGGAAAAAAATGATGATGAAATAAAGACACTCCCACACAAACGAAAGTTGAGAAAATGTATCGCCAGGGGACCCAAGTAATAACACTCTCCAGACAGGAGAAAAATAATTCCAGATTCAAACTCAGAGCTACACAGAGCAATGAAGGCTGGGAACTGAACTATGTGGTAAATATAAAGGATGTTCTTATTTTTCAAATTTCTTTAAAAGATAATTGACTTTTTTAAAAAATAATAACAACGTAGTCTGGGGTTTATAGCATGCAGAAGTAAAATGTATGACTCGAACAGCAAAAGGATGGGGGACAGAAGCACCAGGCTGTCAGGTTCTTACCTCACATGCGAAGAGGTGTACTGTTATTTGAGGTACAATGTGATAAGTTAAAGATGTAATACGGCAAACCTTAGAACCACCACCTCAAAAAATAAAACAAAGGTATCGCTAATAGGCCCACAGAGGACATATCATAAGGGTAATCATGTTTTTAACTAACATTAAAATAACCATGCAAAAGGATATAATAATTAAATACAGGAAAATATAAATTTTTATAAATATAATTCTACTGATGCCTACCTCCTATCCCTGTCCTTAAGTGTGTAACTTTCCATATATTTTTTACATAGATAAGCACTTATTTTTATATGTATATATAGCTTTTTAAAAACACAAATAGGATCATACCAAACAGTCTGCTCTGTGCCTTAGTTGTTTTTTTTTTAATGTGTGGTTTGTTTTTTAATTTAATAATATATCTTAGAAACTTTCCCATAACAGCACACACAGAATTACTTCTGTATTTAGTAGCTGCATGTAAGTCTAGTATATGATGCACTAAAAGTTAATTAATCAGTTCTCTATTGATGGATATTAGGTTATTTGCAGGCACTCAATAAATACAGACTAAATGAATGAATGCTGTAATGAATATTCTTGTAGAAAACTGCGATAATCTTAAAATGCCAGTTTTCTACATTTCCTTGGATTTATTATTCCTAAATTTAAAACAGGCTCACAATTCTATAAAGACAATTCCATATAGTTATGCCATTTAAAATGAAGAAAAAAATAATCTATAGAATCAACCATAATCTACTTAGCATGAAATTCTTCTCAGAGAAAAGAATACTGTCAGGGACAATCTGGCAACTATTTCTCAAATATATGCATTTAAGTGAAAATATATTTATTTAAGTGAAAACTATCATTAATTTTAATAAGGCAACAAAACAGATCATAAATTAGGATCCACTGTCTCAAAGTTAAACACAGTAACATAAGACATTGATATGGCACTAGTAAATGATCCATAAACAAGCATGTCCTGGTACAGCTTGCAATAAGCAAGTGCAGAGCTAAGGGCTCATGGTCAACACCCACCCCCGCAGTAGGACCAAGTGAATGTTAGGGATGGGGGCAGGGGTGGTAGCCAAGGGAATGAGTCAATCTCCAAGCCCACTTCAGGCATACTTCTGGCACCTGGGGTCCTGGAGGGCATCTGAGGGGGAGACAGCATGTGGAGCCCAACACAGCTCAGGGGCACCACTCCATATACTGAGTTGCAGGACCCAGGCAAATCCAGGAAGTTGAGAGCCCATCAGGTGCCCAAAACCAAAACTCAGAAGAATATGAAGCAAACCAGAACCCATATAGGGAACTCAAGCTCTGGAACTCAGTAACAAGCTCTGAGGCTATGTGAGAGCAGGGAGTCACTGAACCTAGGAGTGAATCAGCATCTGGAGACAAAGAACCAAATGTAGGTTACAGGAAATGTGGCCCAGGCACAGTTCCAAAGCCCAGCGGTCAGAGCCAGGCCCCCAACTTCTGGGTCAGCCTCCACACCGCTACTCCCAGAGAGGCCCCGGGAGAGCTGAAGTACCTCCGACTTGGCTCATTTCTTCCGGAACCCAGGAGAGCGCTAGGCCAGTGAGCCCACCCACGGGAAGGCAACAGAGTAGGAGTCAGGGACAGTACCAGCAACAAAGAAGGGCTTTGCAGCAAGCACCTGTTCAGAGAATTTCCCACAGTAGTGCCTGTTAAACCCAGCAGTTTGCCTCACAGGCCACATAATACGGAAATAAAGCATTTCATCTTCAGAGCACCTTTACTAGAAAGAAGGGAACAGTAATGACCTCACCTTCCCAGTCTGATTTGGTAGATTCAGAACTGTTTTTACAAGAATACTCATTCTGAATGAAATGAATTTGATGTCAGGAAAAAATGTGTGAGCTATTACTGAAGCCCTAATACTTGCCATGATGGCCTGCAAGAATCAATTCATTTTCTGTAGTGTTCACAAACACTGATTTATGGGAAGTGTGCCATAAAGTCTAGTTTTTGAGAAACTATAACATTTACCAGAACCTCACATAAACACACTCAGGTAGAGCATGGATCTTAGGAGAGCTCCCATCTTACTCCGGAGAGGGGCCATGGTGGGTGCAAAGGGTTTTTAAAAAAGAAAGCTAAGCCTGCCCAGTTTGGAGCTCCTCTTAGGATGGTGGTCACCTGAACTTGTGCCCCTTATCAACTGATGAAAGCTGCAGGCACAGCTCACTGTCTCAACAGGGGCAAATCTGTTCTTTTTCTTCCAAATAGTCAATCACGTGCAACATCTGCACCACCACACAGGAGGGGACAGGGCTCCTTAGCAGCTGTGCAGTAAGGAGCACATGGGCAGAAACACACAGCCACACAGGATGCCCCTTGAAACACTGGGCTCAGCTATGCATCACACAGTCCTCCTGCTTCATAAATATGATCACATTTAATCTTTGCAACACCACCACGAGGTAGGTAGTCTTAGACCCACTTTACAAATCAAAACACTAAGATCTAGACCAAGGACAGAAAAGAAACCAGCTTGGACCAAGGTCATTCTGACAACAAAGTCCATTCTCTTAGATAAAACCTCAGCTGCCTGTTCAATTTTTAGAAAAAGTCCATCATGAGTTTCTGAGTCTTGGGACTTCCCTGGCAGTGCAGTGGTCAAGAATCCGCCTGCCAACACAGGGGACACGGGTTCAAGCCCTGGTCCGGGAAGATCCCACATGCCGCGGAGCAACTAAGCCTGGGCGCCACAACTACTGAGCCTGTGTGCCACAACTACTGAAGCCTGCACACCACAACGAAGAGTAGCCCCCACTCGCTGCAACTAGAGGAAGCCCAGGCGCAGCAACGAAGACCCAACGCAGCCAATAAATAAACAAATAAATGAATAAAAATTAAAAAAAAAAAAAGATTTTCTGAGTCTCCATAAGGAGGGACTTTGAGCCAATGAGAAATCTCGCCCAAAGCTGCTCTGCAAATGGGGTGAGAAACAAGGTGGCAGCCCGGCTCCTCAGTCGTCAGACTGAGGAGGCCTGGACTCTTGGCTCGGCTCCTCAGCAGCCCATGAATTCCATGGGGTTGGATGCCCCCTCTAAGTGGCCTCAGTTCACTCAGGTAACAACAGGTGCCTGCTAGGGGTGTTGTCAGGATTAAGTAGACTAAATCCATGTGAAAAAATGTTCACAAACTGTAAAGCAATACAGTAGGAACATTATAGCTTCTGCCCACACTGCCTCCCCTCCCTGGGCCTCTTTCCACCACATTCCATCTCTCCCTCTGATGGTTCCTCTGCCTGGCAAACATTTGTTTGCTATTGCCCCCAATGCCAGCCACTTCTCTCCTCCCAAACCCCTGCTCTGTGACCACTGCCTCACTCTCCCCTCAACCCCTTGATGAAATTTCTGTTCCCAGAAATTCAGCTTCCACAGAATTTTCTATTCAACCAAGACATCACTCACAAAAGTCATCAAGGGCCCTGGCTCTGTCATGCAACAAATATTTATGAAGTCTGTGCTACGTCACAGACACTCCCTGGTACACACATACTCATTAGCTTTTCTCCAGAAGCACACCTATCTCTGACTTCACCTTATGTTACTAACCTCTTGGTTCCAGATTTACAACAACAACAAAAGACAGAAAAAACAAAACAGATTAGACCTGAAGACATCACTACAAATGCATGTTTTGCTTAATACAGATAGAGATGGTTACATATAGAAATGTTTACAGATGTGTATATATACAAAGGGGTCAGTATATGCACATATATCTCCTTGCTCTGTCACCTGAGAGGACCTAAAAGTAGTGACACCCCAGTAGCAATGAGCACACCCAGCACCCAGATCTTGGTCTCTAACACCATTCTCCAATAACAGGAACCAGAGGTCCTTGGAGAAACACCTGATTTTAGAACTGAGGCAGGAAATGTACGAGATGATCCCAGAGCATCCTGTGCTCCAGAAAGTAAACAGCCAGAAAGTAAATAGCTGCTTTTAAAAAAAAGTCCACAATAGTGGGGCTTCGTCAAAGTAGCACAGGAGCCAACTGAAAGCGCTCCCACTGGCCAAAGATGGAGCAACAAAGTAAAGTAGTAGTGGATTATAGCCCAAAGGACAAAATAAATATCCATGAGTCCATAGTGATATAAGTAAATGATTGAACAGATTAATAAATGCAGAAGAATAGATAAATCTCCCATACAGAAAAATTCCAATTAATATATGCAGATACTCTGACCTTAGGGAGATGGAGCACAACCCTCCTCCCCTTAAGTGTGGGCTGGGCACAGTAAATTCCTTCCAAAGAGAACAAGATGGGGCGAGGGGATATCAAGTGGAGACATCTGACAAACAGGACCTCAGCCAGGTAATCAAAGTCACATCAACAGTGATAAGTTGTGTTGAGAGCATGGACCTTTGATGTGATGTGATACGAAGGGCACTTTCCCTCTGTGATATTCCTCCCCAAAACCTATAATCCCAGCTTTATCATAAGAAAAACATTAAACAAATTTCAACAGAGGGACAGTCTATAAAATCCCTGACCAGTACTGCTCAAAATTATCAAGGTCATCCAAAACTAAGAAAGTCTGAGAGACTGTCACAAGCCAAGAGGAGCCTGAGGATACATGACAACTAAATGTAATGTGGCATCCTGGATGGGATCCTGGAGCAGGAAAAAGATAATAGGTAAATACTTAGGAAATCCAAATAAAGTATGGATAGACTTTGGTTGATAATAATGTATCAATATTGATTCATTAGTTATGACAAGTGTACAATCCTAATGCAAGATGTTAACAACAGGGGAAACTGGGTACAAAGTATACAGGAACTCTATCTTCTCAATTTTAATAAAATTCTAAAACTATGGACAAAAAAAGAGAGAGAAAGTCCATTTCCCCTCTGCCACAAAAAACCACCACACAGTTTTTCTTTCTCCCAATTATTCACCAAATCCCATGATTCTCTCCTTATGTCTCTCAGAATGTTACTACTCCACTTTACACCCCCACCCCTACTCAAAAACCTTCAAAGATCTTGTTGCTTTCCAAATAAATGTCATTTCCTCATGCTACCATTCAGGCCTTTAAAAGATGTGGAGCAGACCACCTCCTGCCCCTGGAACCTGAGGCTTCCTCTCACTCTGGGCAAACCCTTCCCTCCCAACTCCAAGCTATCCTCTCAACTCCACTTGCCAAAATCCTACTCTGTCCTTCAAATGCTTTCTTGCTTCCAGAGCTTCCCTGACACCCACCTACATTTAACACCAGGTACGTGAGCCCCCCTGAGGCCCACGCTTCTGCAGTATCTCACCTGAGCACTAGTCCTCACCACCAAACCTCCCGGGGATCCGTGCCCTCAGAGCAGAAGCTGGTCCTAACTGGACCAACTCTTGCTCACTGAAAAGCTTCAGACGCTTAGGTGTTCTGCCCACCTGTGTCCACCTAGAGAACGCCCAGTTAACCTTGGTAGGATGCTGCTGTCATCATCTCCCCGCACATCCATAACTGAAGGAGAAGGGCCAAGCCTTTCTACTGGGCACCCAAAGGGTCACACTGTGGTTCCACTCCCCGCCCGCCAGCACTGTGTCCCACTGTGTCCTCTCACCTAAACTGGAGGCCGTGTATACCCCACCCTAGAAGGTCTTTTCCTCTCCATTCCAGCCAGTGCAATCCTTCCTGTCTCTGTGCCCAGCTCAGGTCCTCCCTCCCTCCTCCAGAAGCCTTCCTCAGCCAGACCCCTCTCCTGGAATCCCTCACCAGCCATTGGCCACACCACTACTTCTCACTGGTATTAACACAGCCTTGAGCCACTAGTTAGATGTTTCAAGATGCTATCTGATCCACTAAGCTGGTCTGCAGGTGTACTGATTTCACAGTGCTCCCCAGGGTTCTGGACCAGATCCACTCCTTTCTCATTCCCACAGAGGAGCTGGTACAGCAGAGGCTCTGGCTCAGGGGTCAGTAAACAGCGAGTGAGCAGGTGCTCCTGAGAAGCCAGCAGATCATGGTCTCCCAGGTTCGACCATTAACGCTCACGCTCTCAGAGAGGCGGATAACTCGGCACAATGGGGGCACAGGTGCCAGGGCCAGATGGCCAGGGTCCAAGTCCAGGCTCTGCGGCTCACTAGCCACGTGACCTCTGAAAAATCATCTAACCTCTCTTGCCTCAGTTTCCTCAATCACAAAGTGGCTGTAACAGTACCTGCTCCCAGGGTTGTTTGGAAATTAAAGGGATTGTCAACGTGGGCAGCCTGGACAAGCCAGACACACGGTAAGTACGACTTAAAACTAAGCTAGTAGTGCTACTATTTTCCCAGAGGCATAAAGATGTTAAGAGCTAGTGCCTGTGACAGTCTTGATGATCTAGTTCCTGAGCGTGGTGGGTGTTTTCCGAGTGCTTATTTTATTGTTATGCTTCAGATCTTACAAGGGTAAGGATGTCAAAAATAGATAATTCAAAATAATCCTTTAACGACACATACAGTATACTCCTGGTTGTGGGGAAGGGGGAAAGGGAAGACAGAGAAGTGGAAAATACACCAAAATGTTAACAGTGGCATACAGGATTTTATATAATTTTTATTTTCACTGTTGTGTTTTTCCATATTTTCTAAATATTCTACGATGACGTGTTATTTTTATAATCTGAAGGAAAACAGCAAGTTTTCAAGGAACTCAGTTACTCCAGTAAAAAAATGTTAAAATAGTTTTCAAGTACTAAGACCATTTTCAGCATAAAGTTTTATTTAAAGAACAAAAACTGGGACTTCCTTGGTGGTCCAGTGGTTAAGATTCCACACTCCTAATGCAGGGGGCCCAGGTTCGATCCCTGGTCAAGGAACTAGATCCTGCATGCATGCCACAACTAAGAGCCCGCATTCCGCAACTAAGAGCCCCACATGCCGCAATGAAGATCTCACGTGCCGCAACTAAGACCTGGTGCAGCCAAATAAATAAATAAATATTTTTTTAAAAAATTCTTCAGGGAAAATATTCATGCCTGCTGGTCAAGTAAAAACTCACTTTCAGGAGAAGAGCTGTACGTATAAAGGAAAAGACTGAGAAGCAGTTCTCTGGAACCAGGCCCTGAAGCCAGACCAGGGGTCTGATCTGGGCTCTGCCACCTACCAGGCCAGGTTGGCAACAGATGGGAAGAAACACAGTTTGCCCTTGAGGTCCTGTGGCCAGAGACTCAGGGAGACCACAGTGCCGAGCCAGCACACTCAGGAAGTCCACTACAGCAGACAGGAGGCACCTTGTGTCCCTGCAGTGGTTTCACCTCTGTAGAAACTAGTCCAGACCTAGGCCAGGGCTTAGAGGGAACGCAGAAAGAGGAAAAGCTTGATTTAACATTTTGACTGTGGTTTTATTTTGATACACCTTTAAACTGCTTGTCAGATCAACCTTTAAGGGTAAAAGAAGTCACGCAAGAAAACACCAAACTGAACGGTATTCACTGTGCACAGCTCATCACCAATACCCTCAGGCTTGGGGACAAGGGGTGCGGCGGGGAGGGATGAAGACCAGATGCCAAGGGGACAGGAGGCTGGAAACCACTGAAGCAACACTTTCAACATTTCCCACCTAAACATTCTTTAAGAAAAACTTTCTCCCATTTCCACAGCCAGATACATGCTCTTTCCCTCCCAAATGCTAGTAGTGGCTCATTCCTCTCCCTTCTACATCCAGCCAGAACCAGCAAGACATTCTGTCGCCTCCTGAAGCCAATCAATGGCCAAGTGCAATCAATCCTTGTTCCAGGGAGCGCTTGGGGCCACCCACGTCTCACTGACACCTCCCTAGCTGGAGCTATGGCCAGCTCTTCCTCGCTCCCACCTCCCCCTCCTCAGGACGCTCCCGCCCCACTCCCCCTCCCTAACACACATTCACACACACACACACAAACATATACATATGCACTCACACACCTACGCAACACATACACATAAACACACACACACAAACTAACCCGCCCTCCCCGCCTGACTCTATAGCCCGAAGAATCTTACTAAAATGCAATCCTGATCACTTCACTACCCTGCTTTAAAACCTTCCTTAATTGTCCTTAAGACAAAACCCAAATTCCTAGGGCCTTACAAAGCTTGTCAGGACCTGCCCTGCTTGCCTCTCCACCATCATGGGTCTCCCGGCACTTCTCTCCAAACAGTCTCTGCTCCATTTATTTGCTCAACAAATATTCACTGAGCACCTACCACCAGCCAGTCATTATGTGAGAAGCTGGGGATGTGGCATGAACAAGACAAAGTCCCTGTCCTAGTCGGGGAAGCAAAACAAATGCATAAGCCGGTGTCACGGGGTGGACGTGCCAGCAGAAGATAAAGCAGGTGGGGCTGGAGCACGGCCCTGGGGAGGAAAGAGGGAAGCACTGTTCAAAGACCGGCTCTCTCCCCTCCCCACCTCTGCACACCTGGCTCCTCTGCCCTCCCTCCCACCCTCTTCCTTCCTTGCCCAGATCATTTCTAGTCTCTTTCAGGTACTGGCTCAGTGTGCCTGCCTTCCAGGAGGCCTTCTCACCACTCTGCACATAGCCACCACCACCCCAACCCATCTCCCCCAGAAAACTGGTAAACTCCTTAAAAGCAGGAGTTACGCACCAATGAATTGCCAACACATAGCATGGTGCCTGGCACATAGAGGCCCTCAATAAATATTAGCTGAATTACTGAATTCTTTAAATCAGTTTTTGTGACTTCACCACTCTTTCCCCTCACTACACTCCCACCTTTGACCTGCACACATTTTCATCTCCCCCGTTAGGGACCCCCTACTGCACACAGCTTAGGCAAACAGATGCCACCGAAATGTCCAGAAAGCAGAATTCCTTAAATCACTACCTTATTACTCAAGTGCAGATACATAATTACTGCGTTGGGCTTTTACTTAACTTTGTATAAGGATGCCATTTTCTCTAATAAGATAAAATTCCTCAAGGGCCACGCCCACATCCTATACCTCCTGAGATCCCACACAATCCCAGGCTCAGTGCCATGTAGGTAAATGGTACAAAGTGCTCATAAGAACAATTATTTCCCCACAAAACACTGAGAAGCCCTGCAACTTGCTTTTAGATAGCATACACTAATAGTTAGGATCTGTGCATTTCACTGTATGTAAAGTTTGCCTCAAACAATAATGTAAATATTAACCTCTTAGTTAATAAGTGTGCTTCCTCAAGTGCTATGGGTTAGCAGTTCAGAAACTCCCCTCTGTGTATTCCAGCCAGCAAATGAATCAGTGAGGACAAAGAAGCCAGGTTCTCACTGCTGGGAAGTAAGTGACAAACCTGAAAAGGGGAACAGAGGAGACGGGCCTTGTGGTAATCACCTCTGTGCATCACCGTACAATGCACAGCAGTAAGTAAGCAATAAATACAAACACGGATGTCTCCACCCTACCCCTCTGCCGAGGGGACCCGCAAACAGTGGCACACCAGCAGCAATGGGCACACCTAGTGCCAGGTCTTGCTTCTAAATTCCATTCTCCACCAAAAGGAACTGGGGATCACTGGAGAAAAGGCTGATTCCAGGGTTGAGGCAGGGAAAATACAAGATAAGCCTGGAACATCTTACAGTGCCAAAAAGCCAAGAAATGTTCAAAGCCTGGTATGTCAAAGGGCACTGACAACAACATGATGAGGCCTTGCTAAGCTAGAAAATAAATAATGACAGGGACGGGCCAAATGAACAACGGCAACAAAGTTGGGACCAAGCAACATGATGCGATGCTCTGGAAAAAGCAAGCGACTTCAGTAGCATCCTCACCCAAAATGCATAACCTGCATCTGAGTACAAGGAAACATCAGGCAAACCCAACTTGAGGACAGTCCAGGAAATAACTGCCTGTATTCTTTTAAAATGTCAAGGTCAGTGAGTTCAGAGACAGAAAGTAGGATGGTGGTTACCAGGGGGTGGGGGAGGGGGAGGGAGAGTTAGTGTTTAATGAGGACAGAGTTTCAGTTTGGGCAGACAAAAATGTTCTGGAGATGGACGGTGGTGATGGCTGCACGACAGTATGAATGTACTTAATAACTGTAGCCTTAAAAACGGTTTCAATGATAAACTTCATATTATGTATATTTTACGACAATAAAAAAATTGTCAAGGTCAAGAAATTCTAAGAAAGCCTGAGAAACTCCTTTAGATTAAAGGAGGCTACAAAGACGAGACTTCTAAGGCAGTTAAGTGAACCTGGATGGGGGGAGGGGCAAAAATGGCTCATAAAGGGGCAAACCACAACATTTTAATGTGAACTGTGGATTAATAATAGTATTATATCGGGAGTTCCCTGGCGGTCCAGTGATTAGGACTTGGCACTTTCACTGCTGTAGCCTCAGGTTCAATCCCTGGTAGGGGAACTAAGATCCCGCAAGCTGTGTGGCAAAAAAATATATATATATATATAGTATTAAACCAATGGGAAATGTCCTGACTTTTACAACTGTCCTGTGTTTATGTAAGAGGATGTCCTTGTTCTTAGGAGAGATACACACAGTAAGGCATAAAGGAGCACAGTCTCCAACTTACTCTTCAATAGTTCAGGGGAAAGAATTACATATTCACATTTATAAATAGAGAAAAGTAAACGAGGCAAGATGTAAAAACGGGTAAATCTGGGTAAGGGTATATGGGAGTTCATTACACTATTCTTGCAATTTTTCTGTAAGTCTGAAATTACATCAAAACTAAAAAATACAAAATAGTAGTAGTCAAGAACAGAAGACCCACCTGGAAAGCACACCGATGGTCGGTAAAATTAACACGTGTCACTGGCTGTCTCTCCTCAGCTGTCTCCCCTTCCGCTGTAAAGGCACAACCCTCTCTGCAGAGTTGGACGTACAGGGCAAGTTTAAGGTTCAAGAACATGATTAAAGCATTAACATATCATGCCATATATTTACTGGAATGGCCTTTTCTATGTATTTAACTAGACTTACAAAAAGGAAACAGGGGCTTCCCTGGTGGCGCAGTGGTTGAGAGTCTGCCTGCCGATGCAGGGGACACGGGTTCGTGCCCCGGTCTGGGAAGATCCCACGTGCCGCGGGGCGGCTAGGCCCGTGAGCCATGGCCGCTGAGCCTGTGCGTCCAGAGCCTGTGCTCCGCAACGGGGAGAGGCCACAACAGTGAGAGGCCTGCATACCGCAAAAAAAAAAAAAAAAGGAAACAGTATCCACCTTGAGCTCCACGGAGACAAGCATGGTGGATGCCCCAAGCACTTTAATAGCTTCTGAACAAAAAGAGGACAGGAGACAAGCATGGTGGATGCCCCAAGCACTTCAATGGCTTCTGAACAAAAAGAGGACAGAGTTAGAAACCTAGAGGACACCCTCTATATGTAAGCCACATGGATCTTGTTAGAGCTCTAGCTTTAGAATTCCACAAGGTGATAATGAGGTAGAAATGTTCTCATCCATTTCAGGACTCTTCCACAGCACATTGTTCAAAATGGAACACGGCACATTTTTTAAAGCAGGTTAAAAAAAATCTATGTAGATGTCCCTTTGTGGCTCCTGAGCCTCACATGACAAACGCCAAAGGAAAGTTCATATACTTCAAATGCAAAGTGAGAGAGTGTTATAAACCCCACCCCCTTTTATCCCCACATCCAAACCAGACTCCCTTGATTCTACCTTCTCGATTCTACCTTCTGGACATCAGCAGAGGCCCTGTCCTGTCCTCCACCCCTCCCACCACTGTCTCCTCCAGCCCTGGTGGTTCTCACCTGGATTATCACACTCCCCTCCCCAGCTGGTGATACCACCTCCAGTGTCACCCCTCTTCAAACCCTCCACTCCACCCACAGTCAAAAAGACCTTTCAAAACACAAATCTACGTCTGACATTCCCCTGCTTAAATCCTGAAGCAGCTCCCATCACCAACTACATCAACAGTCATTAGTTGCTGTGAGTTTAAAGCTGGGTCGACCTGACTGATTTATGTTTCATAAATGTTGTTCAATGCAAATGATTCACTTATTTATTATAAACTAAAGGCTTTCGCTGATAACCATGGTCTCCTCCCCTATAAACACACAGTATACTATAATTTGATGACACGGCACACTGTCAATAAGCAATAAACCTCCACTGAGCTCAAGTGAAGACGTCTGGCTACCTCCCCTCGCCCCACTGGATCCATTCTCCTCCCCTCACAGAGCAAGGCCGTCCTGGGTGAGTGACAGTGTGTCTTCCTACAGGACACGCAACAGGGGCAACAGGAGGCCCTAACGGTGCCTAAAGGGCTACATAAAAGGCAAATGCCTTCACAATCACAAAGGCTCTCCACGAGCACAAGCTCAGAGGATGGAAAGAGTGTAACAGACCCCTTTTAGGTCTGTCACTTGATTTCTGGTCAAGCTTGGTATTTTTGGCCAACCATCTGATACCTCAAGTCTTCTTCCTAGTTTAAGTTCGATGCCCACTTTTTTTTTTTACGCTTGTTTCTCTATTTTTTTAATAGATCTTTACTGGAGTATAACTGCTTCACAATACTGTTTTAGTTTCTGTTGTACATCAAAGTGTACAACAGAATCAGCCACATACACACATATGTCCCCATATCCCCTCCCTCTTGAGCCTCCCTCCCATCCTCCCTATCCCACCCCTCTAGGTCATCACAAAGCACCGAGCTGATCTCCCTGTGCTATGCTGCTGCTTCCCACTAGCTAACTATTTTACATTCGGTAGTGTATACATGTCGATGCTACTCTCACTTCGCCCCAGCTTACCCCTCCCACCCGTGTTCTTAAGTCCATTCTCTATGTCTACATCTTTATTCCTGCCCTGCAACTAGGTTCATCAGTACCATTTTTTTTTTTTGGATTCCATATATATGCATTAGAATACGGTATTTATTTTTCTCTTTCTGACTTACTTCACTCTGTATGACAGACTCTAGGTCCATCCACCTCACTACAAATAACTCAATTTCGTTTCTTTTTATGGCTGAGGAATATTCCATTGTATATATGTGCCACATCTTCTTTATCCATTCATCTGTCGATGGACATTTAGGTTGGTTCCATGTCCTGGCTGTTGTAAATAATGCTGTAATGAACATTGTGGTACATGTCTCTTTTTGAATTATGGTTTTCTCAGGGTATATGCCCAGTGGTAGGATTGCTGGGCCATATGGTAGTTCTATTTTTAGTTTTTTAAGGAAACTCCATACTGTTCTCCATAGAGGTTGTATCAATTTACATTCCCACCAACAATGCAGGAGGATTCCCTTTTCACCACACCCTTTCCAGCATTTACTGTTTCTAGATTTTTTTGATAATAGCCATTCTGACCAGCGTGAGGTGATAACTCATTGTAGTTTTGATTTGCATTTCTCTAATAATTAGTGATGTTGAGCACCTTTTCATGTGCCTCTTGGCCATCCATATGTCTTCCTTGGTGAAATGTCTATTTAGGTCTTCCACCCATTTTTTAATTGGAGTGTTTGTTTTTTTGATATTGAGCTCCATGAGCTGTTTGTATACTTTGGAGATTAATCCTTTGTTGTTTCATTTGCAAATATTTTCTCCCATTCTGAGGGTTGTCTTTCTGTCTTGTTTATGGTTTCCTTTGCTGTGCAAAAGCTTTG